>NC_138776.1:170242423-170842423 GCF_965119305.1 Pelophylax lessonae
TTAAAGCTTTAATTTTCTGATATTTTTGGGTTGATTTACTAAAGGCAAATAGGCTGCTCACTTTGCCAGGAATTTTTCCCTTTAGTTTTATCAATGTGGGGATTTTTTTTTAAACACCCCAGTATTCACAGGCAGCTAATGCCAAAAGTGGAGATGAATACAAAATAAGCTTTAAAATACACGACATTTCACAGGGGTTGATTTTTCAGGCAAATGGACTTTTTACTTTGCAAGAAAATGTTCCCTTTACCTAGAGAATGAGGTGAATCTCTGCTTGCTTTAATCATCAAATCACATTTAATAAAAAAATCAGATTTTTGTAAGATCTTACCGTAAAATCCTTTTCTCTTAGCTCATTGACAGACGTAGTCCTCTTTGATTCACATCAATTGGGTTATGTTGTCTCCGCAGGAGTAGGACTAGGCAGAAAGAAAAAACATTCTGGCTCCACCCTAGGGGCAGTCCCAGAGGGTATATCCTCCCTCTCTCTGCTACAGGAAATCAGTTCTGTTGTAAAGCAGTAACAGAGAATTTAACCCAACCCAACTCAATGATAGAGGGGCGGGTACTACGTCTGTCAATGAGCTAAGAGAAAAGGATTTTACGGTAAGATCTTACAAAAATCCGATTTTCTCTGTCGCTCATTGACATACATAGTCCTCTTTGATTCACATCAATTGGGACATCCAGAAGCAGTGCCACAAATGAGGGGTGGGATTGACAGAAATCAAAATCCAATCTAGAAGGCCCACCGGTGCCAACTAGAAGTTTTAAAGGCTCATTATAAATAAAGAATGAGACTCAAATAAAAATTATCAACGGAAAAAAACCCTCGAGGTAGACCACTGGTCTCCTCAAATGGCGGCCTGCAAAACCTTGCGGCCAAACGAGGCATCCGACGATGCCATTACATCAACTTTATAATGTTTTGTAAAGGTATGCACCGACGACCAGGTAGCCGCCTTGCACACCTGGACCACTGACGCCTGATGGCGAAAGGCCCATGACGCACTAAGTGCCCGAGTGGAGTGCGCCTTAAAAGGGAACGGGGGCTCCCGACCCTTAATAGAATAAGCCTGTACCACCGTCTGCCTGATCCATTTGGAGATAGTCGCGGCAGATGCAGGCAACCCCTTTTTGGGTCCATCCGGGACCACAAAAAGTGAATCCGTCTTGCGAAACGAGTCTGTCGTTTTCAAGTATACCCTGATCGCCCGGACCACATCCAAGGAGTGTAAAGCAAACTCCCGAGGATGACTGGGCTTAGGACACAGGGAAGGTAATACAATTTCTTCATTCAGATGAAATTCTGAAACCACTTTTGGTAGGAAGGATGGATTCGGACGAAGAACCACCTTATCTCTATGAACCACCAGATATGGGGAACGACAAGATAATGCAGCCAGTTCTGACACCCTGCGTGCAGAAGTGATAGCCACCAAGAAGGCCACCTTCTGGGACAACGTAGGTAGAGGAATCTCCCTAATATCTTCAAAGGGAGGTTTCTGAAGAACCGACAATACTAAATTAAGATCCCAGGGTGGTAACGGCGCGCGCACTGGCGGAGCCAGATGTCGCACCCCATGGATGAAATTCAGCACCTAAGAATGAGTAGCCAAAGGCTTCTGAAAGAAGATAGCTAATGCTGAGACCTGACCCTTGATAGTGCTCAAGGCCAGTTTCTGCTCAACCCCTTGTTGCAGAAAAGCTAATATTCGACTAACCGAATAAGATCGTGGGTGGAACCCCAGGGGTTCACACCATGCAATGTAGGACTTCCATGTGCGATGATAAATCTTTCTGGAAGTCGCTTTCCTTGCTTTAACTAGAGTAGGAATAACTGAAGCTGACAAACCCTTGTTCTTCAGCACCTGGGTCTCAATAGCCAGGCCATTAAAGCCAGCGATCGTAAAGCAGGATGGAAGATCGGTCCCTGAGACAGTAGGTCCTCCCTGAGAGGAAGTCTCCACGGGATGTCCGCCACCAGTCTGACCAAGTCGGCGTACCAAGCTCGGCGAGGCCAGTCCGGAGCTACCAGGATTACTGGAATTCCTTCCTCCTCTATCCTGCGAAGAAGTCTTGGCAGTAACCCGAGAGGAGGGAAGGCATACATTAGCTGGTATTGCCCCCACGGGGCGACCAGCGCGTCTGCGGTCTCTGCTAGAGGATCGCGGGAGCGAGCCACAAATCTCTGTACTTTTCTGTTGAATCGTGATGCCAACAGATCCACATACGGGGTGCCCCAACGTAGGCACAACTGGTGGAAAACTTCTGGATGGAGGGACCATTCCCCCCGATCCAGAGTCTGACGGCTGAGATAATCTGCCTGCCAATTCTCCACCCCCGGAATGAACACCGCAGAGATAGCTGGATCAAACCGTTCCGCCCAGCGAAGAATGCAAGCCACTTCCTTGGCCGCCCGGACACTCTTGGTGCCCCCCTGGTGATTGACATAAGCCACAGCCGTGGCGTTGTCCGACTGGATCCGAACCGGGCTGCCCTGGAGCTGCTCGGTCCAGTGAATCAGACAAAGTCTGATCGCTCTCAGTTCCAATACATTTATCGGTAACCTGGATTCTTCCGGGGACCAAAGTCCCTGAACTGATAACTGACCAAGAATTCCTCCCCATCCGGATAGGCTGGCATCCGTGGTCACTATCGTCCAATATATTGGCAGAAATGACTTTCCCTGGCTGAGCATCGGAGACCGAAGCCACCAGACCAGAGACTCTCTGGTCTGTTTGCTCAATCGGATCCGATAGTCCAGGGATTCCGGATTCCGATTCCATCTGAGAAGAATCTCTTGCTGAAGAATTCGGGTATGGGACTGGGCAAATGGGACTGCTTCGAAGGAAGCCACCATCAACCCCAGAACCCTCATGCAAGTCCGAAGGGAAGACCAGCTGTTGGATAGTAACAACTGGACTGCTGATTGAATCTTCCGGAGTTTCCCTACCGGAAGGAAAACTCTTGTCCTGAATGTGTCTAGAATTAGACCCAGATATTCGAGCCTCTGGGTGGGAACCAGAAATGACTTCTGCTGGTTCACCAGCCACCCGAATTCCTGTAAAGAAATTATAGTAATTTCTATGTTTTGTAGCAGGGTCTGTGGAGACTCTGCATGAAGCAGGAGATCGTCTAGGTAACCTAGAATCGATATGCCTCTTTGGCGCAGTAGTGCCAACATTGGGGCCAACACCTTCGTGAAGACCCGAGGAGCCGTGGCAAGACCGAAAGGTAACGCCACAAACTGATAGTGGTTCTCTTCTACGGAAAAACGTAGAAACCGCTGATGTCCTGCGTAAATGGGAATGTGAAGATAGGCGTCCTTGATGTCTATGGACGCTAGGACATCCCCTGAATGCAGGAAGGCTGCTACTGTGCGAATGGATTCCATTTTGAATTTTCTTATGTTGACAAAGGAATTGAGTGCCCTTAAGTCCAGAATTGGACGCACTTTGCCCTCTTTCCTGGGTATTGTAAATAGGTTTGAATAAAACCCTTGAAAACGTTCTGTCCAAGGAACGTGGACTACCACTCCTTGTTGTAGTAAATCCGTGACTGCTCTCCGCAGATCTTCTAAACGATCCGGGGATAGTCGGATATTGGAAGGGAAGAATCGCGCCGGTGGGAGAGATCGAAACTCGATCTTGTACCCTGACCTTATGACTTCGCAAACCCACTTGTCCGGGATTCTGGAGAGCCATGGATCCGGGAACCGGCGAAGACGTCCCCCCACCCCAGTTATGGGTGGGGGCGCACCTTTAGGGTTTAGTAGACTTATCTTCAGGTCTGGAAGGGGCGGGCTTTTGCTTGCCCGACCAACGTCCCCTGAAGCCTCCTGAAGGAGCTTTGGAGGACTTAATTTTTTCACCCGCGGGACGAAAAAAAATTTTTGTGAGCAGAAAAAGAAGGCCTTGACGAGGTCCTTTACCCTTAGCATTTTGCGGTAAAAAGGTGCTCTTTCCTCCCGTGAGATCCTTAATGATCTCATCTAAGTTGGCTCCAAATAAACGCTCTCCTGAAAAGGGGATATTAGCCAATGCTTTTTTGGGACCTTGGTCGGCTAACCAACCTTTTAGCCACAGTGTACGTCTGAGAACCACTGCTGAAACTGATGCTCGCGCCAATAATGGAGTGGCGTCTAACGCCGCATCACACACAAACTGTAACCCCTGTATCATCTGTTCCAACAAATCTGATACCGCCTGAGGGACCTCTTCTAAGTCCCGGCGTAACCATTTGGTCCATTCAGTTACAGTCTGTGAAACCAGCCCAATAGCAATTATTGGTCTGAAAGCTGATCCAATCAAGGAAAACATGGTGCGAGACATAGCTTCTATCTTGCGATCCACCGGATCCTTAAAAGACGGAGCGTCTTCTAATGGAATAACCGTGGCTTTATTCAATCTAGCAATTGGTGAATCCACCACAGGTGGTTCTGTCCATTTCTTAATGAGGGTTTCCTCAAACGGATAACGCCTGTTAATGCGTTTAGAAATAGCAGAGGTGCGTTTTGGCAGACTCCATTCTTCTTTGATCGGATTGCCAAAACATTTGGGCAATGGAAAAACCTTCGCCACTTTGATGCGTTTTTTAGTCCCAAAGGGGATCTCAGTCTCAGCTACTTCCGACGGAAAACTCTGTAATCTTAAGGTTTCTTGAACAGATACAATTAGCGCGTTTACCAACGCTTCCTCTCGGGCTATGGCTGATGCCGAAACATCCTCCTCACTGTCTGAAGAGACAGTACCCGAGACACCAATCCCAGATGAGGTACCTGCAACTGCAGAAATGGGCTCAGATTCTGAATCCGAAGTTTCAGATAACATGGGGTTAGGCGGGGGTCGCTTCCTTGCGCCCTGTCCCTGACAAGCCACTTCCACCCGGGACACAAAGGTCTCCATAATAGCTGACAATGATTCAATCGTAAGCGGGGTGCTGGAGGATCCTGCAGACACCTCGAGGGGATCCGGTGGAGATACATGAGTGGCAGGGTCCATGTTAACCCAGGACACTTTGCCAGAAAAAAACTTTTTTTTTTTATATGTATCCCCCTAGCGCAATAGCGCCCCTCAGTGTACCTGCTTCTTGACCCCCACAGAGAGAGAGAGAGAGAGGGACCCTCAAGGCTCACCACCCGATGCAGAGAAGTTTCCTAACAACTGCAGTCAGCGTTTGTCTCTTATGCCCCATACACACGTGCAGATTATCTGCAGACTTTTGTCTGCAGACTTACCTTTTCTATGTAGTGCAAGGGCCTGCCGGATTGCATACAAATTGAAAGTGTTTAGGTTTGACCTCATATTATATGGTTTTGGTAAGTCTGCAGACAAAAGTCTGCAGATAATCTGCACGTGTGTATGGGGCATTACAGACTGGGAAGAACTGTGTTTGTTTTCCCGGGTAGAAGGAAGTGGCTCCGCCCCCTGTGTACGCCTTCCGGAGTTCCCAGCTCTCCTCAAGGTTAGCTGGGCTCTTCAAACATGGCCGCCCCCATACGGGAGACAATAGACTCCAAAAAAATGGCGGCCGGCGTGACCTGCAGACATTCGTGTACCTGGTCTACAGCAAAATGGCGGCGGATTGCCGAAGTATCGTCTTCCCAGCATATCCACCTGCATACCACGCTAATGGCGGTTTATCGCTCTGCAGGAGGTCCACTACAGTCAAGGTAGGATTATACCTCCTATGTCTGCTGTAATACTGCAGTCTGCTGGGTAGAGTGTTAGCTCCCAAACCAAGTCCGCTTGCCCACCAAACACATTTACAAGGGGGACTTTTAGTGTCAGAAAGATTCTGACCATGTATGGAGGGGCCCATATTCCAAAATGCCTCATAACGAGGAAAAGGAAACATTTACTCACCATACCGAACCGACAGGCACCCTCTCTTCACAATACCCTCTCCACCGGGGTGGGGGGTTGTTGACCACTCCGGACGCCTCGACTCTCTGGTTCCTGGCGTCCAAGCGAGACTTTTAACTCGCAAGGTCAGTCCCTCCAATGGGACTCTGTCGCGGCCGACCCAGCGCGGAGCTCTGGTCTGCACGCGCTCGTAGGCAGAACCAGGGTGACCACTGGATCTCAACATCCAGCCCGTCGCCCGGCCCCGCATACTTACTTGAATGTGTCGCGGCCGACCAAGCGCGATGCAATGGTCTGCGCGCGCTCGTAGGCCGGCTGGGGTGACCACAAGTGTCGCCCAGATCTGGCGTAATTTGCTTGAAGATCTCACAGGAAAAAACACTGGAGAAACTACCTAAAAAAATATTTTTTCAGGACCAGAGATCCCAGCAAGGAACTTAGGTCCTTACTCCTGACTAGACAGAAAAAAACTGATTTCCTGTAGCAGAGAGAGGGAGGATATACCCTCTGGGACTGCCCCTAGGGTGGAGCCAGAACGTTTTTTCTTTCTGCCTAGTCCTACTCCTGCGGAGACAACATAACCCAATTGATGTGAATCAAAGAGGACTACGTCTGTCAATGAGCGACAGAGAAACACTTGTTTTTTTTTTTTTTTAATTTTCATTGCACATGATTAAGTTTTAATTGCAAAGTACATTTTCACCACATTTACTAAGCTATGGGAAAATTCCCTTTCCAAAGTGAAAATCCCCTTGCAAAGTAAACAGTCTAAGTTAGGGGGAATTAGAATGCAATCACTAAAAAACAAACATTTGCTACAAAAAAACGCTATAATATTCTGCTTAAGCTTAAATTGCTGCAGAGAACATCTGACCCTTAATTGAATCCTCAACCTTTAAAGAGACAAATACTTGGTCTTCTGCGTGTCAATGCATTTGGGTAGCTTCACTTCTGTATGATGGCTCATTGGGCAGTAGGAAAATGAAGGAGATTAGAAAGGAAGTATGCTTTATTACTATCAGGGAGTGTTGGAGCTTAGTCTTTTAGCATTGCCTAAGAGTTGGCTGCCACAGTAGTGTTTGGGAGCCTGTTGCAGTTATGTGCCTTTAGGTACCTGTGCTTCATACCTGTAGCAGTTTGAAAAAAAAAGAAGAGGGGAAGGGAAAAGGGTGAGGGGTTCCCAGGGAGTGACATGCAGGTGGGTCTCCTGTTGATAGGGTATGCACAGTGGTATGGCTAGAGTAATAGTAAGGACTCATTAGAGAGAAGAGAAAATTAGTCATCCAGTGTTGCCATAGTTTTTCTTATTTATTTACCTTATCTAGAGGGATAACTTCAATTTTAGCATGAATCATTGATTGAGTGATTCTGTTTTTTAATTGCTACTATGTGAAGAGAAGGGGAGTTCCAGGCCTTCACAATAGCTTGCTTAGCAGCAGTAGTTATCTGCAGCAGCAGTTTGACTTGGATGGAAGTCAGATCCGGTGGGCGAACATTGAGAAGAGCTATGACAGGGTCAGGAGAGAGGGTAGTTTAAAAAAGTTTAGTCAATATTTGAACTATTTCAGACTAGAATTGCCACCACAAGTGAAGGTGTGTACTGAGGGCTTCACACCCTTGGAATCAAGTAGGAGAGTAGTTGGGGTAGAATTTTGCTATACTGATGGATGAGGACTTTATGTTTGTTCTCCAGAGCTACAATGTTTTGCACTGAGGATTTACTGGCACTCCAAAGATCATTCCAGGACTCTTGTTTGCAGATCCAATCAAACTGTGTCTTCTGGGTTAGGGTTGTCCCTCCTCGAAGATAAGGAATATTGAAGTGTTTGAGTTGTAAATAATGTAATTTCTCTGAGTTAGGTAGCCCATGTAAATGTTGTAAGGGCGAGAATGATTTAAATGACTTTGCAGTTGTTAATTTAAAAGTCCTGACTATGTTCGCTGATATCCAGGCCTGGAAGGAGGAAGGGGAGGCCAAGGCTGGATAGAACATGAGGTTCTTAGGAAAAGGTAGTAATGGAACATGGAAGTAGAGGAGGCCTTGATGTGATTTTAGCCTCCCTCAAAGGGTTAGCCAATGCTTCATTAAAAGGTTGGCAATATCATTGCCGTCTGGAGAATTTACCTAAAGATTGGCTACTGATATAGGTTCACAAGCAACAAATTCTAGGCCCACCAAAAGAGATGTTTCATGAAAAGAGTGATATTTAGTCAATTGTGCTAGGTGAGCAGAATATTAGTATTTTGTAAAATTGGGAAGCCCAAGGCTACCCCAATGTCGTGGGGTTTTAAAGATAGACATGGGAAAGCGCGTTTCACTAAGCCACAGATGAAATGGGACATGAAATGTTGTAAGAATATGCATGGCTAACACTTTCTTGCTCCTATGCAATGTTGATGCCGTAGGGGCCTACATGAGCCATAGTCACATTGGGACAGAGAAAGCATATGCAACCAGCGCAAGCACCAGAAGTTTACTATTTGGATATTAATTTGTGGCTGCACCCAGCAGGGTAGAGGAGATCATTCTAAAAGTTTAAAGTGTCTGCTGACAGCTCATGAAGCTAACTAGCCCTGCTGGCTATTTCAATACCATTATAGTTTTAGTACATCATTTATTTATTGAACATGATGCAATATAAAAAAAATAAATCATTTGATCTTCTATTGATATTAAAGTAGGTGTAAACTCAATCATTGAAATCTCATATGCAGATAAGTGTTAACACAACAATTTTTAAGGTAATTTTCAATATTTGTAAAATTGCAACTTTTAATCAAAATAATGATCCTGCCATGACGGTCTATTTTCAGACACTTTCTGTTTTAGGGTGGCAACCCTCTGTCCATATTGCCCAACTGTGCTCTTGCATGGTCACCCTATCACACATGCTTCTATAGGAAACTACAAGTGGCCATTTCAACACATAGTACACAGGCATGATTCACTGTAGTCACAATGTGAAAACCTGTAGCAAAGAATTAAAAAAGGGTGAAAATTTGAATTGTTTTCTTTTAAAAATGGTAGTTGTTTATGATACACAGTACATTAGGAAACAAAATGTCTTTTAACTAGGGTTTATGTCTACTTTAATTACAAAAAACAAAGTGTGTACTTTAATTTTAAGCAACCTGGCATAATGTCAGTAACCAAGTTGAAGAAACGATTAGCCAGGAGCTAAATGTTAACTTAAATATCAAAATGTAATATATTCATAAGAATTTGGCTTTTACTATAGGACTTGTACAATGAATAATGCAATGATTGATCCAATGTCAATAGTTGGGCAGAAACTTACAGAAAACTTCATATTAAAAGTTAGATATTCACAACATGTTATTGATGCAGCTAACCATTGACAAACACCCACACAGAATGGAGCGATCAATGCAGATCTAATAATCCCAGCTTCACAAACCTAAGGAGAGATAATTAGATAAAATAGCAAGTTTTGCATTTGTTTCATACTGTTTTGAATCAACAGTACATTTAGAGTGGGGATTAAAACAGTGCATCTAACTCAAAGTCCTAATAAAAATGTAATATTTGTATTCCTAAGAGCTTCCATCTGCTTATCCGGAATAATGGAGTGCATATCTCCAGCTTTAATGAAGGAGATGAATGGAACATGTCAGTCCTTGTCTTGCATTCTAAAGAAGTCACCCACAAACATTTTGAAGCTGCCTGCCCTTACATTACCAGCATCATTATGACTGATAATCTTTGGCTTTTAAGTTGAATAATTCTCTCTACACTTTTTAAAACCCAACCTTGAAATGTTCTGCCAGAAAGCTCGTACTCATGTCAGGATGTTCTATTAGAGTCTATGTTTAGCTAACTGCAAGCCTTTTATCTATAGACATATCTAGACAAGATAATTGTAATAATTCCCTCAGTACAAAATGAAAGCTTTCAGAAGATTACATTCTAAATAAAAGATGCTTATTTATTTAAATAACAATGTTACCTGTGCCCACTGATTTTTCCTACTCAACCCTTTATTCCTACAAGCAGAAACTTTTATTTTTTTTATTTTTTTAGCAGTACAGATACTAACAACCTGCATTTTCATTTTTAAACCAGTTATGGAATGTTTACAGCAATTTTTAATGGGTAGCAGGAAACACCCCTTTGTGTGTAGTTATTTCTAGTGCAGAGTGCCCTTCTCAGGACTCATGGCAATTAAATTTACTGCAAAGACTTCAAGGGAGCTACATATCTTGCAAAGATTGTTTGGTTTCAGAATATATAACTTTCAAGTTGTTTTTCTTTACTTAATAATATTACTAGATAAATTAAATTTTCTTATCTCTATAAATCACAAAGAGTAGAAACACATGCTCTGCTTTGGCGTTATTTTTCACAAGGGCAAATTACTTTCCTGCTCTGTTGATTACACTTCCATGGCCCTAAAAGCAAATATGATGTTTCCCTTTAAGTTCTCCACACAGAAAAGGGAATAACTGATACCTCCTTAAATAGATTTATCAACAACTTGAAAAACCCCAGTGGCACATTTAAAGAGTTTGTTTTAACCACTTTAGCCCCGGAGGATTTTCCTGCCTAACGTCCTGGCCACTTTTTGCAACTTGGCACTGCGCGACTTTAACTGACAATTGCGCGGTCGTGCAATGCCGTACCCAAAGTAAATTTACGTCCTTTTTTTCCCACAAACAGAGCTTTCTTTTGGTGGTATTTGATCACCTCTGCGCTTTTCATTTTTTGCAATATTAATAAAAAAAGAGCAAAAATTTTGCAAAAAAATTGACATTTTCTACTTTGACAGTTAAAAAATATCCAATATATAAATTTTTTGTCATATATTTAGGCCAAAATGTATTTATCTACATGTCTTCGACAAAAAAATTCTCAATGAGCGTATTTTTAACCGCTTTAAGACCGGAAGATTTTACCCCATTCCTGACCAGGCTATATTTTGCGATTCGGCACTGCGTTACTTTAACGGACAATTGCGCGGTCGTGCAACGCTGCACATAAATTAAATTTATGTCCTTTTTTCCCCCACAAATAGAGCTTTCTTTTGATGGTATTTAATCACCTGTGCGATTTTTAATTTTTGAAAAAAAGAGCGATAATTAAAAAAAAAAAAACAATATTTTTGACATTCTGATATATAACATTCCCCAAAAAAAAAAATGTATAAGTCAAATTTTTTTAACATTTTAGGCCAATTTGTTTTCTGCTACATATTTTTGGCAAAAAAAAAAAAATCACAATAAGCATATTTTGATGTATTTGAGCAAAAGTTTTTGCGTTTACTATATAGCGGCGATCTGCGATTTTTTTTGTGGGACTGCGACATTGCAGCAGACAGATCGGACTCCTAACTGACATTTTGGACACTTTTGGGGGTACCAGTGACATTAATACAGTAATCAGTGCTATAAATATGCACTGTTACTGTAATAATGACACTGGCAGGGAAGGGGTTAACACTGTTGGTGATCAAGGGGTTAAATGTATGCCTCATGCTTACTGACATGTGTGGGGGGGAGGGGGTTGTGTGACAGAGGCACAGATCGCAGGTTCAGCTATGCTAAATCCTGTAATCTGTCACAGAGGAGATCCGCCCGCTTTGTTTACACAAGTGGGCGGATTTCCTAACTCGATCCCCGAGGATCGGAGAAGAGCATGGAAACAATGGAAATTAAAATAGTATGTTGGTAAAATAAAGAAAGGAATGCGTTATGGAGGGGGGAGTAATAATCACAGAGGTGGCAATGGCCATACAATTGGTGGATAGTGATTTAAAAAACTGAGGTCCACATTTAGTCTAAGATCTTTTGTGTCATACAGAACTATTATTCGTGCTTCAAAAGCTTTACTTTCCTGTATGCAAGAACCAATATTCATGTTTTACAGTGGTCTGGTTAAGAGAAATTATGTCCCATGGGTCTTCATCTTCCTTATGTTTTTTTTATGGTGTGCCTGTATATATATATATATATATATATATATATATATATATATTTTTTTTTTTTTAATTTCTGTCCTGTTTCACCAATATAACATTCTAGATTGCATTTATTGCATCAGGTGTGCTACATCTTACTGGAGGTACAGACGCATGATCCTGTAATACTGAGAGTCTCTTTTACATGTTTAACAATTTTTAATGGGTTGATGTGGCTCTACTATTTGCAGTGTTTGTTGCTGCAATGTTTTGTTCCCTTGTTTGTGTCGCTGTAATCAGAAGGAAGTTTCCTTGATTAATTTTGTCTGAGGCTGGGTGGTTGTCTGAAGAAGGGCCAGTGCTAACTATAGGCAAGGTAGGTGCCAGCCTAGAGCACACATCATTTGGGGGCACTACACCCACCCACCCGCTCTGCCATTGTGAGGTGGCCCGCCTGTCTGTTCTGCTGCTGTAGGGGACCCGCCCACCCGTTCAGCTGCTGTGTGATGGGGTGGGGGGCACCATCCACTCTTTTCCATGGTCTGATTCCTCCTGCTGCCTGGGCCTCCCTGCTGAACTGATGGGGATTGCTCCCATACAGAAGACTCATACCCAGCTCGCTCCGCTTGGCCCCACTTTCTGGCAAAGGGGGCGGTAAAATGAGGTTTTGCTTAGGGTAACAAAAATCCTTGCACCAGCCCTGGCCTTAAGGCCAGCATTAGTAATTGTTGGAACTCTTTGATCTCTTCTATTGCTGGATTGTATGTATTTACAAGAGGTACAAGGCTATTTTTTGTTTATCTTTGCATTATAGGGGATTCTTTTTTTTTTTTTTTTTGGGAGGGGGGTTCAATGCAGTGTTTAAGCCTGTACTTATGATTTTGTTCTTACAACCTTTCCTTTAGAAGGATTCTGCTAGCATTCTGAGATGGTTGTTTTTAGTGCTCTAGGTCAGTAGGTCAGAGCATATATGGTGGTATCTAGTGGGTTGGCTGTGTAAAATGGCTCATTTGATGTGTGGGGGTGGTAGCTGAAACTGTAAAGATAGTTGCATCGCTCAGTGGGTTTTCTAAATATTTAGGTATGCAGGACAGAAATTACAACCATACCACTATGGAAGACATAAATGTTTTGGTTCTTAAAGGAAAACTTCAAAAATACTCAGGGACATGAAAAGCTTTAAGAATGATAATTCTATTTGACACAAGAGATAATAGACTAAATGTGGACCTCAGTTTTCCAAATCACTATGCAACAGCTTTATGACCATTCTCACCTCTGTTATTCTTATTCCCCCTTCCTTTCCAAAGTCCACTAATTTACCTATTTTACCAACTATCCCAATGTATTACCATTACTGTGCATGTGTTTGTGTTTTCTTTTCTAAGAGCTTATCCTACTTAACATTTTGCTAAAACTTTGTGTACCAGTACTACTTGGACTGGGAAGATGGGAACAGCCTGAATGATTGTCCTGAAAATGTAAATGTTAGGGCAAATAAAAAAAATGATCACAGTCTCAGACAGTGCTCCATTTTTTCTTTTCCCTTGCTATCCCATCTAACAGTACTTTTGAGACTTTTGTAAGCTCTTTAGTCCTTCAGCAGTAGTTATGAAACGTGAGTAAAAATTAAGTTTACTTTGAGAAATGTGCATAAACACAATTACATCATCTATCCTTTCCCAGGTAGCTGTTGGTAAAAAAAAAAATAATAATAAAATGAGACAATTGGAACAGAAGGGATGATGTCTGTTAAAAGTTTGCAAGCAGGCTTTTAACAGGCACATTCCCTGCGGCTATGGATATATGACTTCTGGAGGAAAAGTGGATTTTTACAGTTTTACAGCTTTTAGGAAATGTGTGGAGCTGTGACTATCTAGGGTAGCCTTTCTTGACTAGGGTCTGTGGGAATCTTGGGGTTCCTCCAGGCAATAAATTGGGGCCCCTAGAGAATAGAGCAATAGCAGACTAAGCTACTACCTTCACTAACCACATATGTAGGGAGGTCACTTCTGCATTTACCACTGAAAGAGTAACTACAATGCTCACTGTGTTTATTTTCTGGACAATATTATTATTATTATTATTATTATTAATATTATTATTATTATCATGATATTGCTGAAAATAATTTTGTCATATAGAGCCTGAGGTCAAATGTATCTATTGTCAAACTTAAGAAAAATTATATATTTCCACTTTGAATACACTGTAACATATGTTTAGCCTACTCATTTTAATATGAATAATTCATGAATTAATTCAAAATTCCTAATGAATATACAGATTGAAGTATGTCAGAAACAATATACCCATAATAAAGCACTTGATATAAACTTAAAAATCAGTGTAATTAAGATAAATCACCAAACCTCCTCTCGTGTAAAATAAACAATGATATAATATAAATACAGTGTCAAAAGTGAAACATAAGTGTAACAACATGAAATCTACCACATCTTCATAAATATAAATATATTCAATACATTATTGTCCACTTTGTTTCTTCCACATGTGAAAAACCAACTTCACCTAAACCTAAGCAGTGTAAAAACACCTTTATGTCAAAATGGATATTCACTCATATTTTCTTTTATGCCTTTCTTTTTAAAGACAGACATAAAAAGCTTGAGACATAGCAAGCACTGTTGATCCTCAGGCTGCAGCCCTCCAACTGGTAGCCTCCCTAGACCTGTGAGATGCATAGGTGGCAAACACAAAAAACAAAGTTGAAAGACACAGGTGTCCGTTTATGAAACCGAGATGAGCTGTGATCATCAGATCATTATCGGTTACTGAAACCGAGATGATCAGTGAGTAACATGTTCTCCGCTGACCATCTCAGCGCACAGAGAATCTGTCATTGATAGAAACAGAAAAAGACAGTTTATGAAGGTGCAATCTCAGCACCTCACTGGCAATCTGTGTGAGAATTCCCCTTCCCAGATTCTTCAGCCCAGAGGTAGAGAATCAAAGAGAGAAGAGAGAATCCCTGAATAACTGAGGAGGAAGGAGAAATATTATTGACTTCTTCCTCAAAAAGACCCCCAAAAGACAGTAAAAAGCTCCTCTGCCTTTCAAAAATCCCCCAAACCCCCAAACCTATAGAGCAGGTTAGAAACAATATATATATATATATATATATATATATATATATATATATATATATATATATATATATTATTGTAATAATATTTAGCTATAGGTAAATATTATGTATAGGTAATTTGGGTATACTACATAAGGTCCCTTTCTCTTCCGCGTCCTCTGTGTCTGCCCGGGAGGCATTGGCTACACCTTTTGAGCAGGTTCGTTTTTTTTTCCCTAGGCACAGACACATCTATATACAAATTATTGTGAGTAAATATATGTATTTTTGTATTAATTTATGTTTTGTTTTTGTTCAAAGAAATATTCTGATACAATCTGGTCCTGAAGAAGCACGCCGCGAAACGCGTAGACCCGTTGATCAGATATGACTCTGTAATGATCCACTGACCAGATATGATTATGTAATAAGTCAAGTATTCCCTTCACAGTCCTACCATTGGCTCTTTTGAACTATTTGGGATAGAGACTGTTTGGGTTACTAATTTTAGAATTGTTTTCTTTTTTCCTTTACATTTATGTATATTGAGTGAGGATTGTCTGTTTTCCTCCCTACTCTTTTAATTATCTTTTCTGTAATAAAGTGATATTTTATCAATTGTGAGTCGCATTGATTCATTCTACGAGGTGCCCCAGAAAGTCCATGTCTTTTTTGTGAAATTATATGTTGGGTTTCCCAATCATATATTTTCCTCTTTTTTTCTTCATCATAGGACCACTTACTTAAAGGGATAGTCTAGCAGTGTGTAACTAGTCCTATATATATATATATATATGTAGCAGGTGTCTCGCATCTCCCGCGGCCATGCCAAGCTGACCAAGGCCATCACTGAAGGGAAAGAGTTCCTGCCAGCAGCTGTGGGAGAATTTCCCCCTCCCTCTCCTCCTCTCACAGTGCAGTGAGTGAGAGGAATTCACAGACACCCAGTACACTTCCCTGTTTCTCATTTGCTGAAGGAGCTAGCCAATCCAGGGAGGACTGAAGAGCTGAAAAGAACTCTGGGACATGTAGTTCCCAACACAGGTGGTTCCATTCTAACCACTGGAGACAGGACTACACACTCCAGCATTCTCTGGCAAGGAAGGAATGAAGATCACCATCTTGTCTGCTGAGGAGAAGTCAGTCACCTTGAGGCAGGAGAAGAGACTGGACCAAGGGGAGAGGTGTTGCCTCCCGGGTCAGTCCACCATGTTGTTTCAGGCATCCAGGGACAGTTAAGGACATCTAGCCTGAGAGAGGGGGATCCCAGGTGCAAATCTAGGTGCATCTTCACCAACGGCCATGAAGCGTTCCAGTGTGAGGGGACCACTCGGGTTAACAGAGGAGCCTGCCTGTTTCAGGAGAGTTGTTTGGGCCTTGACCACAGGGTTGGTGAGGGGGCACTTGCCCATCTGCAGGAAACAAGGACACTGCACATACACAGAGTTACTACACTGTACCCACACTTTCCAGAACCTGGGTCTTATTGAAGTCCTGTTACGCAGTCACAGTGTCTGCCTTGCTATCTTATGCCTCATCCTTCTTCCAAGGGACTGAAGTTACTGGTGCCATATGGGCATGCGCACACATATTCAAGGCTCTGTATATTTAGTGTATGTGCAATGTGGTCTGACTTGGGAGTTAAGCCACTAAGCATTGAATTGGGTAAAGTGTTTGTAGTTGGGCCTGTGGTGTCAGGGGATAGAAGTGAGAGGTCTGACATAAGAGAAAGTCATTCTTCTTTTCTCCTCCTGCCTGAACTCATACTGTAGAGCCAATTTAGGTAGAGGTGACTAATCCAGTATAAAGTTACCATCTTGTGATTGCTGTTATAGAAGTGTTTGCCTCTGCTTTTGGGGTTATTTACAATTGTGCAATCCCCTGAAAGCAGCCTGAAATATTGAGTTATATTGCTCTTGATCTCAGTTACTGCTCTTCAGCTAATCCATTCAAGAATATACTGTTACTGTCTGTTACTTTTCCACAGAAACCTAATAGTAAAGACATTTCTGTGTTTTATCATAATGTAGGTGTGTTTCATTGGTCTTTGCACTACACTATTGCCAGGTGTGCCAGAGGGGCTGAGATTGTTTTTTGGGTTAAGAAGCAGAGTACAGAACCAACAATATTCAAGCGGCTTCTGTGAGGGTAGGGCTATACATATATATAGATCTCCCATCAAAAAGTGTCAGACATCCAGAAGGTCCTCTGGCTTGCTGGGACTAGTCTTCATGACCAGATTGCTTTGTGTATACTTTGGACTCTGATATGCTTTTATCTTTGAGTTGTTTGTGAGTATAAATCCTTTTAAATTATTAAAGATACCACTTGGGTAATGAGAAAGGTTGGTCTCCTTTGTTTTACAGTATATACTGTATATATATATATATATATATATATATATATATATATATATATATATATATATATATATATATATATATATATATATATATATATATATATAAGCTGAGCTTTTACTATTTTTGCTAGACAGCAATCTATTTAGGATTGTTGAAGAGTTAGGACTCTCTGTGAATTGCTAAAAAACAGATAAGCAATCTGAATAGGGGTTGTGAGAAGGTTGTGAAATCGACCTAACATTTTCTTGAGGGCTTCACTAGTGACAGAAAGAGAGCTGTGGGTATAGGATAGTGAATATGGAGATTGTCTATTTGTATTTGTATTTTTTTTATTGGTTGAACTAGATAGACTAGTGCCTTTTTTTTTTTTTTTTTCAAACTGACTAACTATGTAGCTGAGCAATCTAGGGATTACCAGAGATTTAGTAATGTATTTCTAAAGGCAAGATTAAACAAATATATACAGTATATAAGAAACATGTTATATTTACCTGCTCTATGCATTGTGTCACATAAAGCAGCCCCGATCCTCTTCTTTTTGAGTCCCCTGCTGGGGGTCCTGGCTCCTCCCCCCTGCCGAGTGCCCCAATAGTAAGCCTCTTGCTTTGAGGGGCACTTAAGCGGACTTGTTCCCTAGCCACACTCCTGGTAATGGACATTGTCCATTCACACACAGAGCGTAGTTTTGCCCCACCCCCTTTTCTCCTCATTGGCTTACTGGCTCTGATTGACAGCGGCCAGAGCCAATGCTGCTGTGTGAGCCAACAAGGGGAGAGATACCCCGGAGAGCTGCTGCTCTCATGCACATCACTGGATCCAAATGGGGCTCAGGTAAGTATAAGGGGGAGACTAGGGGGGTGGAGCTGCACCCAGAAGGTTTTTTTTACTATAATGCATACAATGCATTAAGGTAAAAAAAAAAACATAAGCCTTTAGAACCACTTTAATTCTATCTAAAGGCTTATGTTTTTTTTTTTTTTATGTTAGAGGGCTGTAACAACCTACATATTACTAGAGAGCTAAGCAATCTATCTAAGGTTTGCCAGAGAGCTAAGTTGCATATCTGGGATTGATAGTGAGCTGTGGATTCTCTCTAGATACTGCTAGAGATAAGTGGTTATCTAGGGATTGCAAAATAGTTGAACAATCTATGGATTTCTAGAGAGTTGTGGATTTTATCTAAGAATAGAGATCTAAGAGAAGGTGTGAAAAAGAGCTTACAGCAGTCTAGATTCATCCAAGTATTGTGAGATGGGGTCACAGAATAAATAATAAGGGTCACTTTAAAGCAGACAAGTGGGTCAGGATATTAACTAAAAGCTGCAGCTGTCAGCTCATATCTTAGCAATATCCTTATTGCCCCTGGTAGCATACATATACATTCATTCTTTAATGTAATTCCCAAGGAATGAGAGACTGAACAGCAGATGCAGGCATTTGAGGGGGCATGCTTTTGAGTATGAAGAAAAGGAATTCAAGAAAATTGTTATCTGGCAAGCAGTCATTGCTATGAAAATAATTTAACTGGCTGAATTAATATGTCATCCAGTACCAGCATGGCTTACAGGGAGGCAAACCCTGAACAGAAAAATGCAACGTGACTAGAAAAATCACAAGTGGCAAAAAAGAAAGATAAACAAAAATAAAACTTTGGATACTTATTCAAAATCATCTACAAAGGAAAGGAAAAATATCCAAAATAACTAATAAAAAATGTATATGTTTATTGACCAATCACTCTCTAGAAAACAATAATATGTACCTTCCAACAAAATATAAAAACACATAAAAAACAAAACAGCATTAGCCATGTACCACTCTCATTAGATAAAGAACCTAGAGGTATACATATGAAATCATTCAAGCAATTGCCATGCCCAAAAGGTCTAAATAAAATCAAGAGTGTTAGAGATGCAGATCATCCTTGCAGTAGACCCACAGGGGCTTCCAGAACTTCAATTGTAATCAGAGCCTATATCTGGTTAGAACTCTACCAGAAACTAGACTTGGTATCCTGGAATAAATATAAATCCACATACTGTAAGTGCAAACCACAGCACATGGTACAGGAACCCACCTAAACAATATCTGCAACTCTTACTTTAGATGTAAGTTTAAAAAAAAAAAAAAAATGAATAATGCTTTTTTTTACTGTTTTTTATTTACATGGTAGTATTTAGATTTTATTGTATTATGTAGTTTTTCTTATTAAGTTTTTATTTTAATTCGTTTTTTTTTTTTTATTATTCACAGAATAACACAGGTACCATGAAGTAGATTTTGTCTAGTTTGATATCATAATATTTTTATATGCTAAGAAGCAATAAACATTTCCATACCTTTCGAATTCCTTCAGAAGGGCTGGAAACAGAGTTGTCCGCTCCATTGTTTTTGCTAATAGTCCTCCACAGTTCTGCAAATGTGCTGTCTTGTTCCAGAGTGTTTGTTCCTTTTGCTTTAAAGTACTCATAGACTGCAGAATCCTTAACTGTACCATAGGACAGATCCATTTGTTTAGCTAAGTCATGAAAGGTTCTGCAAAATAATAAGCACAGCATATATGTAAATAAAAGATTTTCTTAAAATAAAAAAAAAAAACATTCAACTGAATATGTGTCATCATTAAATGTATACTTATTTACTAATGATAGTTGGCAGCTATAGACACCTACATGCCATGTTGGATGTGTTGTAGAGGAAACAGCAACCATCTCCTGTAGTTGTTGGCTCTTGCCTAATGCCTACTTCCTCGTATCACCATCCAATACCAATATGTTGGAGAGTATAGGCAAGACCCAGAAACCATGGGAGATAATTGTTGTTTCCTTATCACAGCAATCTGCTTTTCTGAGGTCTGAAGCCACTCTGCAACATATCCAAACAGATGTAATGACCAGAAAGTGGCAAAAAACAGTGGCCCACCAAAAACTGGCATTTCACTGTTCCTTATGTGCAGGAGAATTAAACCTCCAAATGATTTTTTTTTTTTTAAATCTGTTGGGAATTCTGTTGGTGGGCTCTATGCATCTCAATTTCAGGTCTGAACACCTTCAACCAGTACAAGGGAGTTTCATCGCCCTTGCTAGACCCAAAATGTACCTTATGGAGAACATAGAACACATGCAACACCACAAGGTGCCAAGGAAAGCTCTAACTGTGAACAGGGACAGAGCCAAGGTAAATTTGAAGTCAGGTAAGGTCAGTTTGAGATCATTGTATATTATCTTCTTCATACGAATCAATATAAATATATACTATAGCCAGGACCGCTGATAGGGGGGGGACCACCAGTCCTCCTGTAGGGGGCCCGGGCACACAGGGGGGCCCCAACAGCACGGGGAATCGGTGCATTGGAAGGAAGGGTAAATTACAGAAGGAAGCCCTGTGTGCCTCTCTGCAGCAGCTGAAAGCCATGCAAAAATGTTTAACCGGTTGCCGACCGCCGCAAGTACATAAATTCGGCAGTCAGCCCCGGCCAGGCAAAGTGATGTACCGGTACGTCACTAGCCTGGGAGCCAATAGCAGGCGCGCACCCCGCCGGAGGTGCGCTCCCACCTCGGCTCGTTCACGGACACCTCCGTGCGTGTGACCAGTGGACCCGATGTTCGCCGGTCACTCGCGATCGTCCGCTGTGAAGGGAGAAAGGCTGGGCGGCTAATGTAAACAAAGCCGCCTGTCATTCTTCCCTGTGTAAAAGCACTGATCTAACGGTCCTGCTATGTAGGACCGTTGATCTGTGCTGTTACACACACAGCCACATCCCTGCACAGTTAGAAGCACACCCCTAGGGACACACTTAACCCCTCCCTCTCCAATAAAGTTAACCCCTTCCCTGCCAGTGTCATTTTTACAATAACAGTGCATATGTATAGCACTGATTACTGTAGTAATGTCACTGGTACCCCCAAAAGTGTCAAAAATGTCAGTCAAGGGTCCAATCTGTCCGCCGCAATGTCGCAGTCCCGCAAAAAGATCGCAGCCATTACTCATTAAAAAAAAAAAAACAACAAAAATCTTTCCCTTAGTTAGTAAATGCAATAACTTTTGCGCAAACCAATCAAAACACGCTTATTGTGATTTTTTACCAAACATAGGTAGCAGAAAACAAATTGGCCAAAAATTTAAAAAAAATTTGATTTTTTATTTTTTTTTTGGGGGGGGGGAATTTCATATAAAAAAATGTGAAAAATATTGTTATTTTTGCAAAATTGTCGCTCTTTTTTTGATTATAGCGCATGATCAAAAAATCGCACAGGTGATCAAATACCACCAAAAGAAAGCTCTATTTGTGGGAACAAAAGGACGTCAAATTATTTTAGGTACAGTGTCGCACGACTGTGCAATTATCCGTTAAAGTCACGCAGTGCCGAATCGCAAAATACCCCCTGGTCAGGAAGGGGGTAAAATCTTCCGGGCCTTAAGTGGTTAACATTTAAAAATAAAAAAATATACATTATGTAAAAAACTATTAAAAAAGGGCTAATTCACACAGGTGCCCTGTTATGTTTGTGTCTGCTAATAATGATTTTAGTGTATTTTTTGTGAAAATATTGTCTTGATAAATTCGGGGGGGGGGGGGGGGCTGCCAGGTAAGTTGTACGGGGCCCCATGATTTCTAACAGCAGCCCTGACTGTAACAAATGCATGGTAAATACATCCTAAGTGTCTGCATACAACAGCCCATGAAAAGCCAAGCAGGTGACTCAGACTACTAGATTTAATCTATAACTGAAATATAATTTCTTAGTGGACTCACCCTTTATTATGGTTGCAGAGTCATTTAATTCAGAGCTCAATCCAAACAGCTAAATATATATAGTTACCAGATAAAAAAGGCCCCACATGCATGTCAACTGTGCAATTCTGTTCAGCTACATATGTGATTCATGCACATACTGTATGTCACATTTCAGAATCAACAGCAAAGTGATACCTTGATTTGCACTGTTGCCATGCAGCTTTTTGTTCCATCTATCTGCTCATTGGGCTATGACTGATCATCATTAAAGTATCAAGGTCATCTGCTGATCTTTCCTATTTCTATAAGCAGCCTAAAGCATTCATTCTTCATCTCATAGTTTCTAACATTATTTTGGATGGAGCAAGAATTGGTTTAAACCCCTGACAGCTTTTTTTTTCCTTGGTTCAGCTGGAAAGATTTATTTTCACTTCCTGTCCCAGAGACACAAATAGAGAAAATATCTTCAGAGTGAGGGCAATTTCCATCTTTGACAGCTGTCACTGCACAAGGTGTTTCTTTTGAAAAATCTAATCTTGCCTCCTGTTTCTGTGACAAATTCAAAATCACCATCACCTTTTATCAAGCCACAAGAACAAATAAAGACAGCGAATGCCTCCATTGGGGATATAGACAGCAATAAAAAACCTAATAAGGGATCTAGTCTTCCCTACTCTATCCAAAACCAACATAAAATACTATACAAAGGGGCAATGGCGGCCCGTCCATTGTGGGTGCAGGGGCGCGGTCCCCCCATCCATGCGTCAGGCCCCTTAATGTACATACAGGGCACAGGACACATGGATTCCAATGGTGTTTTTTTAAGCACGTGATTAGAGCCAGAGGCTGTAATAGGCTTCCAAAAAGGGTGGGCTCGGGGTGCAGAGCACTGCCCCCTGAGCCCACCCAGATGTGTAATAATAGCGAATAAATGTTTGCTTTTGTCACACGGATCCTCCTCCTTGCCAATCAAGAAGTGGGTCCTGAGACCTGTTTCCCAATTGGCCGAAAGGAGAAGCCATGCCATTGGCCAAGGAGGAGAAGAAGGGAGGTAATGCAGGAGTCTGGGGGGAGGCTGCCGCCGCTGCCGCCGCTGCTGCCTGCCTGCCCTCCACCTGGTAAGTGAGACGGCGACCCAGGGGGTATGGTGTGGGATAGTGTGGTCCGGGGGGCAGCCACCACTGCTAATGGGTTTATTTTCTAAAATTGAAGAGTGCAAAATCTGCCATACAAAATAACTTAATGCAAGGATTGTGAACAGCTATAATAGCTGTATTTCTGCTTTATTCTAGCAATGTACTGCTTTTTTACTTGATAAATACGCCAAACATCCCACCTCAGAGCATCAAACAACCAGAAAGGATTTTTCCTCAGTCCTTGGCTAATATTTTTAAAATTTGCCGTAGTGACCATGTATCTGAGTTGTATCTAAATTGCAGCTCTGCTTTAGAATTTTTATGAAATACAGTGTGTCTATGGCTTCTTTCACACAGTAGCCTGACACCAGGCAGGATATTTTATGGCATATTTCGCCCGCCTGAAAAGTCCAGGTGCTGCGTTCAACCACCAACAGAAATGAATGTTGCTGTACTTGAAGTACAGGCTGGCGTTCATGTACAACATTTTCTATTTCATACTCGGTTGTAAACCCTTACATATACCCTGTGAAGTAAGAGAGATGAACAAATCTTCCTATATAAGCTGAACCTGTTTATCTGCAGTCTTCTCTTCTCTACATCCATTCAAAGTCCAGAGTTTACAAAGATTATCTGAGCTGTCAGAAAACAGGGGGTGGAGTACTGGAATTACACACTGCAGAGCTCAGTGAGGAGAGCTCTGAGAGCTGATTGGAGGAAAGGACACACCCCACTTCTCACAGCATACAGCAGGGGTGTCAAACTGGCAGCCCTCCAGTTGTTGTGGAACTACACGTCCCATCATGCCTCTGCCTGTGGGAGTCATGCTTGTAACTGTCAGCCTTGCAATGCCTCATGGGGCTTGTAGTTCCACAACAGCTGGAGAGCCGCCAGTTTGACACCTGTGGCATACAGAAACAGACCTGAGGCTGTCAATCACAGGCTGTGTGCTAGAGATTCCTTCCCTGTCACTTTTTTTTTCCTCTTGCTGTCAGGAAAACTTTTCAGAAGGGACTCTTACAGATAGCAGTGGAAAAACATAGCAGACAGAAATGACTCTTAGTGCTCTGGATTGAGAAAAGTACACACTGTAGAGTGATAGGCTTTGTTCACATTTCATGTTCATGTCATATGAATATGTAACCAGTCTGATGAAATAAAGAGCTACAGTATTTACACAGAGCAACAAAAGATTGGAATTTCTGTGTGGTTTTATATCAGCATAAGCGCTATGAGCCAGCCACAAGAGTGAATGGCAATACCATCTGGTGAACATTATTATTAAGGGAGTCAAACCTACACTGACACTATGGTGGAGGATATACAGTGCATGTTCTTTCAGTGATACACTATCTATCACATTTTTTGGACTTTATTTATATCTATATGGACTTTGTTTTTTCATTGATATTTTTCCATTTACGTGGCTTTGATGTAATTTGATTTTGAATTGGTGCACTACTATGGAATTATTAATATTTACTATTATTTATTTCACCTTGATGTGTAATTACTGGTATTTACTTGCTCTGAAAATGTTGTAGGCTGATGGGCTTGGGGAGGACCCAGGTGGTAGGCACCCAAAGAAAAGACTCAGCACACACAGTGGTTGAAAGTGCAGAATATATTGTTAACAGTTCCAGACACGGTAACCAAATCTCTTTCACAGTATTAACGGAGTGGCAACACACAGGAGGTGGAACTCTAGCAGGAAAGGGGAAGACCAAGACTTGCTGCACCTGGCACAGAGGTGGAAGGTAGGCAGATGCAGTAAGCTCGATAACAAAGAAGTCTCCAAAGTAGTCTACATTTATCCCTATACTGTCCCTCCGCCTGTGAAACCTGTCCCTGCACTAAATTTACTCCCCCTGACCAGTGGGTTTCTGTACATAACCTTAAAACACCCAGAATCCACGCCAACTGCAGTAAGCCAGGGCTTTTTGTAAACTCTGCCTTACTAAAGATGGACATGGGGTCATCCTGGTGACAGCGTTCAATTGGATAGCAGATCACCAGATGACTCGTATGGAGGCCTAAGAGTAATGAGTATTCGTACTGTCCTCCACTCTCTATGCAAGGTGGATTCAACAGCGCCACCTGTGTAGGGAGGTCAACATGCACCTGCCTACAATGTGGTAGGAAATATCAGATTCCTGAATTTGTATTAAGACTTTCTATTTCTATTTGTGATAGTCTTGTACTTCTACTAGTTATCGAGTTACTGAGAGATGGCCCTTGTAAGCAAAAAAGGCACCTAACTGTTACATTATCTAATGGTTCAATCCTTAGATCCCAACATTATGTATCCTATAAAACAACTGGAGTTGTCTATTTAATTCAGTGTCACTGTGGTGACTTTAAAAGGGCAAAACAAAGCATCATTTTGTCAAAGCATTAATTTATGTAAAAATGGCAATAGTTTGACCCTAATTAGTAGACATGTTGGACTCAAACATAACTATGATAGCTTTTGAATGAGCTTTGTAGCTCTTGATTGAATACACAGTGATCATAGTGGTGAAAATGTTAGCACCTCTATTGTAAAATATGAAAAGCAGTAGAAATACACATTAAAGGAAACCTAACCACATGGTTTAAATAAGAGTTGAAGCTACAGCTCTTTCTTATGAGAACTGCTACTCTCATTTCATTTTACCTTTGTTAATTTTTTTTTTCCATATATATAGTATTTTTTGATGTACTTAAATTGGAACACGTTTGATGTGTTTAGCTGATATATTGATGTGTACAGCCTCTGATATTCTGACTATGTTTGTAGTTTGAGTTCATATTAATATCTGTTGATTGCACATTGATTTCTGTCATTTGATAAATTGATTTCTAACAATTATAATTTATTCAATATATGTTTTTTTTCACTATACTGTATATGTTTTATTAAGTTAGATCATATGCCTGTTTTTGGAACAGGACACTCTGTTTATATGTGTCCTATGTGGTAGGGACGTTATGCTATGATACCTTAGCATGGCCCCTCCACTCAATACTGCCTTTTACCCCTCTTAGTGCTCGCTTCAGTTTGACATTCAACTAGGGGTTAAATGAGGTACTGTAATTCTCCTTTGCTATTGTGCGGTAAGGCCCTCCACCATCCAACATGATGCATCATCCTACTGCTATGAGAAAAGCAAAGCCTCATGGCAGATGGACCTGTTTCAAATCTGTTTGCACAAAACCACCCCAGTTTCTCTTTCAGAGTGAAATATAAACTGGTGTGGATTCTGCTCCTAATTAACAAAGGGACCATGACAGTTTTTTTTAAAGAAAATTGCATCAGATCCCTGTAAGGTCAAACCTCCTTATGTGCAGGATAAGAAGTTGAGTGGGAAGGTGGGAAGAGGGTGGGATGAGAGATCTGAAGCATGCAGATCCAGATGAACTACCATGGCATTGAACATGGACCAGATTAATCCTAACTGAGGCTTGCACCCCTTTGTTAATTAAGGAAATAATTTGCTCTATTTTATCAATTTAGAGTGGTGTGGTATATTATTTAACCACTTTTTTTTTTTTTTTTATATTCCCTTCTGTTAAGATTAGCTCTCCAGTAAGAAAACCAAGTGCTTAGTTAAATATATCTACCTCTTGACAAATGTGTTTAGTAGTTTAAAATAGTTGAAACCACTATAATTGTGAAGTTTTAACTGTCACTTTCCAGTTGACAAACAGGAAAACTGTTGTTTAAGCAGCTGTTTTTAGGAGCTATAAATACTTAGAAAGGCACTGAGATGTTTCCTTCAGCTCTTAACTTACAGTGGTGGGACAGTTGACATGTGATTGACCATTAAAGATTACTAAATTTCTGTGCCCAAGAATGATTTTTGACATAAATGCACTGCTCAAACAGGTTATTTGTAGTGATATAACAGCTAGGAATTTGTGAACAGAGGATGTCTAGATCAGAAATATTTTGGTTATTCTGTTGAGTTAGATCCTTACTTTTTTTATACAATTTTTGTTTATATATATTTTCAGATAGGTAAAAAATGTATTCCCTTCCCAAAGATACCAGCCTGGCACATCAAGGATTCACATTACCATAGCAAGAGGTCAACCAGTGCCCTAATCCCCTGCTATGTTTTTACCAACCCTTATATTTTTCTTTTTTGGGCAGTTCCTTCATTAGATTACCTGACACTGCTAATGCCAGATCATCATGGTAAGAACAGAGGCGGTAGCCCTTGCATTTAGGTGGCTTGAACATTTAAAAAAGCACAAATGCACAGCGACATGCATAACAAATGCGCTTAGTGCTCCACCGGCTTTGAAACTCTTCTTTTAAAAATAAAGATGTAATGAAAAAACAAAATAAAGACACATTGTAAAGTGAACGCAGGCATGTGTCATGTCTTTTTCAATCACAGGGTTCTTTGTAACACCACTGGTTCCACACTGTGGTCTGCATTTCATTTATAAAATGTAGGCTGCAATGTTAAGTATTACTTTGGGGTATAGTGAAGAGTGGTAAGAAGGTAAGTATTACCACACCATGCTAACCACAAGGCAAAAGTTAGGTTGTCATATATTTTTAAAACTACAAAAAAAGCTTCCTGACTGTATAAAGGCCTGACATAAATGTTTTACAAGAAGGAATGTGATTCAGTATATAAAAGTACTCTAGCAAATATTGTGTTAGATGTATAGCTGAGTAAAAGCTGACTATCACCCCTCCAAACATTGGAGTTAGGAATCCAAAACCATTGGCTTTCAATGAACTGTTGAAATTTGAGTCTTCCAAAATATCCACAAGAACTATAATCATGTGAAATTATTCTGCTGTACTATTTCAATGGGGAAACAAATATGTATGCAAATTAGATATTCAGGGTCAGATCTAGCCTGTGTGATGTGGGGTCCAGTAAATGTTAGGGGCAAAGGATGGGAGGTCAGCAAGGCAATGCACAGGGGGACAGCAGGGCAGAGAATAAGGTAAGCAATTTGTACAGTAGTGTACAGAGGGTATTCATTTGTAGGACAGTGTAGAGGGGTCAGAAGGGCAGAGAACTGGGGGCAGCAGTGCTTTGTATAGGGTGTCAGAAGGGCAGGGGACAGGGGGCAGCAGGCTTGAGCAGAAATGGCAAACCCTTACTTTGACTTGGTTTGGTTGATGTAAAGCATTTCAAATGCCTATTCCTCCTTAGCTTCTATATCTCATACAGATACTTCCGATTCACGTTCCACAAGCATACTTTACTCATCATGAGGTATTATACATGGAATGTGCAAGCCCTCCCCCCCCCGCCCCCAGTACTGGAGTGGATACCCTCTACCTAGTATGTGTCGGATTTTAAAATCTCATCTGATGGTTGAGCCCACTCTTGGTGTAGTGAGTAGGACCATTGCGTTTTGTAAGGATCTCGTCTGCCCCGTAACCTTTTAACTAGTGAAAGGGCACTCAGATTTTTCAGTGAGTATAGAGAGTAAGCCATTTAGGCAACTTATAAAGGTGGGCAAGGGGAGATTTATGCATTTTATTTTAAATCAGGATTGGTTGGATCATGAACAGATCCGAGCATTGCTCTGGCCCCTTGGGTGCTCTTGGGGTCTTTAGCCGCTTTTCAAATTAGGCATTATCTTAGGTCCCTACCTCCTTCTACTTGATATTCTAGGTCACTTTCTACCTTTAAGCCTTTATGTCAGATTTCATCAATTGCCTGCCATCAGCTCTTGCCAGTTCACAAACTACTGATTGGACCCCCCCCCCCCGGATGACTAGCTTTCTTTATTAATTTGTAAGTGGCAATCTGACTTACAAACTACATTTTCTAATTCTTAGAAGATGAATTTTACTCTCACATCAGGCATCATTGTCTAATAGTTTTCAGAAACAATGCTGTAAGCTTCTTACATGTTGGTATCATGTTCCTGCCCTCTTTCATAAGCATTTTCCTCAGGTTCCCAGTTCTTGCTGGAATTGCTGGAAAGGTACAGGGCCTTTATCTCTTTTATTTTTTGGGACTGCCCACTACTGTGCCCATTTTGGGAGGAGATATGTAAAACAATCCACTATCTTACTTTAGTGGATCAGTGTTCTGGCCCTATGGAAATCAACAACACTTTCATCGATTTGAATGGGGTTTACTAGAGTTGAGGAAATCTACAAGATGGAGCAATTGACAGCTTTTGCTTTACAATTGAGAGGGTACATTTGACAATACTGGGTCCCCTTGGACAGCTTAGACTTGCTCTGTTTCATATCAGCACCTGATGCCATTGGACAATGGTCTTCCTACATAGTTATGTACAGTACATGCAACATTTTTGGGTAGCAAGTAAGGGCTCTCTTGGACAATGTATGTAAAAACATTTTTTTTTCTTTCTTTCATTCCATACATTGTGTTCAGATTCATGTTTTGTCAGTTTATTTTTTGATTTTGATTTTGGGCTTACTTTTTTCAGGAGGCCTTGTTGTGCATTAGTTGAAATTTACTGTAATTATAAAACTTATAAGTGGCGTTGGATGTGGTATTCTGGCTGTACATCAAATTCTGGCAATGTTGTTTTCTTGTATGAATATGCCAAGTGTTTACTTGCACAATTATTAAAGAGTTATAACAATGATCTATTTCTAAAAGCCCAGGGGAGTGTTCTAAGAGGGGAGAGGTAAAATCATCATTTGACATTTTAATCCCTATGGCAACTGGTTAGAAAAGGAGATTCTGGTAGAGAATTTTCCACAGTGAAATGCTTAAGAAGTAGAAGAAACCAACAGGGAATTCACCTAGCCAGATCCTCTAAAAGCTAGATTATTTTTTTTTTTAATGAGTCGAGAAAGGTTTACAGAAACTTTTATGCATTACAGTACTTATTTTAAACAGCTCAAATAACATATCCCAAATTCATATTTTAAAAAAATCACAATAAACCTGTTTGTAAAAATGTCCAATATGGACCTGATATGCAATATGTTGTAACATCAGAGCATATAAAACATAGTATAATAAGTGTGGTTACTTATTTAGTATGTCCATTACATTTCTCCATATAAAGGCTCCCTCCTCTCTCTTTAGCTCTAAACCCATCTGTATTTGTAATGACATAATAGTGCAAACAGGTAAAGCCAAATTAAGGCTTCCACTAAAGTTGGCCACTGATTCTTCCATCCACATATTTGAGGTGAATGGGGGAAGCCTCCCCATAGGCTATTGCCTGGCGTGCTGATGCAGTAGCTTTTATCCAACAGGGCAATGGAACAGAAGAGATCGACTTCTGTTCAACTACAGTGGCCATACATGGATTGAAATTTGGCCAGTCCCCGCTGAACCAGACAAATGTAAATCCACGAATGGCCACATTTAAGAGGAGCTCCAGGCTCCCCCAAGAAAATTGAAAGTCGGTAGCTACAAATACTGTAGTTGCTGACTTTTAATACTAGGACACTTACCTGTTCAAGCATCCAGCGGGGTCCTCACCAGAGCCGATTCTTCAATTGGCTATCGGGTGCTGGGGCCACCATCTTGACTAAGGGAAACCTGCAGTAAAGCGGTCAGCTTCACAACCAGCTTCCTACTGCGGCACTCTGTAAATAGGCTGCAGTCTTCCAGGACCTGTAAAGTGTCCAAGAAGGCTGTGAGGGAAGGGGGGAGTGGGAGCGGGTACCTGTCAAAAACATGTACATGCTCCCACCCAAAAGGTGCCAAATGTGGCAGTGGAGGGGGGAGGAAGCAGAGAAGCAGAGAATCCCCTTTTGGGTGGAGATCCTCTTTAATTTGCAGTCATCTGAAAGTTGCGGGGCCAAAGTTAACAAATAATGCTGAGTCTCTTTTTTAGGAGATTTTCAATATTAGTAGTATTTTTAGTTTCAAAAGCAAAACAAAATTGTAAATAGATTGTAGTTACATGCCAACAAGGCCAACAAAATAGTTAATTTTAGCTGCAAACTATTTTGTGATAAAATATAAGAAAGCATTAAATGTGTTATTATTTGGGTATGAGGTTCAAGTTCAGACCAGAGTAGGATTTGGTCCAAATTGTGCCAACTAAATGGGGTGTTCATCTACCTACTAAGGCAAACCTAAATCCCCAGTGGACTATACATTTGCAGTGGAATTACTACTGCAGTTTTATGTGATCACTTCCAACTCAAAGTTCCTGATTGCTAGAAAGCCAGTAACCACTGTCATCCTAACACCCAATGGTGGCTCATGACTGGGTCCCTGCAGTTGTCAGTTGGGGATTCTTGGGCAGGAGCTGCATGTAAACAAATAGGTGGGAATGGTGGCTGACATCACTGACCAAATATGGCTATGACCTTTTCGGGTTATGTCTATGGCGATATTTGGTCAATGACTTCACCTCCCATCCCTGCACCTTTGTTTACAAACAAACTTCTCCAGCCTGGAATCATTTATTCACATTTAGGCTCGGTTCACACTTATGCGATGCGGGAAGGCTGCGAATTCGCAGCCTGTTCCCGCATCGCAAACGCACCCCTGGCAGTTCACACTGCCATATGCGATACGCTGGGGGTCAATGTAATCTTAACGACACCCCCAGTTTGATCGCATATCGCAGTGCGATCTTGTAGTTCGCACAGGATCGGATCACACAAGTGTGAACCACTGTGCGATTCTATCCTGATGCGGCTGCAAAAAAGGGTCCTGTGCGTCTTTGCTGCGGGTGCGGTCCGAATTTAGCCATACAAAGTGTATGGCTAAACTCGCACCGCACAGCCGATCGCATGTAATGAAGGAGCAGTGCGCTCCGACTTTACATGCGATCGCCGCAGCCTCACATGTGTGAACCGGCACTTAGGAGTGTAATGCTAGTGTAGTGGCTCTAATAAATTGCACATTTAAGCATTAATAAAAAAAGCTTCTCCCAGCAAAACCTAATTTTTTATCTTTTTTTTTGCCTAATAGGTTGGCCAAAAGCCAGAACAGATTTTTAAGATTCAGCTACATTGATTGAAGTCTGAATTTCCGTATGTTCAGCTAATCCTGATTAACATTTAGAGACCTACACATCTGTGCCAGTAGGTATTGGTGGTGATAATTATGACCCAATACTTTAGGTAGAAAATAACTCTTTGCCTTCAATGCAAATATACAAAAACATGTTAGTGAACAAAGAATGCAAATTCTTAAGTATGGTACCCAGAGCAACCAATTATAACTCACCTAATTTTAGCTTGACTTCAATGGAGGGAATTCTGATTTGATGTAATAAGTAGTTGCATTTAGGAATAAGCACTCCCAATTAAATACATGTGTATGGTAGTTCAAGAGTGCAGGAAGAATTCATATATTTTTTTTTTTTATTAAAGAAATATCACACATATTCTCCTCTATACATGTTACTATACATGTTTTACTCCCCAGTTACATCATAGGGCTCTATTTTAGTGCATACCCAGCTCTTCATTTTAGAGTTTTCTTTTGATGACTCCTATGATATAAGTGGGTTCATGCCAATTTGTGGATAGAGGCTGGCAACTTGGTAGCAAAGTCACAGGAGACCAATCTGTATCAAAATAGCCCTAACCACTTTACCTAGGAAAAGCAATATTAGAGGAGCCTAAATGGAAGAAATCTAATGGTAACCCTGGACTCAGACTATGTGAAATGGTAACATATCCCCTAAAGAAAACAAGTCTAGCCTAAATGTTTTTAGAGCATGATCTATGTGTCCAAGGTCACCATCATCAATACCACTATTTAACCTCAGTTTCATTTGCCGTAAAGTTTACAAACCCTGTAGTAACCCCCTTGTGATTTATACTGGCATATGTTTACACATAATTATTCAGGTGCTGCTTGTGCACCATTGAAAGACACATTACAAGAGAGTTGTTCTAAGTTCTTGATAGTTACAGATACTTAAACAGAAAAATCAATGCTTAAAGAGGATGCTCTGTTAACCCCCCTATTGATTTTATTGGCTCTCAGAGCCAAAGCAAGGACTATACTTTAAGTGTGATTAAACCTAAACTCAGTGGAGCAGCAAGCTACAATGGCCTTTATTTAATCTGTGAACGAGATATAGACAACAGAGAATTTGTCACACTGCCATTGATTATGTGTAGCTGCAGCACAATAGTGATATCTGTATCGTTCTTTTTACCAGCAAAAGTAATCAGCTCTTCTGTTGGATGTATCACATGATATATTTTATACACGTTATTATTATTATACAGTATTTATAAAGCGCCAACAGTTTGCGCAGCGCTTTACAATATGAGGGAAGACAATACAGTTACAATACAATTCAATACAGGAGGAATCAGAGGGCCCTGTTCATTAGAGCTTACAATCTAGATGATGTTTAAACCAAAATACAATATTTTAAGGAATAGATCATAATTCAAAGGAGTAATACTTTTTTCACATTTTATTCATATTTCCACATGATACTACTCAAAGAAGTTTGCAGTGATTATTCAAAATATCTGCTTGGAACTATAGACGTGTTAATAAACAGAGTAATACGATGTTGGCAATGGCTTCATTATGGAATGATTATGTGACCTAGATGCTGCATAACTAGCAATATGATAAATATTTTGCCCACAGCAGAGTTTTTTTCTAAAGCGACCCTGTCACCACAGGTTCACTAACACAAAAAGACCAGCCCTGTTAAAGGAGGGGCACTATACGTGTTACTAAACCCAGGAGCCTGCATTCACTCTATCTGGTCTCCCACAGTACACAGAACATGGAAATGCAAAAAGTTATAGTAAATATAAACTGCTAAATACCCTTTCTCATCAGCAGTGTATAGCAGTCTTGGGATGTCTCTCAGTGTCTGGTTGAAGCTTGTAGGAGGAGTTTTCATTCTGCCCTGATTGTCCTATGAGGCTACATGACCCCTGACCCTCTGTCTGAACAGAGCTGATTGGCTCTGTGCTGGTCACATGCACTCCGAAAAAAAAAAAAAAAAAACTCTCTAGCAATACACACCAAACTGAGCATGTGCAGCTTGCCCCCAAGGCTCTGTATTATCAGGAGATGGTTTGGGGACAGTGGAAGAAAGGGATGATCATAAAAGATCAAACAGCCTTTTTACACAATGCAGAGGATTAACCTCTTAGGTTCCACGGTGAGTATAACAAACATGCTTTACTGCATAGACAGGCTGATTTTACTGTTGTGGGTTTGGTAAAAATGCAAGCTGGGCATATACTAATAGAATTTTGTATAACATTTTTCTATATAAAAACGTGGTAACAATGTTTGTTCATTTTTTTTAATCATTAATGAGGTCAAATTATTTTTGACTGCTGTGATGAGGCATTTTGAAGGAGCAGGATGGAAATTTTTTTCTTGAATGTACAAATTTTACAGTGGTTTTAATTTCATAAAGGTCATTCATTTCAAAATTGAATGTTAAAAGCAAACATACTTGAACTATTTCAACTATGTCAACAAAACTGTTATGCCTGAATTAATTCATAACAGCTGTAATTCTTATGCTTTGATTGGCCCACAGATATCACATTTGTACCTGGGCACCTGGGCCAAGCACAACACCGTGTACCATGTGATTATTGTAGCCAATCACAGCTCACAAGTATTTACACCTGTCATGAATGTAACCCATTCATGACAGTTGAAAATTTTGCTATTACAATGACCAACATTGTAGCAGCAAACAAAGTGTAAAAAGACCCTAATAGCCCCCTTAGAGTAGTAAAGTGTTGCTGTGGTGACATTGAACTACTCTGATGATTTTTTTTTTTTTTTTTTTTTATTTAGGGGAGTGGTGGTATAGTTGTTTATTGTTTATGGGGGGAAGAAAGGGTAGGGAGGGGTAAAAGAAAGAGAAATGGAAAGGTAGGTTGAGGTAAGAGGCTGTATTGTATAAAAAATCACATTTCATGGGAAAAGAGAGAAAACAGGCCACCATAAGTTAGGATGGGGATAAAGATAAATATTTCTACTCCTAAATTTTTTTGTTGTATATTACTTTAGTTGGCTGTTATCTTATGAAATGTAAAATGTAAAATCATTTTCGTTTTCTAATAAAATGAAAAATTAAAATTTGAACTACTCTGATGAAAGTATGTAAACAATAGTAAAAAAGAAAAAAAATTAAATGTCATAAAAAATGTTTTAATTATTTTAGTATACTTAAACTTATACTAGTATACTTATACAATGACACTGCACTGCACTGGTGATAGTATATAAGAACATAGAAAAAAAAAACACATTTTATTCATTTTCTTAAATAAATTACAAATTCAAAAACTTGCTATGCCTCTTAATAAATACCTGTCTTTCTTTCAAAAAGGGGTCATTTTGGGGTGTTTGTTCTGTTTTGGCATTTTAAGGGCCTCCAGAAATTAGATAAGCTGTCAGTACATCAGAACTGATCAATTTTCAAATATATATACCATACTTTTGTAGACGCTATAACTTTCAGACAAATCAATTTAATATACACTTGTTGTTTTTTTTTTTTTTTTATCAGACATGAAGCAAAATACATTTTTGCCTTCATTTCTGATAACATTTGATTTTATTGGATATGTTTTATAACACAAAGTAGAAAATATTGGATTCTTTCAAACTTTTTGGTCTTTTTAATTTAGATTGCAAAGAAGATTGGTGATAGAATACTATTAAAAAAAAGCTCTATTTGTGTGAAAAATTATAAAAATGTCCTGTGCATACAGTATTGCATGACCACGCAATTGCAAGTCAAAGTAGCACAGTGCTGAATAGTAAAAAATGACCTGGTCATGATGGGGGTAAAACCTTCCGGAGCTGAGGTAGTTAAACAAGGATGTTTCAAGCCATGTTCAGCCTTTTATCAAGCTAGTAGAAAACTACAAATAGAGTTGCTTGATAAAGGGCTGAACATGAGAAGCCGCTGTTTAAAGATGGGAGATGTGGTTGCTTGGGTAATATTCATGTATCTGTCCAAAACAGGTACATGAATTTCTTGCAGGTGGCGGCACTGAGGCTCAGCATTACTGAGCTCCTTACATTGGCCAAGGAGTTTCCCCATGGAGCTTGATGGGGAACTCTAAGAGACAAGTTCCACAAGATCGGTTATGCTCTGGACCAGAGAAATGCAACCTTGACACCCCAGCTGTGTTAAAACTACAAATCCCATCTGATTCTGGGAGTCATGTTTTTGGCTGTCAGAGTCTTGCAATGCCTCATGAAATTTGTAGCTCCACAAAGGCCAAGGATACATATTCCTGTTCTAGACATTGATTTAGAGGTTGATTTACTAAACCAAAAAATACTGTGCACTTGGAATTGCACTTCTAGATCTGACGGGAAGCTCTAAAATAAGGAGAAGCTCTGCTGATTTCTATCATTCAATATTGTGCAAGCAACAATGCTGTTTTTTTATATTCCTTACATGTTACTGAGTATTCTTTGCAAAGTGAAGCTTTACCTCATTTACTAAGCTATGGAGTAAGTGCAATTTCAGTGCACAGTATATTTGCCTTTAGTAGATCAACCCCTTTGTGTTTGTAAGCACTGGGCTTTCCAAAATGACAAGCTTGGTCAACGGTTTAGGACAAAGGTCCCTTGTATGACTGGGCCCTCTTCACCGGAAGGGCCTAGCTAGTTCTGGCCAATGCTCCATCTTCAATCTAATACTTTTACCCAATTTAAAGAGGGCTGAACTAGAGTGCAGAATAGTAAAGGGGATGCATAAAAAAGAACCACTGCCCTGCTTTAGAAATACTTAGTACATCACTAATCAGCTTGTCTACTCTCCATAATAGTACGATTAATTAATTGGAGGCTGAAGGGCATAATATGGGACTCAGTTTCCGGGTCTAAACTGTGGTCCTAAATACTATACAGTAGCTATGCTAATGGATGCTGGTAATCCTTATGCAGGTTTAGTTTAACATTTGAATGTGCATGTTTACTTCTAAATCTGAACATTTGGAATGCCTAGTAAATAGAAATTGCCATATAAAACTATGGGCAGAATTATTGCAAAATTAGATTTTACCCTCCATCTATTTAACATTTTACTTTTTTTAATATACTGATAAGAAGCAAGAGTAATTTGGCTCAAAACACAGGCCAATTATTAAAAGAAAAAAAGCCCAGCTGTCTGATAATTGGCCCATGTATAGATAACCTGACTGGGTTGGGTACATTATATTCTGAACAAATTTAAACCTTACAACAATTACAGAGTAGAAGGATACACTAACAATGTTTGAAATGGCACCAGTAATATAATTGAAAGCCTTAAAAAAATGCTATTGAATAGCAGTACTGACCATTAGACATAAACAAAAAATCACTGCATTAGATGTGGCTTTACATTCTCTTATTATTATTGTCATTCAATAATAACATAAGATGGACATAGTTGATTAGACAGTGTAGGCTGACAGATTTATTTTTTTTAACACATGGATTTGTACTTGTGACTAACTGGGAATGATTTACTATAGGCAAATAGGCTGTTCACGGTACAATAGAATTTTTGCTTTGCTTTTTTGCATTTAGTAATTCAACCCCACTGTGTGTTTATGCTTGAAATTGAGAACCAACACAAAACGCTCTTGAGAAAAATGGCTTCTGAGATGGAATAATCGGTTAAAGTGATTGGAAAGTCTTGTTCTTTTTCTCTTAAAATAACAAACATGTTATACTTACCTCTTCTGTGCAGTTGGTTTTTCACAGGGCAGCCCGGATTCTCCTCTTCTCGGGTCCCTCTTTGGCCCTCCTGGCCCCTCCCTCCTGTCGAGCAGCTTGCTATGGGGTCACCTGAGCTGAGTCACAGCTCCCTGTGTCCATTCAGACACAGAGTCCTGTTTCTGGCCCACCCCCTCTCTCTTCTGATTGGCTAACTGACTTTGATTGACAGCAGTGGAAGGCAATGGCACCACTGCTATGTCTCAGTCGATCAGAAGAAGAGACCTGGACAGCCGAGGAATTTGTGGACATTGCTAGAGGAAGAGTGGGCTCAGGTAAGTATTGGGGTGCTGGAGGGGGGCTGCTGCACATAGAAGGTTGTTTTTATCTTAATGCATAGAATGTATTAATATAAAAAAAAAAACTTCTGACTACAACCACTTTAAGTCCAAAAGGCTTTTTTCTTTTTTACTGAGTCACAACACAAAAAAAATGTGTATGTTAGTCTGTGGTACCCTATAGGTAGAACCTTTAGCAAAGTTTTTATAGGCGCTGAATGAAAAAAGATAAAGTAGGGAAGGGTTGAAACCCATTGGTTTATTTTTGCTATCTGTGTCCCACTGGGGTCCCTTTGGAGGCACAACAGGCGATGAGAGAATTTCTCTACGAAGTGACCAGAACAGGAGTCTCCATTGACAGGGTGACTCTCCCCAGGACACAGGTAATAATCTAAAAGGGATTCTAATCTTTCCCCACTCTATTCAAAATTAAGAGTAAAAAAAAAATGGTTAACAAAAAGGGCAACCAAACTGATAAGAGGCATGGAGGAGCTCAGCTATGAGGAAAGATTAGAGGAACGGAATTTATTCTCTCTTGAGAAGAGGAGATCAAGTGGGGATATGATCAATGTTTATAAATGCATAAGGGGTCCATATAGCGAACTTGGTGTTGAGTTGTTCACTTCAAGGTCAACATAGAGAACAAGGGGGGCACTCTTTACCTCTAGAGGAAAATAGATTTTGTCTCCAAATACGGAAAGGTTTCTTCACTGTAAGAGCTGTGAAAATGTGGAATAGACTCCCTCCAGAGGTGGTTCTGGCTAGCTCACTAGATAAAAGGCCTGGATTTTTTCCTAGGTGTACATAATATAAATGGGTACTAATATCTATAGGTAAAGTTGATCCAGGGAATATTCGACTGCCTCTTGGGGGATCAGGAAGGATTTTTTTTCCCCTGCTGTACCAAATTGGATAATGCTTTGCTGGGGTTTTTTTTACCTTCCTCTAGATCAACTGCAGGTATAGGATTGTGTATATTGGAATGTATGGTTGGGTTTTCTTTACTGTTTTGTTTTTTTGTTTGGTTGAGCCAGATGGACTTGTGTCTTTTTTTAACCTGACTGACTATGTAACTATGTTACATATACACTTTAATGCATACAAATACTGCATGAGTCAGCCTGGTTTTGAATTTTTTTAGTAATACAGCTGCTTCTGATAGACTGCTGTGTTGAAAACAATCCTTACACACATGTTCACAGTATTTGGGTATCAGGGCCCCTTTAAATTTAGGATTGCAAATGTTACAAAATTCTTTAGGTTGCATATTCATCAGACACAGATTATTACACTAATTGAAAATTTCAAAATGAGTGCTTGAAATTCATTTTTTTTTTCTTAAGCCAAGCATTATTTTCATGCTGCTCAGGCTATGAAGAATTTTTTTTTGGGTTTCTTGGCAGAGTAAATCTCACCAGAGGTTAATGTGTCAGCAAGGCTAAGACATTCAAATCCTTGCTTTATTAATTAAAATAGAACCTGCAGATGGCGTTTAATAACAGCCTGGTCCCAGCAGCAGGTTTCAGTCACTTTACCTAAATCAAACTTCTCATAAAGTTGCCATGGAAATCATATCATCTGAATCAAACACATCTGGTGAGTGACATTTTCTATCACCTATCTAGTAATAAAAATAACAAACCGCTTTAATTACTTAGGCAGATGTGTTGTCTTTCTCATGTACTCTGGTGCAATGGTCATACTTTGTTCAAGAGGGTGACTTTGAGAATCAAGTATAACATTTATGTTTGTAATAACAAAAATATGGAGTTCTCCTGTTAGGAGCCAATAAACATCCAAGCAGTAAATTGTATCATATCACACCTGTACAAGATGTGGGAAATGTATAAAGTTTTGTATTTCCTAACTTTAGCAAATATGCATTTTTGCCTCAACTAGACTGGTCCCCTTGACAGCGGACTCCAACACATTTATTTTTCCATCATTACACTCGCAGCCCCTAGGCAAGTTTTGACTTTCACAAATTATAAGTATGATCAATGGCTATGCACTTAATGCCCGGATGATTGGCTGCTCAACCAAGAGTGTTCTGCTGTGGAAAGCAGATAAGAATGGCATGTTGTGGCAGTAGATAAGGTTGGTAGTGTAGTACCAAGATGGTATTTACTCTTGGTGCATGCGATCAAAAAAAATCTATCACCTGACCTATTTCAGATGAAGTACAGATTTACTTTAGAGTATACCTACAAGCAACTATCAACAATGAAATACTTGAAATTGAATCTAGTTATGTATACATTATTAAGGCTGGTATAAGAACTTGCTTCAATGTTTTTTTTAGCTTCCTGTGATCTTCAACAGAAACAGAAATGAAAGAAAGGGACAACACTGCAAGACCATTTTTTACAGGCTGCTGTATATACTATTTTACAGTTCTGTCATTCAGGAGGATATTGAAAGTAATAATCTTAACAGTGTTCTGCAGCTCCTTTATTGTCTAATCAGCAGGCTGGTTTTAAGACATTGGTCAACCTGTACTGTACTTAGGAAACCATTGACTGGCAATGCTGTCCAGCACGTATGCTAGATAGAAGACAGGCAAGGCATATATATATATATATATATATATATATATATATATATATATATATATATATATACACACACAGTATCTCCCAAAAGTGAGTACACCTGTAACATTTTTGTAAATATTTTATTATATCTTTTCATGTGACAACACTGAAGAAATGACACTTTGCAACAATGTAAAGAAGTGAAGATACACTTGTATAACAGTGTAAATTTGCTGCCCCCTTTAAAATAACTCAACATACAGCCATTAATGTCTAAACTGCTGGCAACAGAAGTCAGTACAGAACATGTCAAAATTGGGCCCAAAGTGTCAATATTTTGTGTGGCCACCATTATTTTCCAGCACTGCCTTAAACCCTCTTGGGCATGGAGTTCACCAGAGCTTCACATGTTGGCACTGAAGTCCTCTTCATGACAACATCACAGAGCTGGTGGATGTTAGAGACCTTGGCTTTAAAATACCATTTATTTAAAGGCATTGTACACTTTCAAATGTTTTTGCTTTTTAAACTAGGCATTAGTTTATTTTATGTGTTTGTTTGCTTTGCCGTGTAATGATGGGACCATTTGTTTTGGTTGCAGTTTGTAGTGACATGGCTAATCAATTTCCCTATGTCCATGCATTCATTCACCTAGCTTGTCCCTTTTCATTAAAGGGACAGACAACTTCTTGTTCTGGGTCACACAGCATTCAATCAATGCCACACCATTTCTCTGTGTTGCATCACAAATGTGGGAAACACATCTCTTCTCATTTTTGTTTGGCCTACTTGTGCCTGTGTCAAATCTAATTACTATAAAACTTTTATCTGCAGAACCCTAGACTGAGAGACTCGGATTATGGGATATGGGATTTCTTCATGGGAAGTGTCAGTTCTTAGATACTTCTTAAACATGTACAGTGCTATGCAGCAGGTCTCATGCTTGAACATGATCAGAAACTGCTGACAAAGTAATGTGAAGATTTACTCAATTGTATGCTGTGCATACGGCACAATAAATGACACCATGAAACTATATGATCAGTGTACATCCTATGCAGGTGAAAAACACAAGGGGCAGGCAGGAAAGTTTCTAATGCCCTTAATTCTTTTTCATTCACTACAAACACATTAAAGCAGCCATATTGTAATCTACTGTGTGTGTTGTTAAATATACCTGCACCCTTGCCCAATTTGAAGCTTGAATCTAGTCAAAATGGTTCCACTTGCTTACATTTTTTGATTTTTAAATGCAGTACCAACAAGGCTATTATAAACAATATTAGCAAAAGTATTGGGATGCCTGCCTTTACATGCACATTAACTTTAATGGCATCCCAGTCTTAGTCCGTAGGGTTCAATATTAACTTGGCCTACCCTTTGCAGCTATAACAGTTTAAACTTAAATCGGGTTGAGGTCAGGACTCTTTGCATGCCAGTCAAGTTCCTTTACCCCAAACTTGCTCATCCATGTCTTTATGAACCTTGTTTTTTGCACTGGTCCAAATTATTTGATGGGCGAGGGATTATGGTGTAGGGTTGTTTTTCAGGGGTTGGGCTTGGCCCCTTAGTTCCAGTGAAGGGAACTCTTAAGCGTCAGCATACCAAGACATTTTGGACAATTTCATGCTCCCAACTTTGTGGGATCAGTTTCGGATGGCCCCTTCCTGTTCCAACATGACTGCGTACCAGTGCACAAAGCAAAATCCCTTAAGACATCGATGAGCAAGTTTGGGGTGGAGGAACTTGACTGGCCTGACCTCAACCCAATAGAACACCTTTGGAATGAATTAGAGCAGAGACTGCGAGCCAGGCTCTCTCGTCCTTATCAGTGCCTAAACTCAAAAATGTGCTTCTGGAAGAATGGTCAAAGATTCCCTTAGACACACTCCTAAACCTCATGAACAGCCTTCCCAGAAGAGTTTAAGCTGCTATAGATGCAAAGGAGGGGTCAACCCAATATGGAACCCTCTGGACTAAGACTGGGATGCCATTAAAGTTCATGTATGTGTAAAGGCAGGCATCCCAATACTTTTGGTAATATAGTGTACATTCAACAGTCCTTGACGGCAACCTTAGCAAATCTTTACTTTTTGAGTTGAATTCCACTTGAATATGTTACATGGAACATCTAGAAATGTCACATGTACATATATGGTACCCTAAAAAAAAAAGGTCCTTTTGTCTGGTATGTGAGTGTACCTCCGCTCTCCTGTGCTTGCAGCTTGATAGTTGTATATACACAGTGTGTGATCTTTTGTGCCTGTGACTAATAGCCTCAGGAGATTTGCAGTATGATTTGGTGTTGTCATTACTGTGCTGCTAACAGTTCTACTTACTAGAGGCTCTGATATGGGGAAGCAAAGTCCTTTCTTTAATAAGATGCTTCCCTCTACACACAAGCACAGTGCAGAACAAGACAAGGCAAGTCAATAAGTGGGAAAAGACCAGCTGCAAGAAGACTGCAGGCATGATTGCTGACTATTGCTGACTAGTCTTTGCCCTCTGACTACTTCATTCTGGCACAACTTCTAGATTTCAGTTCCTCCTTAAAGTGCTTCTTCCTAAACAACACCAAATCTTAAACATTTTTAAGTATCTAGAAACTCCAACAACCCCTGATGGTAAATTTGTCAATGATTTTCTTGCAACTAATAAAAATATACTCCTAACAGGGGCACCAGAGCTATAAGTGTTGTCTATGCTTTCTGTTTTCTTTACACTAACCAACTCTGCAAGCTAATAATAAATACAATTGCTAAACTCATAACCAATCTTAAAAAAAAAGACTTGGCAGTCTGGTTAACTGTGCGCTGCATAGAAGTAAAATTAATAAATCAATTACATTTTCTAAGCATAGTTCCCACTATAGTATAAACATTTAAAAAAGTTAATTGAGATTATAAAACAAAATACTGTACATAATTACATGTGGTTAAAAAAAGAAACTCATTAAATATAAAATTGAAAAAAAAAATCGTAACCCTGCAGCTGTTTCAGGGAATAGCAACATCCCTTTAAAAAGCATGGCCCAATTTCCTACAACATGGAAATCTCATTTCTTATTCCTAAATACTCCCTGGATCAATTTATATAACATTTTCTTATAATAAATATTAGACACTTTTTTATATAGTAAAAACAGATAAGAACTAATCCTTTTTCCTAAAGTAATCTAATTAGTCAGCTTGAACAAGTTGATGTAGAAGTCTAATCCATATTTTCACTCTTATAGTAAAGAATCCTTTCCATATGCAGGGGTTACACTTTTTTCCTCCAGCCTTGAAGAGCACAGTAATATAAATTGTGTGAAGAATCCAAGGAATCTGGACAGCTGCAATCCAAAAAATCATCCATCTTTATTGAAGATATAAAAGCTCCATAATGCAGCATTTGTGGTTGCCGTTAGGTGAATAACTTTCCATGAATTTTACAATGTATTCCAGGAACCACTTATGGATTTAGCTAGCTTTTCTAAAGGGAGACTGGATTCACATATATATATATATATATATATATATATATATATATATATATATATATATATATATATACATATATATTTGTGAATTTAGTCTCCCTTTAGAAAAGCTACATAAATCCATAAGTGGTTCCTGGAATACATTGTAAAATTCATATATATATACAGTGGGTATGGAAAGTATTCAGACCCCCTTACATTTTTCACTCTTTGTTATATTGCAGCCATTTGCTTAAATCATTTAAATTCATTCTTCTTCCTCATGAATGTACACATAGCACCCCATACTGACAGAAAAACACAGAATTGTTGACATTGTTGCAGATTTATTAAAAAAGAAAAACTGAAATATCACATGGTCCTAAGTATTCAGACCCTTTGCTGTGACACTCATATATTTAACTCAGGTGCTTTCCATTTCTTCTGATCATCCTTGAGATGGTTCTACACCTTCATTTGAGTCCAGCTGTGTTTGATTATACTGATTGGACTTGATTAGGAAAGCCACACACCTGTCTATATAAGACCTTCCAGATCACAATGCATGTCAGAGCAAATGAGAATCATGAGGTCAAAGGAACTGCCTGAAGAGCTCAGAGACAGAATTGTGGCAAGGCACAGATCTGGCCAAGGTTACAAAAAGATTTCTGCTGCACTTAAGGTTCCTAAGAGCACAGTGGCCTCCATAATCCTCAAATGGAAGACGTTTGGGATGACCAGAACCCTTCCTAGAGCTGGCCGTCTGGCCAAACTGAGCTATCGGGGGAGAAGAGCCTTGGTGAGAGAGGTAAAGAAGAACCAAAGATCACTGTGGCTGAGCTCCAGAGATGCAGTCAGGAGATGGGAGAAAGTTGTAGAAAGTCAACCATCACTGCAGCCTTCCACCAGTCAGGGCTTTATGGCAGAGTGGCCCGACGGAAGCCTCTCCTCAGTGTAAGACACATGAAAGCCTGCATGGAGTTTGCTAAAAAACACCTGAAGGACTCCAAGATGGCGAGAAATAAGATTCTCTGGTCTGATGAGACCAAAATAGAACTTTTTGGCCTTAATTCTAAGCGGTATGTGTGGAGAAAACCAGGCACTGCTCATCACCTGTCCAATACAGTCCCAACAGTGAAGCATGGTGGTGGCAGCATCATGCTGTGGGGGTGTTTTTCAGCTGCAGGGACAGGACGACTGGTTGCAATCGAGGGAAAGATGAATGCGGCCAAGTACAGGGATATCCTGGACAAAAACCTTCTCCAGAGTGCTCTGGACCTCAGACTGGGCCGAAGGTTTACCTTCCAACAAGACAATGACCCTAAGCACACAGCTAAAATAACGAAGGAGTGGCTTCACAACAACTCCGTGACTGTTCTTGAATGGCCCAGCCAGTGCCCTGACTTAAACCCAATTGAGCATCTCTGGAGAGACCTAAAAATGGCTGTCCACCAACGTTTACCATCCAGCCTGACAGAACTGGAGAGGATCTGCAAGGAGGAATGGCAAAGGATCCCCAAATCCAGGTGTGAAAGACTTGTTGCATCTTTCCCAAAAAGACTCCTGGCTGTATTAGATCAAAAGGGGGCTTCTACTAAATACTGAGCAAAGGGTCTGAATACTTAGGACCATGTGATATTTCAGTTTTTCTTTTTTAATAAATCTGCAACAATGTCAACAATTCTGTGTTTTTCTGTCAGTATGGGGTGCTATGTGTACATTCATGAGGAAGAAGAATGAACCTAAATGATCTTAGCAAATGGCTGCAATATAACAAAGAATGAAAAATTTAAGGGGGTCTGAATACTTTATACTTTCCGTACCCACTGTATATATATATAGCATTAATTAAAATATCAAATACTCAACGTAGTTGAATTTCCATTTTAAGCAAAGATCAGTTAGGATCTAAAGGGACTTAGGAGCGCCATAATGCATATAGACATGTTTTCCCCACATTTTATCTGTTTTACAAATGACAGTGACAGAACATAACAAACAGATAATGTCTTTCCTTGCAGTCTCAAGGGCCAATAAATCATCGCGCAGATGAAAAATGGAAGCCAAACTACTTCTACATAGGATATTAAGACAGGAATAGGATACATTATGCAGTGAAAACAAAATTAATACTAAGCAATTTTATAGTTTAAAGCCTAAAATATTCCAATTAATTTTATAGCATGAGACCTGAAACACGTAAATGATGTAAGCAGCTGTGCACTGGTGTGATGAATTGCATAAATAAAGCTGCACAGATACAATGTAAGAAGAGAAGGACCTTGAAGAATATCTAAACCCAAGAATAAAAATGTAGTACATTCTAGATTGCCAGTGTATTCATGTAGTGGTTGCACTTGTTTTCCTTTTTTTTTCCAACAAATTGTTTTCCTTTTTTAGGCTTTTTTCTCCTTTATTTTTACCTGATGATCAGTTATACACTTTCTATCTTAGGGTGACAACATTGTAACTATGTAGGAGCCGCATTGTTACTCTAGGATGATAAGTGTGTTAGATTTACTGAAAGCCTTCTCTTCTTTATACCATGAAGGAGGTGTTCTGTAGTCCACAGAGATAGCTTGGAGCATTTTTTTTTATCAACTGATATACAAAAACACTTTCAATGAAAAGGAAAACATGCCCCCTGGCCTTGAGTCTTTAAGGCAGCTTGGAATATAACACACACAGGAGAAAGGAGTGGTGGTAACAGGCATTTTCATTGTCGTCTACTACCTCTGCCCTTATTTGCTTCCCTGTCGCTGTGTGCAGGGTTAGCCTGCCCTGGATTGTGGTGCCCACAGGGCATGACCTTCCATGCCACTGGCATCCTATGATTGTCTTCCAGGTGGGGTGGCTATCGGGCATGAGACCGATGCCAACATGTATGTGCTGACATCAGGCACTGATGTGAAATCACGCACTTGCATCAGGGACAGCGGTGTACACTGAAGGAGGTTTCTCATGGTGCCCCAATGCTGCCAAAGGCCGCAACATCTGTTAGTCAGGGCTGGATTTTAATGAAGTTTGCCAATTGTATAATGTATAATTGACACACAAGTGAGCATAAATACCAGAGAACCTCTGGCTTGGGTTATTGCATTCCTGGCTGTCTGTGGTGGACATTGTTTTGGGGATTGGAGACTTTATTGTGGTAAGCTTTGTGGATTTACATATTAGGTAGAAAGAGCCCTGCCCCCCTTTAACACTTTGCAAATGTGCACACACTTTGCATGCACACTTTGATATTGTTAAGTGGATCCTTAAAAGGGACCTCTATACATTTGAGGGGAAATATATGGCTTTATTGTTTCCCTCTTCAACATCTTATTGAATGAGTGGTATGTAAGTTTTTATTTTTTTACTTTTTATATACATATTGAGTTATGGTCACTTTGATTTGATGGGTTGTGCCCATTATGGTTGCAGAATGCTCAACATGTTGATTTATAGGTCCCCACTGTATATTGGGTCAATCCTGGTGGACCCTTTGGCAATAGATCTATGCACAGCCATCATTCAAATAAGGAAGAGGAATAGCACATCCTTGCCTCCTCCACCTATTTTAGTAATATCTTACCAAGCCTTTAGGAAGGCTTGGTAAGGCATTACCCATGCTCACATTTATTTATTAATTTGACTTTTTTTATTTTTTCACATGTAGTGCCCCCCTCCTCCTCGATTGGGTCTTTTTGGCCACTTTTGGCTCTCCTCCCCTCTCTACAGATGTTGGGATATTCTTTTCCTCACCTGTGTACCTCCAGATGACACCCCCATCCACTGTGACTCAATAAATACAAGGTAAACATTACTGTTTTTGCATTTTCTATGTGATTATTGTTATATACTTTTGGATGGATGAATTATTCCAACATTGGGTATCATATTTATGGCTTTGCCAGAGCTACCATAAAGGCTTTTTAGCATACATTTGACGATCTTAGGAATTGTTTTTATAATTAGGTATATTCCTTTTTATACTATCAAATGTGTGCTATATTCGAAGCTGTGGTAAAGTCCCAAGGAGGTATGTCTTTTTCCTAATTAATGATATCTGGGGACAAGCAGTAGAGATTGAAGCAAACATAATCCTAAAAAGATGAAGTGGCTTTTTATTAAAGTGATTACAAAGTCTCCTTTTTTTTAAATAACAAAAATGTACTTAGCTGCTCTGTGCAGTTGGTTTTGCACAGAGTGGCCTGGATCCTCCTCTTCTTGGGTCCCCCATTGCTGCTCCTGGCCCCTTCCTCCCGTTGAAAGCCCCCACAGCAAGCAGCGTGCTATGGGGGCACCCAAGCCAAGCTGCAGCTGCCTGTGTCCATTCAGACATGGAGCTACAGCCAGCCCCCTCTCTCTCCTGATTGGCTAACTGACTTTAATTGACAGCTGCGGGATCCAATGGTGCAGCAACTGTGTCTCAGCCAATGAGGAGAATGCATTTAAAAAAAAAAAAACCTTCTGACTTTACAACTTCTTTAAAGCGGAGTTCCACCCTAAAATTAAACTTACCTCCATCTTCATGCCCGGGGTCACCTGAAAAACAAATGGATAATCACAATTTTTTTTTTTTTTTTACTTACCTCGTTTAGTAGAAAATATACTTACCTTACTTCCTCTTCCTCCCCCTCGGCGGCCACGGCGATTCGTCACTTCCTGGCTTGCAATGATTCCTGGGTGCTGAACGTCATCGCTCCCAGGAATCAATGCGCCTGCACTGGCCCCAACTTCAGTTCCGGTGCAGGTGCCGTCATACCTTGCTAAACAGCTTCTGGGCATGCCCAGAAGCTGTGCAGGGATGATGCTGCGGCACCGGAAGTGACGGCGGGGGCCGGTGCAGTGCATCGTGGGACCGAAGAAGACGGAAGAGGACACAGAAGAGGATCGCGCTGGCTTCAAGCTGCCCACACCTGAGATGGCAGCGCTGGACAATATTTTTTCAAGGTAAGTATTTCTTCTAAAAGATAAGTGCAACCCGGGACAGATCAGACAGAGGCTAGCCATTGTGGAATGTACTAGCCCTGACTGTCCCGGGGGTATTTTTATTAAAAAAAAGCTTTCCCAGGGTGGAGCTCCGCTTTAAGTTAAAGGGGTTATAAAAGGCTGGTCACTGTTTTTTTTTTGTCTGGTATTAAATTAAATGTTGAAGTATAATATGTTTGTAAAATTAGCAAATAGAAAAAACTGATGTTTAATACATTTTGAGACCCAGTGAGTACAAAAAAACTGGTTTGATTATTGTCAAATTTGGATAATTCTTTTGGAAGGAAGAGAAAGATTAATTTTCTTGGGAACTCTTGTAACAGACACACTTTGAATGAAGATATCGTATATATGCTCGAGTTTTTCAGCACGTTTTTTTATGCTGAAAAAGCCCCCCTCAGCTTATACTCCAGTCACTGGCTCACTTACCTTTTAAAAATGGCGCCACCCGGAGCCAACATGTCACCGCACATGCGCCGTCTGCCCGGGAATAGCCAAACGTGTACGGGCTTTCCCGAGCATCGGCTGCGCATGTGGGATGACGTGTTTGCACCAGGTGGCACCATTTTTAATTGTAAGGCGCCTCACCATCAGGTAAGTGAGACTCCGCAGCCCCTGCATTTCCTCATGCAGTGCAGCGGGTATGGTACAGGAAATTCTCCTGTACCATGCCCACAGCACTGCATCTCCTGTACCATCTGTGCCATGCCTGTACCATCACCTGTGCCATGCCTGTACCATCACCTGTACCATCTCCTGTGCCATGCCTGTACCATCACCTGTGCCATGCCTGTACCATCACCTGTGCCATGCCTGTACCATCTCCTGTGCCATGCCTGTACCATCTCCTGTACCATCACCTGTGCCATGCCCATACCATCACCTGTGCCATTCCCATACCATCCCCTGTGCCATGCCCGTACCATCTCCTGTACCATGCCTGTGCCATTGCCTGTGCCATCTCCTGTACCATCTCCTGTACCATGCCTGAACCATCTCCTGTACCATGCCTGTACCATCTCTTGTACCATCTCCTGTACCATGCCCACAGCCCTGCATCTCCTGTACTATGCCCGCAGCCCCTGTTTTGTGTCTCGTGGTGGTCCAGTTGGGTGCAGTAGCTGCTGCATTTCCCACTGATGGCTTATATTTGAGTCAATACGTTTTCTGACCTTTTTGTGGTAAAATTAGGTGACTCAGCTAATATTCAGGTCGGCTTATACTCGAGTATATATGGTATATGTGTAGACTTGAGGCAGCTTGAAATCTTTGAGCTTTAAAATACATAATACAAATATTAACTGTAATGTACAGTCTGAAGATTGTTATCTCCCATAAATGAGAGTGTTACAAAGTGAAAAATACACAGTATAGAAATCCCAACCACAAATAATCAGAATGGGTTTGTAAAAGACTGATCGTGTCTACAACATAATCAATTCCAATTAGAGAAAACGTAAAATCTATATCCTGGAAATGCTGATAATTTAAAGTTTTTACATTTTGAAAAAGCATTTGACAAAGAATTTGGGGATTCAATTGTATTAGGGAATAGCATTAGTTACTATTAATTGCAATACACAAAAAACATGCTTTTTTATATGCTTAAAACTGCAATGTGTAAAAATATATAGTATTCTACTTTCTAAATCACTGGTCTCCAAACTGCTGCTTGCAGGCCACATGCGGCCCTTCGATTACAGTTATCCAGCCCTTGGGGCACTATTCTTTCCACGGATATGAGATATTGTTGTCATATATGTTTTTTTGTGAAATCTCCATTAACAGAAGTAAGTAACCTTGTCATTAGAAATATATTTTAGTTAGAGCTGTGATGTCAGCATACCAAGACAATTTTGGACAATTTTATGCTCCCAATGTTGTGGGAACAGATTAGGGATGGCCCCTTCCTGTTCCAACATGACTGCTCACCAGTGCACAAAGCAAGGCCCATAAAGACATGGATGAGTGTGTTTGGGGTGCAGGAACTTGACTGGCCTGCACAGAGTCCTGACCTCAACTCGATTGAACACCTTTGCAATGAATTAGAGCGGAGACTGCGAACCAGGCCTTCTCGTCCACATCAGTTTCTAACCTCACAAATGTGCTTCTGGAAGAATGGTCAAACATTCCCAAAGACACTCTCCTAAACCTTGTGAACAGCCTTCCCAGAAGAGTTGAAGTTGTTATAGCTGAAAAGGGTAGGCCAACTCAATATTGAACCCTACGGACTAAGACTGGGATGCCATTAAAATTCATGTTTGTGTAAAGGCAGGGGTTCCAATACTTTTGACAATATAGTGTAGATGATAATGGTTTGATTTGAATAGAAGCTGCCAAGGGGAATATTCTATTAATTACTATGCTTGAGGCTTGAATAAATTTAAAACTTTTATAGATCTGCATACATTTGTGAGAAAGTTACTATTCAAGAGACATTTTTTGAAGGATCCAATTACTAGGGAGATGCATGGTGGTAATTTTGGCATTAGACATTCGGGTTTAGCTAATGCTTTTGTCTTTAACCCCCCTGGAAACTTTTAGTTTGTCTGTCTTCAGAGACCCTGTGGCGAAGGATCTTGAGGATGTTCAAATTAGAAATATAAAAGAGAATAATAAATTAAGGTTTTCAAACCTTATGCAATAGGAACAATCTTGTCATACGTCCAGCTGACAAGTGGGATGGAATCATGCTTTTGAATAAGACCGATTATATCCACGTGCTAGAAAATATTGTTTTGGATGAGAAAACCTACCATAAGTTATATTAAAACTCTACCTTATTTTTTGAACAGAAGTTAGGTGTGATTATTGATTCTGGTTTAAAAAGGAATTTTGGAAAGGAAAGAAAATGATTATTTGGTTCCTAAAGCCCCTAGAGTACCTATATTATACTGTTTCCCAAGATACACAAGGATTTAGTTAATCCTCCCGTGTGTCCTATTGCTAGTGGGATTGATTCCATTACCTCTAGGATAAGAAAATATATTGATTTCTATTTACAATTATTAGTAAGCAATACTCACACTTTTTTGAAGGATACTACTCAGCTTACTAATGAGCTTAATAGTTTAAAAATTGATAGACAGTGTTTGCTATAATTAATTATTCCCCATAGTAATGGAGAGCTTGAGGTCACTGAATATTATCTGTTGAATGATGACTCTTTGCTGAACATCCAGAGGTCTTTTGTATTGAATAAATTGTATTGTAATGAATAGTAAGAATATCTGCCAGGTATTGCCGTCTGTGTCCCAACTAAGGAGATTTATTGAGTCCTGATAACCTTTGGTGCTGGGATTGGGGAAAATTTTAAACTTTGACTTGCCACCTAAAACATATATAGAAGGGAAATCCTCCACTGAGGATTCTTGTTCTAGTGGCTACTAGGAGTGTCTATCTCTCGCATTGGAGAGATTTTCTCTACTATCATATTTACAAGACAATACAATCTTTCTGATCTCTCAGATGGCATAAAAAAACTGAAAACGGTTTTAAACATTTCCTATTCTGCCCAAAGTGGAAAAACAAGTTTTCTATCACTTATTGAAAATACTGATCCCCTCTCTTGCTTTAAAACTTTCTGAATCACTGAGCTCAAGCAAGTTTTGAGATTAGGAAAGTTGAGGTCAAGTGCTTATCTACATTATTATTATACAGGATTTCTATAGCGCCTACAGTTTTGCCAATGCTTTACAATATGAGGGAAGACAATACAGTTACAATGCAATTCAATACAGGAGGAATTAGAGGGCCCTGCTCATTAGAGCTTACATTCTAGAACAGGGGTCTTCAAACTATGGCCCTCCAGTTGTTCGGGAAATACAATTCCCATCATGCCTAGTCATGTCTGTGAATGTCAGAGTTTTACAATGCCTCATGGGACGTGTAGTTCCGCAACAGCTGGAGGGCCGTAGTTTGAGGATCCCTGTTCTAGAAGATTACATGCTGGTTTGGAGTCATTGATTCACAAATAAAAGTAAGATGGTCAATGGTACAGCCAGAAAACTAGTATTGTTGTTCTGAGAGATCAGAAATGCCATTCTCTATGCTTCTCACATGCCAGGTTTGCTTTAAAAATAAAAGTTGGAAAAGGAGATGAAGGATAAAGCATCTGTGTTCAGCAAGGGATATACTAAACCGATGTGGTTCTTAAATGTAATCTGGAATTCATTATTGTTCTGTAAATGTAAATAAATCTTTTGAAAATTTTTGTCCCTTTCATTGAACTATTCAAGTGTGGGTTTTTGTATTGGATAGGGGGGGAAAACAGGAAAAATTTTGTTTGTAAGTTGAATTTTGCTAATGCATGCCTGAATTTTCCAGTAGTCATAGGGGCAAATAATGAAACATCCTATTTTCCCTGGCATTTACAAAGCTTTAGCGTTCTCAAAAAACCACCTTAATAATTTGAATCCCTCTGTAATATTCACTCAGCAATATACAGTACAGTATTACCAAACAGCATGAGCCACTTATTATACCACCAGAAGTTTTATACTTTACATAGTGCATTAACATTCCAATAAAGCATTTAACTCATGTCTGCTTTGTTCTTTCCCCTGCTACATGGCAAACAGTTTTTTTTTTAAAAGGAAAACTGTATGAGCGAAATATGAAGAATGCCATTATTGTTCTTTCTCTGAAAATGCCCGTTCCCTACCCCTAACTTTCTGACCTACTACAAACATGCAGAATGAGGATAGTACCTTCAAAAGTACTATGCCACCATTGGTCACAAAATAAATTACTTGAATGCATATTTATTGCACTGATTTCTGAGTGTCATTATGACAAAGAAATCAAAGTACAAAGTTACATACAATAAGGAGAGTATGTTATACTCTCTTTATTGCACTGATTTAAATTAGATTTTTTGCCAATGTTATTTTTTATTTTTATTTTTGTAAATTAGGTTAAAGTACATATAAACCAATCACTAAAATCACAAATATCTAACATGTTGTCCTCTTCTCGCTGGCCCAGTGCACATTTGTGTCAGCATGCCAGGTGTATGTCAATGCTGCCTCTATGCATATACTGTATGCATCATCCGGCTCCACTGTTCTTTACTGAGAGCACATAACTGCATGCTCCAAGTACAGCGACCAAGCGGACACCAACAGCTCCCATTCACTGTTTACATCGGGAGTGGGGCCCCTGATTATATGACCGCTGCAATAGCTAATTGCAGTGTTCATAGGATCAGGAACTCCACCACTGCCTTCCATCTTTAAAGTGCTGGCAGGAGCAGGTGCCAAGGGGTTAATGTAATTTAAAAAATTGTTTTCAATTGTTTTTAATCTCCAGCTTTCATTTGAAGAGTTCAAGTTCTTGTAAACAGTGGCCTGGTGTGTTCACCACAGTGGAGGGGAGCTCAAAAGACCTCTGATTACAAGAACCTTAACAATTTATATGATTCATAGGGATATCATGTTTTAGTAGGCTAAAGCTACCAAGTCCTGAACTAGGGACTGTAAGCTTTACAATTATCTATCTACTCTGAATTCCACAATTATTTATTTTACATTTTCATTTAAAGATAATCTGAAGATTCTGTCATGAGGGTCTTTGGGCACTCCCATTTGTGCTCCTGCATTCTCACCCCATCACATGTGCCCTTGATGGAAACTATAGTTGTCTATGCCAACACAACCAATTGCACAAGCGTGGCCCATCATACTATCAAGAAGCTGGTCCAAAGCATCAATTTGCAGGGTAAACTGGAGCAAGTGCAGGTAGCCAGGAAGTGACTGATAATGTCTGGAGAAGATCAGTAAAGGGAAAAAATTAAGAAGTTTGTATTTTATTTGAAAAAAGTGTCAGTTGTTTATGATACACCATGCACAGGGCAAAATCTCAAATGCCAACCAGTTAGGGTTTAGAGATTTAGATATTAAACTTCTTTAAGCAATGCTTATAGCACATAGTAAACACAATCATAAAAATAAATCAAAAAGTCCAAAACATTCCAAAATCAAAACAACTAATTTTCAAGGATGTAGGCATAGCACACATTTTTAACCTTTTGCCGCCTAACCTATGGCAGAATGACGCCGGGGCTGGCCTCTCGTCTCTCTGGGTGAATATGTTATGACGTCCTCCCGGGCCACACTGCAGGGGCATCTGTCACTGGCAGTGCCCACTGGACACAGCCGATGACTGATCGCTGTACCTGCCCGCTGCCAGTAGCAGGTGACCGCTGTAACCAATAACAGTAGGTAACATGACAGTTGTAAGCAATGGATGGCTTCCTTTCAAGCCATCCATTGTGTACAATTGTGTTGCTAGCTGTGATTGGTCACAGTGATCAGATGGCACAGACTGGGCCAATCACAGCCCATCCATGCCATGTAATCAGCTCTGGCCAATAACAGCAAAATAAAATGAATCAATTTCATCCAGGGAAATGATTGCATATAGCAATGAAATTCACCAGTTATATAATGACACTTTACTGCACTGGTGACAGTATGTAAACAAATAATAATAATAATAATAATTTCTTCATTTTCCAAAAAATTATGACAAAAACGTACAACCTCAAAAAACTCGCCATACCTCTTACTAAATACCTTGGGTTGTCCAAAAAGGGATCATTTGAGGGATATCTGTACTGTTCTGACATTTGTGGGCTTCAAGAGATGAGATAGGATGTCAGTAAATCAGGATTAATTAATGTTCAGATATATATAATCATTTGTGGACTGTATAACTTTTCTACAGACTAACTATACACTGATTTGGGTTATTTTCACCAAAAAAATTTTAAAACAAAAACAAAGAAAATGTTTTAAAAATTGTCTTATTTGTTTATTAAGCAAAAAATAAAAAGCTCAGCAGTGATTAAATACCACCAAAAGACAACTCTATCTGTAAGAAAAATTATAAAGATGTCATATGGGTTCAGTGTTGCATAACTGTGCAATTGTCATTCAATGTGTGACAACCTTGAAAGCTGAAAATTGGCCGGGGCAGGAAAGGTATAAAAGTGTCTGGTATTGAAGTGGTTAAAAAAGGCTCAACGAATGGCATGCAAAAAGCTTCTCCAAGTTGCCAATCATATTACTGGTCCTCACAGAGAATCTCGTGATAACTAGTGATCTCAAATCTAACATGTATACACTCTAGCACTGTGCAGGATTGGATCCCCAGCATTTCCAGGATCACACAGAGAGGTCATCATTCGGCCTAGGTGAGCCTGCTAAAAGCCATACTGTAAGATAAGTATTTTATTTTTATTTTTTATGCTTTTCACTTGTCTTTTGTTTTAACCCAGCGGTGGGAATTCCCTGACAAGTGAAACGACCCTGCATTTTCATGTTTTCAACTGTTTGTCTGAAATTTCATTTTTTTGTACCTTCCATGTTTTTTAAAAGAATAGCGTAAGTATTACAATTATTAATTATGTGTTTTGCAAAACAACAAACACTAATTACATAATAGCAGAGTGACAAGGAGTGAAATGCAGGGCAATCCTTGCAGTACATGCTCACTACATTTTTGTATATTGAGTAGAAAAGTATAAGGCATGCAGAAAAATAAAGCAATTTTCGGTGTTACACCATTACTGCCAGTCATTCAATATAGACCAAAGTGTCATTTCAGCCATTACCTCTTAGCAGCTATTAAATGGAATTACAGAAAATGATAGTTCATATATAAGCAGGTAAACTGCAGAGTTTAGTATTGCCTTTCTTCTGAAACCCAGCATCTTGAAACCAAGAAATGAGACTAATATGCAGTTGTGTGGCTTTCAATAGTGACAGGAACAAGGGACAGTTAGAAAATAAATAATAAAACAGCAAATATGTCATAGACTCAGTCTCCTATATAAATATCTATTTGTTTAAGGATATTTAAGCCAAAAAACAAAAATAGTAATATATTGAGCCAACAAGTACTGAGGAAGCTGCATACATTTATTAGTTGCTAAAAATGTTCAAGGACATAATTATGTTCAACAACAAATGGAGATTGTATTATGACTGTTTAGTGTTAGCAACACTCATATATGAGGTTTACCCCTCTTTTCTAATGATAACAATGGTCTTGCCTCTGGGATGCTTCATGATTTGGGTTATTTTTACCCTAATATGCCTATTATGCCTCATGACATACAGTACATATAGTGTATAGGGGTTGATGTTGATCTTTTTATATTGAACAAAAACTTTATTAATTTATAGTTACAGTAGCTCCTGCAAGAGTTCAATCTTCATGCTGTTATACCCTGCGTATATATTACTCCCCTACCCTCCCAGAATAGTACTCCTTGGCAGTCCTGGCACTTATGCTGCTGACATTTGACAGCATATTATCATATTTACATAATGTATGCACATAAGATCTTTTCTGTTGTAATATTTTTAACCATGTAAATGGTGATCTGAACCTTTCTTTCTGTTCTAGATTATAAATCTCATTCATGCTCCTGAACTTGTTTTCATGAAATTCCCACTCGTAGTTGGAAACGTACAAACATATTGGGGGCATAAGTATTCTTGTAAATGAGGTTCTCCTATATTCCAAAACTTTAGTGAGATGTTAGCAAATGAATAGTTTTATTTATACTGTACATGATGCACATTACTTTTAACCTACATGTAAATAAATTATATTTTAAACAGTTATGTTTTTGGGCACCTCTTTCTTTACTTTTTTGAGGTACAGTAAACCCCCGCTCCATCGCGGTTCAGTTTTTGCGGTCCCGGTATATTGCGTTTTTTTTTGTAATGTTATTTTACTATATAGATCAGGCATGTCCAACCTGCGGCCCAAGGGCCGCATGCGGCCCAGAACCACAGGCAGTGCGGCCCACTGCCCCCTGACAATCTTTTTTTGCTGGGGAGGGAGGAAGGAAGTCAGGTCAGGGGCACGGCCACAGCAGCTTCCAACTAATGGTAGGCAGAGGCTGAGGGGAGGGAGGCGAGCATGTGCAGTGTTTCTGACTCCTACCACCATGACCACTTCAAATCACTGAAGTGGTCATGTTGGTTAGAGTGTTCCTTTATTGTCTCTCAGAACAAGTAAACCTCTGTACACTGATTCCATTTCATTTGATCATCCTCTAGTTGTGTTAAATTAGTGCGGGGGGCGCAGCGGCATTTTATTACATGCCATAACTATAGTCTATATTTTATATGCGGCCCGATAAAATTTCTCTACACTCAATGTGGCCCAGAGAGGCCAAAAGGTTGGACACCCATGATATAGATCATTAAAAATGAAATATTTTTGTGTTTTCCATAGCTCTTGCTATGTCTCTCAGTATCTTTTATGTGTTTAAATTAGTTTCTATTGTTTTAAAAGTGTGTTTAAAGACCTTAAAATGCTTTTACACGTACAGTGACAGTAAAAAAAAACATGCCTACAATGCATTTTAATAGGGTTTTTCTATTTCGCGGATTTTCACTTTTTGCGGCTGGGTCCGGAACGTAACCCCCGCAATGGAGGGGGGTTTACTGCATACTACTTTCAGGATGCTGTACCTAGTAAAACATAAACCATTATTCTTTTAATTTTTTTGTAACATTGTTAGGAAATACAGAAAATATCTGTTGAACTTGCCACACATTCATGTCTTTCTCACTTCCTGGGAGTTGAACCAAAATCACAAATAATATTATTTTACTTCTATAAACTACTAATCTTTTTAACCTCTAAGTATTGGACATAAACAAAGCTGGAAGTCCAGCTTGTACCTATGTAGACTTGACACTTTAGCACTAAGACTTTGCAGACAAGCTAACTGTAGACTTAGCAAACATAATAATTGTAATGATATTGTGTACTGGGCATAAGAAAATGTGGAGGCCATGTTATTCAGGTCTTAGTTCCCCCAGGCCATCTTTTCAGAATAAGAGACATAGCTGCAATGACCTTCCCTCCACCCTCCACCTTCAGTTTATAAACTCTACAAGCTTTAAGCTGCATATCAGAACATGTTTATCAGTTCATTGAGAGAACATGCAGGCCCCCTCCAATATATTCCCCTGTATACATGTTTCAATCTCCCTCTAAGTTTAGTAATTGGCAAAGCCAGTAGAGACCATCTCACTAGCCCGTCGCCGTAAATACCTCCGACAAAGCAGTTAGGGAATACACATTGCTGTCATGCTTGGAACTTAAGGCTAATTCAAACCTAAGTCTGTGGCATACCATAAAATGTCTTTTTCAGGATTAAAGAATATCATAAAGCCATTTAGGCCTGGCCCTTCCTGAGACCCTTGCCTCACTCACAATTTCCAAAAATCTACACATAACTCAGACAGGAGCATGACACATTGATTTTAAGTATATGTTTGAATGCAGAAGAAAATACCAAACAAATTAAGGTGACTAAGCTATAGTATACAAAAGGTGATATAGGCATCTCATACATCCTAGGTGAAGTGCCTATCTGAGGGATCCCATGTAAAAAGAAAAAAAAATGCCCCATGGTCTACTCTAAAAAAAGTTCTGGAGCTTCTTTGGGGGAATTGCTGTACATAGGGCAGTACATTAAAGGAAAGGAGTTCTCGCTATTTGGAGATGTGAACAGGGATTGACAACTGAGTTTCTCCATCCACTCCCTCCTATGTACTTGTATAAAGCTGACCATACACTATGCAATATATTTGTACAATTTCCTTTAGATTTACCATCCACCATGTAGTGCAAAGTCCTGCCCGATTGACTACAAATGAATGGATAGATAGGTGGGTCCTTTTATTCCATAGTTCTGGTAAATCTAAAGGAATTTAAATAGAGATTTTATAATTATACATTAGAATTGCATAGCATATGCCCAGCTTTATACAAGTACATGGGAGGGAGTAGATGGAGACACTGTCAGGTTCTATTCATATCTCTATTGGAACTCACAAACAACAGAAAACAAAGGTTCAAAAATGCCTAGCACAATATCAAACAGCACATTATTGAATGACAAAAGATGCAAATATACTCACAAGCCAACTGTGAATGGCAGCATGTCATAAATCCAGGACTAGATGTCAGCCCTCCAATCTCATAGGTCCAAATAGATGACAAAACCATATGACACATTTTGGGGGACCAGCTCTCTTCCTCGGAGCAAGGTAAACATGTACAACAAGTGCTCAGGCTTAAATACATATAGATCATTGTTGCCTAAAATAAGGCCAGTCCATTGAATTCTTTCAATACGGAAGGATTTGTGAGAGATCTATGAAAAGTCTACAAGAAATTGATTTTATGAAGTTTGGAAAGTTGGGACACTCAGGGCAAAAAGCTCTTCTCAGAAGTGGAAGTTGACTCTGTAAAGCTTATATACAGTATAGGAAACAGAAAAGCACCTCTCTAAGCGTAGCAGTTAATTATACAAAAGGGGTAACAGCAAAGACAAATGCAAACTCACAGGATGGAGATAAAAATAAGTTTTGTCTGTGGATGGAGATGTACACCAAACCAGTCCAGGTCTGCAGAGCTCGGGGTAGGACAGGTAGGCTATGCCGGCAGGTTTCGTGTTGTTATGGCTTTTGGTGATGGAGAGCAGCATGGTGCATAACGCAGAGGAAGGCATGTGACGTCACCGGGGGGGATGGAAACACAAAGCATTTCAGAGCATGTGCAAACGAGGAGGAAAGGAGCACCCATGCTCAGAACGATCTTAGCGCATGCTCTGAAATGTATTGTGTTACCAGCTCCCTTGTGACGTCACACACCTTCCTCTGCGTTGCGCTCCATGCTGCTCTCCATCACCAACACCTGGAGATACACGGAACCTTCCTATCCAACCACAGGCTCTGCAGACCTGGACTGGCGTGGTGGTGTACATAACACCCATCGGGACATTTCTATCCACAGGCGAGCCTTATTTTTAGCTCCATCTTGTAATTTTGCATTTGCCTTTGCTGTTACCCCTTTTGTATAACAAACTGCTGCACTAATGGGCCATACACACTATAAGATTTTCTGAAGACTTTTTCCTTTAGACTTACCTAAACACTTTCAATTTGTATGCAATCTGGCAGGCCCTTGCACTACATAGAAAAGGTAAATCTGAAGGAAATCTAACCACAAAAGTTGGATAGTGTGTATCCAGCTTCAGAGGCGCTTTTCTGTTTCCTTTATTCCTCAGAGCAATAACTGATTTGACCACCACCTCCACTTCCTTATTTTGAGATAACCAATATCACATCTCAATCAAGAAGGGAAGGGGACAGAGAGAGGGAGGGAGAAAGGAAGGTCAAAGGGTAATACCACCCCTAATGGTCTTCAGTAACTTAGTAGTAGCAAAATAACAAAGGCACACATCAAAACAAGCCAAACAGTTCAACCCCACCTATAGATTTTATAAGTGATCAAATCCATTAGCACTAATAGAAATCACACTGCACTGTACTTCACCTTCCAGCCATATGCAAAGGTTCTCAATCCTTATGTCCATGTTTCAATTCCATATCTCTGCCGAAAGGATATCTTTCCTTCACAAGCATAGCGAGACACCTGTGGCTTGATTGTAATCACCCTTGTTCAATAGTCCTAACTCAATCTGCAGAGGAAGGGACTCTCCCGTGATGACTTCCTGATGACGCGAATAGCGAAATGCATTTGTGGTCTGAAAACCATCTACCAAGTGACGTCACTTCCTCTCTACCGTGGAACGCGCGCCGGTGGCAACGTCGTAGAGATAGGAGAAGGGTGAGCTTGACCACTGCTAATGGAGAGGGATACGATTTAAAAACGTTGGCGGTTCTTACCTGTGCCAGGCGGAGCATTGTCCTTTGTAAGCATACTAACGTTACTGTTCTTGATTAAATCATTTAATAAAACAGAGTTACACTATTATTGCTCCTTGTTCTTTGCCAATATATTTCTCTTGATTGGTGGAGAGGAGTGGATACAATACCCTTATGATCTGAGACTGGGTGATCTGGTTATATTTGGTGACCTTGGTGACAGAGAGGAGAGAATGTTACCCTAACGATCTAAAATCCAGAGATCCTGGAAAGCAATATAGGTCCTAGCGGCCTGCTACTATCTGGTGAGCATTAAGGTGTGGCGTGGCTCACAAGGTGGATTACATTTTAACTCTTCAATCACGGTGCTGGGTCAAATACTCACTGTCATGTTCATGATTTATGGACTAATTTGGACTTATTGATTTTATATCCACATATATTGTTGATTTAAACAATTTATGAGTTTGCCTTTATGAATTTACATATTTATGCACTTGAGCACTTTTTAAAGCAGCATGTTTGGTGCAATATGATATGGATTACATGGTAATGGATGCACGTAGCACTACTAATATAGTTATATTGGATTTGATTATAAATATTTTTTCACTTTTCTATGAACACATCAGTTGATGCTCTTTTTAATTTTTTTTGGAATAGAGTTCATATATATATTCACACATATATTCACCAACCAGTTATTTACTGGATTGGATTTGTTCAGGTTTCACTTTTGTATCACTAACCAGCACCTACTTTTAATAAAAGTTTTTCCGATTGTTAGCAGGATGTGTTGTCACAGGAAGTTGCACTGGACCTCTAGAGGACTAGGATGAAAGCCATATTGTTGTTGCCCTAAAACTACGCACTGGAGCCCACATTAAGGCTGTCATTACAGGAGGTGCTGTACATGTAAAAATTGCACTATTATTAATATTAATGACAAACATTTGTAATACATTAAATGCAACGTTACATAGTTACATAGTTAGTGAGGTTGAAAAAAGACATCCGTCCATCCAGTTCAACCTATGATGTGTGTGTGTTTGCTTTTAACCGTACATTGTGTACCCCTGTATGTTGTGGTCTCCAAGGTGCCCATCTAATAGTTTTTTGAAACTATCAATGCTCCCAGCTGTTACGACTGCTTGTGGAAGAGTCTACTTGAGATACCAGCAAAGGATTATTCACAGTTGGCTTGTGAGTGTAACTGCACTTTTTGTCTTTCAATAAAGTGCTGTTTGATAATGCACTAGACCTTTGCACTCTTTTGTTTTCTGTTGTTTGCAAAGCTAGAAGTTCAGCCCGGGTTACATCCATGGCCTCTTCCAAAGATACAGTGGAGTAAGTAAGGGTAGCTACCCAGATACGGAAAGTGTGCATTTCACAAAGCTATCATTTGAAATTTAAGTGGAAAAAAGCCATTAAAAGAAAGCAAAAAGACATACCCTAGGGCACAGCATAATCAGGACAGAGCATTGATAATTTTGAGTCAAGCTTAAAAACATGGGCTGGAATTTAGTCAATATGGACTTTTAAATGAATGACTTAACACCACTTTAAAAAAAAATATATGGTAAATAAACCTGTGCCTATTTTCCCAACTTTACATTGAATTGTGCTATTTAAACTACGCTAGTAGAGAATGTATGAGTTTAACCACTTCCCGCCCGCCCATCATCAAATGACAGCAAAGCAGTGCGGCTATTGTTCTGGGACACAGTCATATGGCAGCGCACCAGAACAGCCCCTCTAGCGCGCCCGTGGGGGCACACATGAGCAGCGATCGTGGCTGCGTTGTGTTGCTAGGACACGGCGCGACCCTGATCTTGGTAAAGAGCCAATGACTTGGCTCTTTACCCATGTGATTGACTGTGTCCAATCACAGCCGGTTACATGTAAATAAGGAAGTGCCGTTTATCGGCTCTCCTCACCTCAAACTGTCAATGTGCAATCAAAACTGTTTTTTTTTTTACCTTGCACCTGATTGGGTATTCTTTGTAAATGTAATGTAGTAAAGCTTCACTTTGTAAAGGAAAATGAGTGCAATTGCACTTGCAAAGTGCAAAGCCAATTCTTCCTTAGTAAATTACTCTTTTGTGTTAGTGCACAAAGAACCAGACCACTAGAAAAATAATGCCACTTTGTAAGTAGTTTGGTTCTAGCTGTGCAGACCCAAAGAGGTGAAACTGTTAGTACAATGAAGATGCATTAGCAGCCCAGGGGATGTACCAATGTCCATCCGGTCAAGTGGCATTAGATTGGCAAGCTGTAACTTTCTATAATTCCTGAAATGTTACTGGCTGTTGGCAACATGGGGACCTCTGCATAAAATCTTGCCATGTTCCTAGCAAAATCTGAGAATTAATGCTTATACAGAAACATTTCAAGGGTTTTGTTGGAATGCTACTACCAGTAAATGTGCTGTTAACATTCTCATCACTGTTCATGAATATTCAGAATCTAAATCTATGGGGACATGTAACATGGCACAAATATTAAAGGGAGCCTGCCAGATATATTAAAGAGAACTCAAAATAAAGATAAAATGCTGGACAAAATCTATGTTCGCTACTATCAGAAAAATGGTGTTCAGAAGAAGAATAACTGGCCCTTGGGTTTTGACCCTTTAGTCTCTGTGATCTTCACAATATCAAACAGCTGGTGGATATTCTGCTACAGTTGATTAAATATTTGTCTTTTAGAACTGGCTTATCTGTACTGCGATCATCATGATAACCTTAAGAAGATAAAAAAAGACTCTACTTGTTGAATTTAACTACTTCAATACAGTGCACTTTCACCCTATTCCTGCCCAGGCCAATTTTCAGCTTTCAGCACTGTCATACTTTGAATGACAATTGCGCGGTCATGCTACACGTTACCCATATGAATATTTATCATTTCTTTCACACAAATAGAGCTTTCTTTTGGTGGTATTTAATCACTGCTGGGTTTTTTCTTTCTTACAAAAAAAAAAAAGACAGACAATTTGGAAAAAAAAAAAAAGTTTTTCTTATTTTCTGTGAGTAAAATTTCCTTCACTGATGTGCACTGATGAGGTGGCACTGATGGGCACTAATAAGCTGCACTGATGGGCACTGATGAGGTGGCACTTATGGGCACTGATGAGGAATGTACTAAAATGCCACACTGATGGGCACTGATAGGTGGCACTGATAGGCTGCACTGATGGGCACTGGGGGGCGGAACTGATGGGCAGCACAGATGAGTAGGCACTGACTGGCAACACCATGGGCACTGACTGTGGGCACTGATTATGGGCACTGTGTGCACTGCTTGAGGGGACTTATGGGCACTGTTTTTTTACTTTACAGTAATCAGGGCACTGATGATCAGTGCCCTGATTACCTTTCATAGGCTCCCCTTTGAGGAGGAGCAGCTGATCGGCTCTCCTCACCACACACTCTGACAGTGTGAGGCGAGGAGAGCCAATAAACAGCACTTCCTCATTTACATGCGACCGGCTGTGATTGGACACAGCCAATCACATGGGTAAAGAGCCATGTCATTGGCTCTTTATCAAGATCAGGGTTGCGCCGTGTCCTAGCAACACGGCGCAGCCACAATCACCACAATGCGTGGCCCCGCGGGTGCGAGAGAGAGGCTGTTCTGGTGCGCCATCATCTGACGGTGTCCCAGAACGAGAGCCACACTGCTCCGCTGTCATTTGACAGTGGGCGGCAGGAAGTAGTTAATAAAACAATTAAAATTTGCACTTACATCCAATAGGAGATATATACGCCAACTGTACAGTCTTTCTTTCTGGCAAAACAATACACCCGCGCTTCAGTTGCTGATGTCATCGTGTTTACACTGATCCCAGCAGAGCGGGTGTATTGTTTTGCGACAAGAAAAAGACTGTACAGTTGGCATATATATCTCTTATTGGATGTAAGTTCAACTTTTAGTTATTTTAAGAAACTAGTAAACAATTTTAAATGCCCTTATTATGAGAGGTGGTGGTTTTCACACAAGGAGTCTTTTTCACTTGAGGTGCTGGAGCTCTGAATGAACTTTTAAAGAAGATTGCTTTAATATTTTTTTCACCTTTTCATGGGGACTTTTTTCATCATATTGCATTTTGTTTTTTAAATTTATATGTAGTGCGACTTTGTTGATAGATATTTGTTTTACTGTACTGATATCCCATTGTTAAGTAGCTGCTCTGCACTGTTATTTTACACTGTTATTGGAGCAATGTATTGACATTAGAGCAGTTTTTTTCTATTAAGATGTACTTTTGCTTGCACGTGAATGGATCATGGAAGTCAGCAGAGCTTCACCTCATTCACAAACACAAGGGAAAATCCCCTTGCAAATTAAATAGTCAGTTGCAAAATGAACAGCCTAATTGTCAATAGTAATTGAGTCCATTGATTTGCTAATTTGTAAACTGCTGAAATGAACATTTTTGTTTAAATCTATCTTGTTTTATCTTTGATAAGCTGAAATAATTGTTTCCCCAAAAAAAGAGTTTATTTTCTTTGTATAGTATGCTATTTTGTCATTTATGAATGTTTGGAAAATCCTTTTATGCGAGGGCTTTGCTTATCAGTATGGTATTATATCTTTGGGATTTTTTTGTCCATATCAGTACAATTCTGATTCTGCATAATTTATGATGTTAGAGGTTTCATGTTGGTTCTGATTCTCACTCAGCAAATGTGTTTCTGATTCTTGCTTAATTTACTAAGCTCAAACTAAAGTTGCAATTTGTATAATTTGGGGGCTCTTGGGGGGCTTCTGAAGATACCTAAAGGTATGTTTGCACAATATACACATGTATATAATTTGCTTGTTTACATTACAACATAAAATATAAAAACCCCATTCCCCCTTTGTTTCTTCTCTTCCCTTAACTGACAAGTTTCTGGGAAATGTAGATCCTGTATATTGTCTTAAGTTAATTTTTGTATATGTACACTACACCCTGCTTGACCTTATTATGACAACTCACCCACAGTTTTAATGTCTGAGAATTCTAAACGTTTATGCATGCCATTTTACTGCCTACTGTACTTTTGCACTAGAGATACCCCCTATTAATGGTTATATTGTGATTAGGGTTGAGCGAACCCGGACTGTATTGTTCGTGTTCGTACCGGACTTTTGGGTATTCGGTACCTGGACCCGAACCCGGACTTTTCACTGTATGTTCGGGTACTGTCCGTTGTTCGGTAACGTTATTTGATGTTTTGGCGCGGTTTTAATGGCGCGCTTTCAACAGGTGCAAGGCAGCCAATCAGCAAGCATTAAACTAGTGTGCCCTAGAAGCCATCACAGCCATGTCTTCTAATGGCATGGCTGTAATAGGCCAGTGCAGCATGTGACCCAGACTCTATATAAGCTGGAGTCACACAGCGCCGCGTGTCACTCTGCTATAACTACTGTAGGGTGAGGTTCCTGACTGCTGCTGAGGGAGAGATAGGAGTTTACTGTAGGGCCAGGCTGGAGAGATTGCTTGTAGGGAAAGCATAGGAGGAACAATCTGCTTTATCATACAGCGATCTACATTGATTTGATTGTGTGGGGTGCAGTGCACAATGTTTTTGCCCAGAGGGAGAGATAGGAGTTTACTGTAGGGCCAGGCTGGAGAGATTGCTTGTAGGGAAAGCATAGGATAGGAACAATCTGCTTTAATCAGACAGTGATCTACATTGATTATATTGTGTGGGGGTGCAGTGAACGATCTTTATGCCCTGACCTGAGCCAAGTGAGGAGGAGAAAGGAGAAACAAAAAAACGTCTGTTAGGCGTGCGGTGCTGCACATTTCATGCAACCTCAGTGCATGTGTGTGCTTAATCTGCATTTAAAAAAGAAAAAACATTTTTTCCTTCATATTTAACTTTAAAGACTGTATGTCAGACAGACATTGCTTTTTTAACCTGCTCTTCAAAAAGCACCAATGTGAGGAGAAAATAATTATTTTACAGAATTTAGGGTAAAAAAAATATTTTTCAGTTTTTCATTCAAATGTTTTTTTTTTTTATTCAATAGCGGAATAGAACAACAACAGTATACAACCTGTTAGGCGTGCGGTGTATAGCGGGCATTTCCTGCAACCTCAGTGTATATGTGTCTGCTTAATCTGCATTTTAAAAAAAAAAAAACTTTTTTCCTTCATATTTTACTGTGACTTACAGCGTTTAGACAGACACTGCATTTCAAATCTGCTATTCAACAAGCACCAATTAAGGGGACAATTATTTTTCAGTTTTTCATTCATACATTACAGTGCGATACACCCATTGCATACTGTTGTATTGCGCATTGCAATAAAAAAAACATTTAGGGGCAAAAAAGTGGATTGCGGCCCTGTCTGAATATGTTACACTGAGATACACCCATTGCATACTGTTGTATTGCGCCTTGCAATAAAAAAAAACATTTAGTGGCAAAAAAGTTGATTGCGGCCCTGTCTGCATATGTTACAGTGAGATACACCCATTGCACACTGTTGTATTGCGCCTTGCAATAAAAAAAAACTATTTAGGGGACAAAAGAGTTTATTGCGGCCCTGTCCGCATATGTTACAGTGAGATACACCCATTGCATACTGTTGTATTGCACCTTGCAATAAAAAAACCATTAAGGGGCAAAAAAAGTTGATTGCGGCCCTGTCCGCATATGTTACAGTGAGATACACCCATTGCATACTGGTGTATTGCGCCTTGCAATAAAAACCCATTTCGGGGAAGATCCAAAATTCGATACATAGGTGGAGAAGGTCAAATAAGGGACATGGCCTGGGTCGTGGTGTTGCTGGTGGAGCTCCTGTTGCAAGGAGAGGATGTGGTCGATCTGTGCCAGCTACTCGCACAGGTGAAACACCTTCCTCAGCTGCGAGTAGGCAACAGAACCTGCAGCAGTATTTGGCAGGGCCTAATGTGCCTCTACAAATGTTAAGGCCAGAACAAGTACAGGCGATAGTAGATTGGGTTGCTGACGGTGCCTCCAGTTCCTTCACATTGTCTCTCACCCAGTCTTCTGCTGAAAGGTCAGAGTTGGCACCTGCAGCCGATGTCCATCAATCTGTCACCGCACCCCCTTGCAAATCAGCCAAGCAGTCTGATCCCCAATTCATGCAGCAATCTCTTCTTATTTTTAATGACTCTGTTAGCATGGTTTCCAAGGGCCATCCACCTAGCCCTGCCCAAGAAGTGGAAGAGATTGAGTGCACCGATGCCCAACCACTTATGTTTCCAGATGAGTACATGGGAGGAACATCGCAGCACGTCTCGGATGAGGATGAAACACAGGTGCAAACTGCTGCGGAATTCCGAATTGTGGAGACCGACAAGGGTTGCAGGGGTGAAGACTGGGTGGAAGACGATGTGGAGGACGATGAGGTCCTCGACCCCACATGGAATGAACGTCATGCAGGTGACCTGAGTAGTTTGGAGGAAAAGACCGTGGTTGCACAGAGCCACCAGCACAGCAGAAGAGGGAGCATGGTGCAAAAGCGGAGCGGCTGTGCCCTAGACACTACGCCTGCTACTGCCCAACGCAGCAAGGGACCAAGCACACCAAAGCCAGCTCACAGGAGTTCCCTAGCGTGGCAGTTCTTCAGACAATGTGATGATGACAGGACACGAGTGGTTTGCACGCTGTGCAATCAGAGCCTGAAGCGAGGCATAAACCTTCTCAACCGGAGCACAACCTGCACGACCAGGCATCTAAGTGCAAAGCACGAGCTGCAGTGGAGTACACACCTCAAAAACCAAGAAAGGTCTCTGGCTCCTCCTGCTTCCTCTTCTGCTGCTGCAGTCTCGGCCTCTTCATCCACCTCTGTAGTGACAGTGGCACCTGCCACCCCGCAAACAGAGGATCCACCAGCAACACCACCACCTGGGTTACCAACAACCATCTCCACAATGTCCCATGGAAGCATTCAGCTTTCTATCTCCCAAACACTGGAGTGGAAGAGGAAGTACCCCCCTACCCACCGGCGATCCCTGGCCCTGAATGCCAGCATTTCAAAATTCCTGGCCTTTGAAATGCTGTCATTCCGGCTGGTGGAGATGCAGAGTTTTAAGAGCCTTATGTCGGTGGCTGTCCCACAGTACGTCGTGCCCAGCCTCCACTACTTTTCCAGGCAAGCCATCCCTTCCCTGCACAACCAAGTGGGTGACAAAATCAGGTGTGCACTGTGCAACGCCATCTGTGGCAATGTCCACCTAACTACGGATACGTGGACCAGTAAGCACGGTCAGGGACGTTATATCTCCCTAACGGCACACTGGGTAAATGCAGTGGCGGCTGGGCCTGAGGCGGATAGCAGTTTGGTGCATGTCCTTCCACCACCGAGGATTGCAGGGCGCTTCAGTTTTCCTCCTGTTCCTAACTCCTCCTACTCCGCTTCCTCATCTTCTACCGCCTCCTCTTCCGGGCAGTGTAACATCTTCACCACCAACTTCAGCACAGCCAGGGGTAAACGACAGCAGGCAGTTTTAAAACTTGCCTGTTTGGGTGAAAAACCACACACCGCGCAGGGGTTGTGGAGGAGCATTGAACTGCAGACCGATGAGTGGTTGCTGCCAGTGAGCCTCAAGTCCGGCCTGATGGTGTGCGATAACGGGCAAAATCTCATAGCAGCTCTGGGCCTAGCCGGTTTGACACACATCCCTTGCTTGGCACATGTGCTGAATTTGGTGGTGCAGAGGTTCCTTAGAAATTACCCCGATATGTCAGAGCTGCTGCAGAAAGTGCGAGCCGTCTGTGCGCACTTTCGGCGTTCTCACCCTGCTGCTGCTTGCCTGTCAGCGCTGCAGCGTAACTTCGGCCTTCCCGCTCACCGCCTCATATGTGACGTGCCCACAAGGTGGAACTCCACCTTGCACATGCTGGAAAGACTGTGCGAGCAGCAGCAGGCCATAGTGGAGTTTCAGCTGCAGCACGCACGCATGAGTCGCTCTGCGGAACAGCACCACTTCACCACCAATAACTGGGCCTCCATGCGAGACCTGTGTGCCTTGTTGCGCTGTTTTGAGTACTCCACCAACATGGCCAGTGCCGATGACGCTGTTCTCAGCGTAACTATCCCACTTCTATGCCTTCTTGAACAAACACTTCGGGTGATGATGGAAGAGGATGTGGCACAGGATGAGGAGGAGGAGGATGAAGAGGTAACATTTCCAAGGCTTTTAGGGCAGTCATTCGCAAGTGGCTCAGAGGGTGGGTTCCTGCACACACAAACGCCAGGGACACAATTGTCCAGCAGGGGCACAGTTCTGGAGGATGACGAGGATGAGGAGGAGATGGAGGAGGATATGGAACCATGTTCACAGCAGGGTGGCACCCAGGCCAGCTCATGGCCATCACTGGTGCATGGCTGGGGGGATACGGAGGACACAGAGGATACACCTCTCACAGAGGACAGCTTTTCGTTGCCTCTGGGCAGCCTGGCACACATTAGCAATTACATGCTGCAGTGTCTCCACAATGACCGCCGAGTTTCCCACATAGTAACTTGTGCTGATTACTGAGTGGCCACCCTGCTGGATCCCCTTTACAAGGACAACGTACAGTCCTTAATTCCCTCACTGGAGCGTGATCGGAAGATGCGCAAGTACAAGCGCACGCTGGTAGACACGCTGCTGGTGGCATTCCCACCTGACAGTGGGGGCACAGTGGAAGCACAAGGCCAAGGCAGGGGAGGAGGAGGATGAGGTCGCCAACGCTGCCAGGGCACCGCCAGCACCTCAGAAGGCAGGGTTAGCATGGCTGAAATGTGGAAAAGCTTTGTTAGCACGCCACAACAAGCAGCTGTACCAGCAGCTGATATGGAACGTCTTAGCAGGAGGCAGCATTTCACTAACATGGTGGAGCAGTATGTGTGCACACGCCTAGACATACTGAATGACGGGTCTGCCCCCTTCAACTTCTGGGTCTCCAAGTTGGGAACATGGCCTGAGGTTTACCTTTACACCTTGGAGGTGCTGACCTGCCCTGCAGCCAGTGTATTATCTGAACGTGTTTTTAGCACGGCTGGAGGCGTTATCACAGACAAGCGCAGCTGCCTGTCCAGAGCCAATGTGGACAAGCTCACGTTCATTAAAATGAGCCAGGCATGGATCCCACAGGACTTGTCCGTACCTTGTGCAGAATAGACATGTATACCGGCCTTACCCAGCCATTGCTGGATTTGATCTTTCTTACTCTTTTGGGGTGTACCCGAATTTAAGAATTTGTTTTATTAAAAACCAAAACCAGCGTTGGCTACCTCGTCCTCCTCCTCCACTGCCCCCGCCGCTTCCACCTACACCGCCATATCCACCACCATATCCTCCACCACCTCAACCTCCTACTCCATATGGGCCTCGTCCTCCTCCTACATCATTCAAGATGATTATTTTTTTTTCTGTTTTTTCTGTTCTTTTAAGTTATTTCCCTATCCACATTTGTTTGCAGAGCACTTGCCATGCTCTTAAGATGATTTTTCTGCCATTTGCAGCCCTCTAGCCCTTTCCATGTTTGTTTTAGAGGCATTTTAGTGCTCAAAAGTTTGGGTCTCCATTGACTTTAATGGGGTTCGGGATCGGGACAAAGTTCGGGTTAAAGCCGGGTCACGAACCCGAACTTTTTTTTCAAGTTCGGTCGAACCTGAACATCCAGGTGTTCGCTCAACTCTAATTGTGATGATTTTGTCTCTGTGAATACACCTTCTTCTTTTTGACAGTATGGTGTCTGTACACCAATTCATTGTTATTTACATTATTTGTGTATTTTTAAAACTAATAAAAAGATTGAAATAAAACATAAAATGACATTTTGTTTATATTTTTTTTTAATACAAACCCAATTTAGACCAAGCTATGTCACAGCAAAACAAATTCACAGTTTGAAAGCTTCTGCCCTTATCACAGGAATATGAAACAATGTACCAATAATTATATACCCTGCATTTCAGATTTCATTTTTGCTGAAACATTAATGGTGGATTTTTTTTTATTTATTTTTTACGTTCTACAATAAATACTAGTTAAAAATAACACACAGCATGGATTCTTCCCCTTCCTTTGAAAGGTTTTACTTCGATAAGTCTACCTCTTCATCTGCTTCTACTCAAAGTTACATACAGTATATAAATATACAAAAAATCCTACATATTCCTGAACTAACCTGCCCTTTTCCTTCACATGAACTTTTAACAGCATCTAATCAAAAATTCAAAAGATCAAGTGCAGTGCTTTATTTGACAAACGCTTCCATTTAAACCTCTTTGAAACTTCTGAAGACTCTTTTCATCTGCCCTCATTTCGCAGCATGTTGCTTAATTAACACAAAGAATGATCTTGCAACTCGGGCACCATAAAACACATTACTGCTCTACGTAGCTTGTTTGATGCCCAGAAGCAAGAAAATGTTCATTTCAGCAATTTAACCCTGTATAAAAATGGTCCTAGGTTATAATCTGCAATGTAGAGCTATTAACTGGCATGGCAAAGGTAAGTCAAAGACCATTTTGACTGGCTTAAGGCAGATTGACAAGCATAATCCAAGGCTATAATGCATTGATTTCACTATTTACAACTTTAATTGATGGCATCGACTGGTTTATATATGCATGCAGCTATACAAACTGTACAATACGCTCTCCCTTATCAGTCTAGGTTGCTTAATGACTTTTACCAATGACTTTATCAACAAGGCAGAATTCAGATCTCATCTGATCTTGGCATAAACCTGGACTTAAAATTTAAGTCTGGAGACCTGTACTGTCTGTAGTAACCAAATGTTTGCTTTTATTGTTCGTACTGTATTTGAAAAACTGCAGATCTTCCTTTGTATTGTATGAACATTTATGCCACATCCTGGTGTTAAAATAAAGTGAGATGCTGAAATAAAAACTTTGTTTTCAGAGTTATTATGCCAAAACAAAAACTTAGAAAGGCTTCATCCCAAATAATGAGTTGACAAGCTGCAATGGAAATGGAAGCCATTATTTAATCATGCATAAAGTCACTGATTAGTGCCACCAAAGCTCAGAGAAAATCTATATAGGTAAAATTATGGGAGCAATCACTGTTGGCTTTAAAAAAAAGTAGGCGCTAGTAGTCAGCCTGATTCTGAATTCATAATTTACCTATTTAGTGCCCCAGTAGCAAGCATACAGGATAAGAGTTCAGCTTTTAAAGATCTAATCAGTTAAATACTTGTTCTTGGGCAGCAACTTACTGGGTAGGGAAACCAGGGTCAGAGTGAGAGCTGAGTCCGAAGTATCACTCTTCCCTCCATCACATTTCACTCGAGCGCAGAAGAATTTTACTATTAAGAGTGAGAGCTCTCAAGCCGTTAACATTTAAAAAAAGTCAGCAATGGAAGCTTCTATGTTCATTTTGCTATATAAGTCAAACCATTGAGAAACCTTTATAAATAAAGAAGATCTCCAACTAGTCCAAAAATGTATCTTCCTGGAATGTCCTGCCCCTAGACAAAATTATTTTTTAATCTTTTGGCTTTAAAATACATTTAATATATCATTAGGATGCATTTGCATTAATCACTTTTACTGGGTCTATATGTCCAGGTGTGTGAGGAGCTGGTGGGACAGGTGCCTGCTCATGTGACCACTGAGACACCCAATCAGAGCCCAGCCTTTCAGCTCCCAATCATAATGAGAGACTGAGAGCTGTCTACGACAGCTCAATCAAAATGCTAGGAGCGTGCATTGATCACGCTCTCAGCACAAAAATCTTGGCCATCCATGGATGAATATGTGTGGCATGTGGGCATTAAAACCCATCCTCTTTGCTGCCACACATATGCATTATGCTGCCAGCAAGAGGTTAACAGCCATTAGTGCAATGCTTGGCAAAGCACGTGCTCTATCTGATGTGTGTTGGAATGTAGAGCATTGAAAAAAAAGGGTCAAGTGCAATTACCAAAGCCCTGGAAAGATACAAAATACTAATGTGTGATCTATGCAGCATCAAGCAGAAAATTGAGCATAATTCATGGGTTAACTAACCATATACATTTTCACTGTATTCATATTTTCCTTGAACACTTATATTTTGGTTTTCTTATGCCAAATCCCTCTAAATTTGTGATTAAAACTATAAATGCTCAACCTGCACTTTACTTCTTAGGTTTTAAAGTGTATGCAAACCCTAAATCTATTTGATTGTTATACTGCATTTTGCATTATGCCCCACTATGTACGTACAGTTTTCTTGTGCTCCTTCTCCATCTCCCACTCTACTCTGCTGTGCTATGAATTCCAAAAGAAATCTGTACTTATTCTGCTTCTATTAAAAAAAAAAATACATTTAATAATCTAATCAAGAATATAGAGCTGGAGTTAAACATTATATTTGCTCTTATGTTTGAAGAACAGTGCCTATCTTTCTTCTTTTAAAAAAAAAAATATGTAAGGCTATTATGTCTCCAGCTGGATATAACAGTGCATGTTAAGCACACGTTACAAGCAGCTCTTCTCCACATCTCTACATCCCATTGGTGTGTGCGTGTGTGTGTGTGTGGGGGGGGGGGGGTTCCTAGTCAATATATTTTACTTTTGTGCCACCACATGTAGTCATTTTATCTCCACAGGGTTATTTCCATAATATATTTTCTGCTCTGGTGTTGCATGTGCTCCCTACCTGAAAGGTATACGTTCTCTATTTAAAGCACATCTCCCCTAGGCTGCCCACTCCTAGAAATGTAACAACTGATGATTTTCATAGTTTTAAATGCATCATTAAGCTGAGGGACTTTGCACCTATTTCCTTCTGTACTTGAATTTAGTTCACATGCCAGTCTCACGTTTCAGGATTGGTTCATTTTCTGTGACCAAAAATATATGAATTTTTACAATTGAACAGGGAGATTAACAGCGTTCTTTACAAAGATACCAAACTGACCTATGGTATCAAACAGCAACAAGACAGATATGTCTGTCAATATTTTATCTAACGTCATTTTCTATTTTACCTCTGATACAGATGAGTGCTACCTTGCCAGCAATAAATGGTTATGTCTCTTACAAGTTTATATATTATGGTCTTTTCTAAATGAGCAAAGTAATGAAAGTTTAACTGCTCTTATACTTCCATCATTCAACCAAAGTGATAATGGAGCTAGATTTTGCCAGCATTTTAAATTAAACACAGATTAGTGAGATGAAATCTAAATCTGCATTTATGGCACCCACTTCCTTCTATGTGTAGAAAAATCACCCACAGCTCACATGTTTTGTAAGCCTTGGTTGAGAAGGACGAAAAAGAAATTGTTGTTGCTCTCAATTCTATTAATGTAATATTTTATCCAATTATTTATTTATTTTTTTCATACACTGTATAGTCATGAATGTGATTAGCGGTTAAAAAAAATGCAAGCATTTAAAAAGTTTGTCTTTCTGAATAAAATATTTTTTTTTTTCAAAAAAACATTTAAAGTTTAAAAAAAAATACCGTAAATAAAAGATTGTCTTCCTGATCCAAAAAACAAATATTATCAAAGATATCAGATTAAGTATGAGACTCTTTATTTCAAATATATCTTTGATTTAAATCTTTCATTGTTTGAAAAAAAAAAAAAGGAAGATTGAGATCATTGATGGTGACATTTTCTGTCCTGAGATGTCATATAACTGACACAATGAAAATACAAAAAAAAAGGAAGAATGGGAAGATTGATAAGGGAAAATAAAGTTTTAACATTTGCTTGGGAGGAAAGGGGCAAGCGGAGATGGAGGTACCCACATTTTGTCTGAATATCAATATCTGTGAATCAACAGAAATATTCATAGAGAGAGAAAACTCATTACACTTCATACATAGTATAGTACATGGTATGGGACTCTTTAAATGTGAAGTGAAGATACCATTTAATGGTATATGCAGCGTTGCACAGTTATTGTTATTTGCAAGATCACGGTCTCGGTGCAAGTCTATTCAATCTGCTCAGACTATGAGAAATTATACACTACATAAAGCCTACACTATAACTGCAAGTAATGTGACTTTAACTTTGTCCATGCAGTTAAAAGTGACAGTCTTTTGAAAGCCATCCTCCCTTTCCCCACACACACATGTTCACCTTTGTCATGCACCCCTGCTATGCTGCTCTATCAGAATGTCCAATAAATTCTTCGTACTTCTAGGTGTTGGGGAGCATGTGACTTCCTCCCAGGATGCCGTACTTAGGCATAAATGGCCAATCTGCAGACCTGAACTCTATTACATCACATTCTGATCTCTGCCGTACTCCTAATTGCAATTGAAATTCTTCAAGTACTTACTCTTCTTCATTTTAAGGGTCCTTTCACATGGTCCTGTCCACTCATTTAGGCAGAAAATCCATAAACAGATCCTCTGCTAAATTGGAGCTGAACAGAATGGATGTCACTTTTTTTGTCTCTATTTTGACAGCCGTCGTTGGCTTTCTGGGAGGCCATATGTAAATTGACTTGCATCTGTTTACATCAAGCTACCTCCAATGCATAATTTTTAGCTCAGGAAAAATGGAAAAAGACACAGTCCTTCTCCTTTTTCTCTTCTCAAACCTGGATGGACTCAGAGGTTGGCAGATAGAAACAGGGTGCACATCCATTTACATCTGCCTGCCCATAGACCCTGCCTGCCTGCCTGCCCATGAGTTTCTAATCAGGTCCATCTGAAAACCTGACAGATGGACCTTAACAGAAAATCCAAGTGAAGGAGTCCTTAAAAATACAATGAAATGATTTATTTATAAATAAAGAGCTTCATTTATTTGTGTTTAAATATTTGAAGCTATCCTTTAAAGTGGTTCTAAAGACAGAACATTTTTTTATCAAATCCTGTGAGCAGAGAGTAGAGGGCAGAGCTGAGCCAAGCTGTATGTGTCTATAGATGCACACAGACCAGCTTGGAAGTGAGTGGATTCCTATGGTGGTGCATTGAGAAGAGAAGGTGCCTGCAGCACCGGCTGGGGACCCCAGAAGAGTAGGTTTGGTGCCGCTCTGTGCAATACCATTGCCCGGCGCAAATAACTATAATATGTTTATTGTTTTAAAAAAGAAAACTAAAACTTTACAAACACGTTCTTGGTACATGCAGTGTAATAGAGTTATCATGCTTTGCAAAACCACTGTCTCAGAGCAAGTCTTTCCAATGTTCTCAGAAAGAGAAATGATACAATGCACATAGCTTACTTTGTAACTGCAGGTATTAACTTAAAGTGACTAATTTTTCACCTACAGAAACAAATCACCTTTTGGCTCCTATTCTCTGAAATAGATGTCAATTTTTTTTTATTTAAATCAAACTGATTTTGCTATCATTCTGACCCCAAAGACATAATCTTGGAAATCCAAAAATTTATTTTGGGATCCACTTTGGTATCCTAACTAACAGGTAGCGCACATGAACTCAGAGGATGAAACATTAATGGGGTAAAGAGGCCTGAGTATCACCCATTGCATGTGCTCTCTCTGCTGCTAAGGCATAGACCTAGAACTAATATAAATGAATATAGTGGTCCTGTCCATCATATCCAGCCAGTCTCCAGCTGTCTCTAATAAAGTTATTAAAGCCTAGGAAAGCATTTCATCCTCTACTGCTGCTGTGTTTGTTTTCTTTATTGTCACCTTGATTGGGTTTTCTTGATATAGAAGGTATGCATTAAGATAAAGCTTAATTTAAAAGTGTTGCCTCAATTCTATATCTATGTAAATACAAACATGCATTATACCAATATCATTTGCCTGATCTGAGTCTTTTGAGATTGAGCTATTATGTACACCTATATCATGTAATGGTCTGCTTTCCATATTGCATGTATCAACTCTGGTTGAAAAATACAACATGGAAAAGCTGAAATAGTATATTCTATACACTACAGGGACTAAGCCATAATGACTGAATAAAATGATAATGTGGGAGGATGTTATTAGATGTGTTGTCATGGTCCACAGGATCAAATATAGAAGAGAGATGCAGAAACAGTTCAAACAAAATGGACAACTTCTCAAAGATGCTAGACATTGTAAATTCTAAAGCCTAAATTATTCTGAAAAACATGCACAGATTAACTAAGGAAACAATATCAAACTTTCTCTTACATATTGCTCTGGTTACAAGAGCACATCTTCCTTTAATCACAATATAGAAAACTGGTGCTGAAATATGTAAGTTACCCTGATGGCTTTTTAATATGCTAGTTGACTGGCTGTCATATTGATCCAGCATATTCAATGGCTTTTGGGTTACTAATTGAAAACACTATATATATATATATATATATATATATATATATATATATAAGCGTAATAGATTAAGGTGTGTCGAAGGGTAATATAAATATATTCAAAAGATTAGCACAATGGTACCAACATCCCTGGATTACTTGTATAGAGTATGTCTCTGAAATTACAGAGCTCTCGCCTAGGCGAGATAGATGAGGGCTTGGAAAAAACCAAAGGAGTGGGACTTTAACGGTACCAATAGACATTGAATATTTAATGTCTATTGGTACCGTTAAAGTCCCACTCCTTTGGTTTTTTCCAAGCCCTCATCTATCTTGCCTAGGCGAGAGCTCTGTAATTTCAGAGACATACTCTATATATAAGCATAAGTGAGCTAAGATGTTCTACACGGGGGAACCTGCTTACAAAAAGATATTAATAGAAGAATAAAGGCAACAAAAATGGTGCTGATGTATAAAACATACCAAGAGACCCATGGTTACATACTGTAGTTGGTAAAGTTGAAAAAAGACACCAGTCCATCCAGTTTAGCCTGTGTGGGTTTATGTCAGTAATAATTCCCACATCCCTGTATACTGTATTTGCTAACATGCCCATCTAAGTGTTTTTTGAAACTTTTGACTCTCCCCACTGACACCAATGCTTGTGGAAGGGAATTCTACATTTTTACTGCTCAGACAGAAAAGAACCCTATACGCAGCTTAGGATTAAACTGCTTCTCCTCCTGTGTTCCTAAGTTCTCTGAAACTGAATAGTGGTTTCCCTAGTCTATAATCACCATTAAGGTATTTGTATATTGCTATCATATCTCCTCTCAAGTGTCTCTTCTCCAGGGAGAATATGTTTAATGCTTGTAATTGTTCCTAGTTAACTGAGGTCCCCCTTTTAGCTTTGTTGCCCTTCTTTGGATTTGCTCCAGTTCCAGAACATCCTTCCTTAGGACTAGTAACTAGAACTGAACGGCATACTCAAGTGCAGCCAAACCAGAGTCTTGAAAAGTGGCAAAATTAAAGATTTATATCTTGAGTAAATCCTCCTATTTATGCATGCTAATATTTGGCTTTCTTTGTTTGCTGCAGCCTGGCATCGCATACGATTGCTGAGCCTGTGATCTACTAGGACTCCAAGATATTTTTGCATCCTGGAACCCCCCAAAGGTTCTCCCACTAGTGAGTAACTTGCATTCATATTTTAAGCCCCCAAACGCATTACTTTACATTATTCAGCCTCATTAAACCTGATTTTCCATGTAGATGCTCACTTGCTCTGAAGAGATTGCCCTGCTTAGCTTTTTATTGTCAGCAAGCACACACATTAGGTATTTATTATGTACAGCCTCAAAGAAAAATGAAAAAAGGTTTAATTGAAACCTTTATATACAATAAGGATATGAATAAGGTTGAAGAAGTAAGTAGTTTCAATATGAAGCTGAAATCAAAAACAAACTAGGAGGAGGAAGGTTCACGAGTAAAGTTAGAAAGAATACTTTACAAAAAAGTATTGGAAGCTTATTGCAGACTTTGAGCAGTGATAGTGAACTAATAAACAGTAAGAAATTAAAAATTAAAAAAAAAAAGTTGATAAGCCATCTGGACTTTTTCTGCTATCAGTATTCTATGTTTCATTTAACTCAGCAACAGCAGTCAGCATATTCCTTTCAGTGGAGGTTGCCTTCTGGCTTTTGTTTATAGAGGGACCAAAAACTATAGGTCTAAAATACATCCTGAAGTGTTGGCTCATGAAGTATCAAATGGCAGAAATATAACTTAATTTAAATAACCACAGTTCAACTATAGTGAAATGATGTGTGTGTATGTGTGTAAAAGCCTTCTGCTGTTGCCGGGACTAAATCTAGAAGAAAGTGAACTCAATGACGCCAACTCTCAAAATGGTCCTCAAAAACAGTTGTCCTTTACATGTGACATGAAGACATTATTTTTCAGGACTCTTAAGAGAGTCTCTAAAAACACAGTGAGTTCTCATGTTACCAGATTATTAGTACATTGATTTTAAATCCTTTTAAGCACAGCAAACTAATTGTTGTAAACATTTTGGGAACATCTAACTTGTATTTCTATCCTTAAAAAATCTGCCTGTGTCTGTTTTTTAAACTATACATAAAAAAATGTAAACTCCATCAGGCTGTATGTGTGTGCTTCAATAGAGAAATTTGTCTTCACTTCCTGAACCCGAGTCACAACAGGAACTAAGCGGAAGTCCTTCCTCCACCTGCATTTGATCATTCAAGGTAATTGGGAGAGACAGTTTCAGCATACAGCCACTTATAGTAATAAACGGCTGTACACTGGCTATGCACAGGTATGCACCATGTATTAGTAAACTGGTGCAAATTCATATGCATAAATTCCCAGATGCACATAAGCCACATTTAGGGATTTACACCTCTGCAAGCGTTTATGCAAGCAGAACATGTGCCTGCTTACAGATAGCATACAACCATTCATTATGGCTGCACCCTGGAGATATCTCTACTTGGTATGGAAATATGCCCACAGAATACATTTGATGCCTGAAAGCATCCATGTGCATAAGGCCTTAGGCAGTTGTCACTGAAACAGGTGTTTTCATTGGAAAATGTCCCCTATTCTTGGTACAGAGATAACTATTTCCCATTGCTAGTGATAATTTTGACCAAGACAAAAAGAAAGGGTAAGTCTCTTCACTGTAAATGCAAAAAAAAAAAACCTGACAGAGGCTGTAACTGTTCCTTACACTACCTAAAAACTAAAAGGACATTTTTGAAAATATATATATGTAGCACTACCTCCATAGGAGCTGCTGGATAGGATGGGTCCTCTGTTCTTTGCCTAAACCTTCTCAGGAACCTCAGCCTCTAATGGCACTTTTCCACTGCAAGTACCGGCTAGTACTGGCTCAGCTCTACTCGGCCCTGCTTGGCCCGGTTTGCTTTTCCACTGCGGTACCGCATGGTATAGTGTTGGAACGGTTTGGTACGGTACGGTATAGGTTTGCTTTTCCATTAAAGTAGTACTAAAGTTAAGTGGGTGGGATAAAAACGGGGTGGGTATGATTCTCTGACCAATCAGTGGCTAGTAGTGACTGCATGCAAAGGATTGTGGGATATGGTACCAGTTTGGTACCTGTTGGAACCACAATCGAGTAGGTACTGTTTTTTCAGAGCCGTACCATACCGTACCGTTCGGTTCCATGCAGTGGAAAAGCAAACCTATACCGTACCGTACCGAACCGTTCCGACCCTATACCATGCGGTACCGCAGTGGAAAAGCACAAAAGCGTGCCGACCCGGTACGGTTCCATGCAGTGGAAAAGCGCCATAAGACACACCGGGTTGAAGATACAAACATATAAGATCCAAAGTATTCTAAAAATAATACTTTGTACCCAATAGTAGTGCTATATCATAGAAAACAGGCACCAAACAAGGTAGTAAAGGCAAACCTAATATATTTTCACCCAATATGGTTGGTAATTATGTAAATTTAAAATAGATTAACAATGGTAATAACACAGTTTAGCATATAAACTAATTAACAGTAAGAACTTGACATAAGATGACATCTGGTGTCTAGATCAGCACAAACAGTAGCAAGGCCACCTCAAGCTGAGCAGTGAAGTTTAATCTACCAAGTGCTGGAACTATACTGCCAGAGCACATTTATGGGGATGATTCTAGTCCTAGACCAGCTGGGTATGCGCTGTCCAAAAGAAAAGGAGGATGGTAGTGGAGGGGGCAGGGGAACAAAGAGGCATTGCAGAATAATTATTACGGGTAATCCTTCGATATGCTCTTCTGCCAGCTATAATTGGGGCCCATTCATACCATCTTTACACTTAACATCAGTCCCAGTTAACCTTTATGCAGAATAGGTACAGTATAGGTATGTTATAGTCTTGGCACAAGTGCAAGGTAGATGTGGTTTAGATGCAGTAAAGGTTCAGTATAATGCAGTACATATGGTTGGTATAGTCGCAGTCTAGGTTTGGAATAAGTGCAATGTAGAGTGCAGTATGGGAGTGGTACAGATTGGGTAAACTTGGTGTCTCAGTCCCGGCTAGCAGTATCAGCAATGCACAAATATCCCTTCTGCCCCAAAAGCCTTTGGTGATCAGTGGTAGGAAGCAGAGCATGAGTGGACACTCTAGTCTCCCTGTTGCAATGGTGCAGGTTCTGCGATTTGGGCAGTGCTCACTGCCCCCTTGAGTGTCCCCACTCCCAGTATCAGGCTTAGATCTCTGCTGGTATGGTCTCCTATTGGCAGGCAAATATCCAGACAGCAGTGCTCTCTCTCCAACTCCCTCATTGCCAAGAGGGGGAGCACTCCTACTGAACAGTGCCTTTTGGGATTTGTTTAGTAAAAAGTCTTTGCATCCCATTACTGCCATCTCAAACTACAACTCCCACGATTCATAGTGCTCTACATAGAAGTTTATGGACTTGCTTGGCTACAACTCTCCCCCTGTTGGCTGGAGGAGAATGGTGCAGCATAACATCAGTATCTCAGTAGAGGGAGAGACAAATAAAACACAATGGGGTTGATTTACTAAAACTGGAGAGTGCAGAGTCTAGTGCAGCTCTGCATAGAAACCAATCAGCTTCCAGGTTTTATTTTTATTTATTTTTTGTCAAAGCTTAATTGAACAAGCTGAAGTTAGAAACTGATTGGCTACCATGCACAGTTGCATCAGATTTTGCACTCTCCAGTTTTTGTAAATAAATCCCCATGTCTCTTTCTCCATATTGCTGTAGCCCAGCACCTGGCTACATACACTTTTAAGTGGTAGTACCTATAGGTAAGCCTATAATAAGGCTTACCTATTGGTACTGTAAATATCTACTAAACTTGCACCGTTTAGGAGATATTTACATTGCATGCAGCCAATGACGTCATTGGCGCATGTGCTTTGAAGGAATGGCCGCCTGTTCCATTTCTTCAGAGCCTTGTGCCGTGACCGGCGTCTCACGTGCCGGAATGACGTCACGCGGCTCCAGCCAGTAGAACAGCCCACAGACCCGAAAGGAAGATGGGCGAAGGTGGATGGGGCCTCTAGCGGGGGCAACGCGGGCTTCGTTTGCAGGTAAGTGTCACATAATGTGCTAGTATACTTTGCAGGTAAACAAAAAGAAAAAAAAAACATTTTAAGACTTTACTTCCTCTTTAATAGAAAGAAGCAGACATAGAAATAGATGTCTGCATTGTGACTGCATATTTTAGATTTCCTTGTTAAAAAAGAAATAAATGGTATAAACACTGCTTCTAAAAAAAAAAGTATTAATGTCACTTCAAATACCAGATACAATTTTATCACAAGATATATAACCTCATTTTACCACCAAGTTTCTTTTTCTTCAGAAGCACAAATCTAAAACATCTCGGAAAACTTGAAAATGATGTGCGTATGCAAAGCTTTCCAAAAACCATCTTTTAGCACAGATTGCCAGGCTGTTCTTCATTTTTAAACAGTGAGGAATAGTAAATGATGTAAAAAGTTACACTTCTCTAAGGATTCTCATTGCTTCCAGACATCACCATGCACCTGTAGCTTTGGCACAGCAGTGGTGTAAAAGCTGTAAGCAAGTCAGCGCTGTGGGATATCTGATTTCTCAGTCTCCAGACTCTCGCCTCTCCAATCACAGATAGATTGCTTTCTGACAGAAAAAAACATTGTTGCTGGCGCTTGGATTCGAAATGCATGGCTGTTTTTATCACGGAGTTATTTAAGTCATATTGTTTAGCATGCTATCAACTAAGCTCCAGTTTCAGGAACTTTTTTGTTATTCAAACAGTCTGTTCTATATAATAAGCACCACTACATAGAATATCAAGAAAAGAATAATGTTGAAAGGTAAGAAAGTACAATAAAAGGGTAGCTATTATTTGCGTTTTTCATTCTTGAATGCCACACATCAAAACAACTTTTATAAAACGGTAATAAAAAAGTTAGCTACTTCTAAACCTATTTGTAGGAAAAAATGTAATCTAAAAAGTGGATATTTTAAGAAAATAACCATTTATATCCAATTTGCCCTCTCATGCCTCCACAATTATTAATTGTCCTATGAGATTTTTAAGCACATGCCAAAAACACCAGACACACATTTGCTATGTGGGATTCAATGGCACTTACAGCAATAACCACCACATTTATAAGATGGTGAATGTTCCATTTGCAAATGTTCACATAGGTGAACATGTGATGATTCTTACTAAATAGCACAGAATGTAGTTGCAGCCACTACATCTCCATTATGGACTTTCATTAAAAATACATTTTATAAACATATATATACAATTTTCTCTAAGTCTTTAGTCTCCCTACATAGTCTTACAGACACTTTTTGATGCTACTAGTAAAGCCTACCTCATGCAGTTTCCTATGATGGGATGACAACACTGCTTCATTGCACCTGAATTAGGAACAGCATTGTTTCCCTCATGGAGGATGTGTCTGCTTGCACTAGAGTGGGATAAATAAAGCATTGCAGGGGGCAAGAGGCATGGCTATCAGCATAGTCACTGCCTGTAGCTTGTCAATCAAGCACTTGGCCACACCTATACCTGCCCACTGCTTTCTGGAATGCTCCAAGCCTCTCCTCCCTGCCACCACTCCAGGAATGGATCTAACCATCTACAAACCCGATTCCAAAAAAGTTGGGACACTGTAAAAATTGTGAATAAAAACAGAATGTAATGATGTAGAAGTTTCAAATTTTAATATTTTATTCAGAATACAACATATATGACATATCACATGTTTAAACTGAGAAAATGTATCATTTAAAGGGAAAAATAAGTTGATTTTAAATTTCATGGAAAAAGAAAAAAGTTGGGACAATGCCATGTTTACCACTGTGTGGCATCCCCTCTTCTTTTTATAACAGTCTGTATATGTCTGGGGACTGAGGAGACAAGTTGCTCAAGTTTAGGAATAGGAATGTTGTCCCATTCTTGTCTAATACAGGCTTCTAGTTGCTCAACTGTCTTAGGTCTTCTTTGTCGCATCTTCCTCTTTATGATGTGCCAAATGTTTTCTATGGGTGAAAGATCTGGACTGCAGGCTGGCCATTTCAGTACCTGGATCCTTCTTCTACGCAGCCATGAAGTTGTAATAAATGCAGTATGTGGTCTGGCATCGTCACATTGGAAAATGCAAGGTCTTCCCTAAAAGAGACAACGTCTGGATGGGAGCATACGTTGTTCTAGAACTTGGATATACCTTTCGGCATTGATGGTGCTTTTCCAGATGTGTAAGCTGCCCATGCCACACGCACTCGTGCAACCCCATACCAACAGAGATGCAGGCTTCTGAATTGAGCGCTGATAACAACTTGGGTTGTTCTTGTCCTCTTTAGTTCGGATGACATGGTGTCCCAGTTTTCCAAAAAGAACTTCAAATTTTGATTTGTCTGACCACAGAACAGTTTTGCACTTTGCCACAGTCCATTTTAAATAAGCCTTGGCCCAGAAAAAACGCCTGCGCTTCTGGATCATGTTTAGATATGGCTTCTTTTTTGGCCTATAGCATTTTAGCCGGCAAAGGCGAATGGCACGGTGGATTGTGTTCACCAAAAATGTTTTCTGGAAGTATTCCTGAGCCCATGTTGTCATTTCCATTACAATAGCATTCCTGTATGTGATGCCGTGCCGTCTAAGGGCCCGAAGATCACGGGCATCCAGTATGGTTTTCCAGCCTTGACCCTTACGCACAGAGATTGTTCCAGATTCTCTGAATCTTTGGATGATATTATGCACTGTAGATGATAATAACTTCAAACTCTTAGCAATTTTTCTCTGAGAAACTCGTTTCTGATATTGCTCCACTATTTTTCGCCACAGCATTGGGGGAATTAATGATCCTCTGCCCATCTTGACTTCTGAGGGACACTGCCACTCTGAGAGGCTCTTTTTATACCGAATCATGTTGCCAATTGACCTAATGAGTTGCAAATTGGTCCTCCAGCTCTTCCATATATGTACATTTAACTTTTCTGGCCTCTTATTGCTACCTGTCCCAACTTTTTTGGAATGTGTAGCTCTCATGAAATCCAAAATGTTTATTTGGCATGACATTTCAAAATGTCTCACTTTCAACATTTGATATGTTATCTATATTATATTGTGAATACAATATAAGTTTATGAGATTTGTAAATTAGTCCATTCCTTTTTTACTCACAATTTGTACAGTGTCCCAACTTTTTTGGAATTGGGTTTGTACACTCACAGACCAAAGTTTAGAAAAAGAAACCACTGCACACTAAACAGGATCACTGATGTCTGCATTTATCAGTGTGGAGAGTCAACAAACAAGCTCTTGACAGTTACCGCCTCAGGACCGCCTCACTAATCATAGAGGGCTTAATCATAGAAACCTGAGACCCGCCTAAATTGTCACACACTTCTCTTTAGATGAACTTAAATGAAGTAAATCGAGCCCTATAAGTGATCAACATAAACTCTGCATTTCACCATACTTTCTATTAGGGACCTTCACTTAAGTGTGAAGTAAGATAAAGTACAGCAAAGTACACTTTTTAACCACTGTTTTGCAGACTTCATGTCTAAGTGTAAGCAATTCACATTCCCTCCCATCCCCCAGGAATTTGCCCAGTTGACCACCCTCCACCCCCTCATCCCCCAGGCGGTTGCATTTTGAAAGAATGAGGTAATTAGACTTCCATCTGCCTTTTTTGCAAACCTCTCCAGGGTGCGAGACATTTGGGGAGAGGAGGCCTGATGACATGAAGCTACTAAGATGCATTTTGAAGGCCCAGACAATTGCTCACTAGAAAGTATTGGGAAAATAAATTATTTATCTTGGCTTTTGAACATTGTGCTGCATTTTAAGCCATGTAGTTGCTCGTGGATCTATTCATGTTTACTTTTAACCAACCCTGCACTTGATTGGATGTTTCAAGTAAACAAAGGTTCACTTCGCTGCCCTTCACTTCCCAAACTGAACTGAAGTGCAACAAAATGAGTCGATGTGTACTTCACATATTCAATAACAAGCTAGAAGAGTTCTCAAACTCCCTTGTACACATATTTAAAGTTTTAATTTCAAACAGGTTAATTTCACTTCACTTTTACTGTCTTCACTTTAATAAATCAAATCCATGATGACTTTTTTTATTTTTTAAGAATTTTTTTGGCATTTTATATTTTTCCATATTGAAAAAGTTCTAAAACAATAGTTTTGGAACATTATTTTTGCAATCTGCACCATAAAGTAAAGGAATACCACATATAAATGTTACAGACAATTTGGAAAACAAAATTTTAATGCCAGAGTTTCAGTTAAACAAATTAAAAATAAAATCAATTGTACCTTATAGGGTTGTCCATCCTTGACACAGTTAAGAATGCCGCCAGATTTGCTGTATAAGAGGAGCACACAATAAGAGTAAAAAGCCACCAGCTGCCCATCACAATCCGCATTGCCACTGAATTTGCCACAGATTCTCCCCCTAAACATACAAGATAAAATAATATCAATAAAACAATGGAAACAATTTCACCTGTAGAAACTGTAGAGGGAAAATAAAACAATTAGAAAGAATCGATGAAAGTCATAAGTACACAAGTGTTGCTTGTTCCAAGTAATGAGAGAGTCATGTTTTATAAGAAAGGTCATCTCTCATTGGGTTACATACTGTGACCCAAAGACATTTGTACTCAATGAAGCATGGAATTAAACATCTGCACATGAGATGATGGAGGCCAGAAGGTTACGAGAAAGGTGCTTGAAAGGACAGTTTATTTTTTATTTTTAAAATATGTGGTTGTGGTTTACAAACCATCGCAATTGTAAACAATAAACATAAAGCTGTGCCAATACTGTATATTCATTTAAATTAGTTAAAGTAAAACTCAAATGGATTTTAAGGAATGGAATGTCTACATGGAAATCGATGTGCCAGAGGCAGGAAATGACTGGAGATAAGGGTTGTGCATTTGACATTATACTTCTCATATTATATTTTGTGATCTTAGCACACCATCATGAGCATCAGTCATTTTGAATCTGTTTATATGAGCAGCCCTGTAATAACTGTCTTCTGTAAGTTATTGATTTATAGCAGAGCTTGTATAGAATGGAAAGAACAAATCACTGAGGGAAATAAGAAAAAAAGAAGGGACCGGTACAAATGGTCATTTTTAAAGAAGAGTTTAAATAAGGTAATACTCTTTAGGATAGACACAGTTTTAAGCTCTTTGAACACATTTATTTGACCAAACTGTAATGTTAGAGATGGTATTCCTGCATCTCAAATTTCTCACCACTTCAAAAAAATAAACTAAAGTGCCATTAAACCCCTGGTTTTGTAAGCACATCCAGCAACTCATTTAATCACCCCCTGAGCATTATCTTTTAATCTTTGCCTATGTTCAAGTATAAGCTGGAGCCATGGTAGCTGCCCCAGATATCCTGGTTTAGAGTGGCTCCCTTCTTATGAAGCATAATATGTCTCCACCCTTGTATGCAGGGGCTAGAGTTATGTCTACCTACACTGTGTGAATTGATAGAAGTACATAGTCCAGTAGCTTAGGATGGAATCCCTGCTCTTCCCTCTTCCTCACAATTCCCCTTCCAAGCCAGAAGACTGACTGAAGACTATAATGTCCACTGTTAACTCTTTCCTGTGAAGGCTAAAAGTAAAGGGGAACAGCACAGAGAGAGCAGGAGCCAGCAGCATTGAAAGTGTTAAGCTAAAAATTTCTGAGGGTTTAATACTACTTTAAAGAGGTTGTAAACTCATTAAACATTTTTTTTTTTTTCCAACCTGAAAGAGAAACACATAATGAGCTAGTATGCATCGCATACTAGCTCATTATGAAATACTTACCTTAGAACGAGCCCCCGCCGTGCCGCCCGCTTACCTGTATGACGGGCGACATGTTCAGTGTCTTCCGTCTTCCGGGATCGCGGCATCCGGCCATCTGATTGGCCGGAGCCGCGGTGACATCACTCCCGCGTATGCATGCGGGAACCGACGGTCACGGCATGGGGCTCTGAAGGAACGGCGCCAGCGGCCGTTCCTTCAGAGCGCATGCAGCAGTGATGTCACTGGCTGCATTTAAAGTAAATATCTCCTAAACGGTACATGTTTAGGAGATATTTACAGTACCTATAAGTAAGCCTCATCATAGGCTTACCTATAGGTAGAAGTTGCAGAGGAGGGTTTACTTCCTCTTTAAGTTTTTGGAAAGACCAGCATTGGTCTTATTTAACCAAATGAGACACCTGCTTGCCCATAATCAATTAGCAATATGGATGGAAAACACACATTTGAGGTTTTTTTTAAATCTCTTTGTGAAAACAAAATAAAAACCTAATGGCGTCTCTAATGATAACATATTGTACTACTTGCAGATAACAATGTACCACTTGGGGATACCATATTTTAGCCTTTTCCTAGCCAGTTGTAAACATTACCAATACACTGTGACCTGCTCATTTGGGGCAGCGTGGCAGTTCTGGTTATGGCTTATGTTGAAGCTTGTCCATGAGAGTGTTCAGAACTGGTGACTTCTAGCTGCTCAAGCTTGAGCCTTCTAACATTAGAGGGGTAACAAGTGATGGTGGGGAGGCAGTGAAGGAGCAAAGATATGCAAGTAAAACTTGCTGGAAAGGTGATAAAGTAAATGGTCAGCGCAGATCTAATTATCCAGCAGGATGGCTTGTAACGCTACTGCTGATGATCCAATCCCTTTTCCTGCAGTCTCTCACAGGGGTATATCAGAGGTATATTGATTTGAGGAAGAAAGGAGAGTCTACATAGCGCAATTCCATAAAAAAAATGTTAATTTATTAAAAACACAAAGTTGATGTACACTCACATTTATAAAGTGTCTACTCGAAACTAAGAGAGCAAGTACCTTGTACTTACTGTGTCTGTCTCATCTTCGGCTCAGCTTCAACGCCGCAAGTATGGTTCAGTCATGCCGAATGGTGTCTAGCGTCCTAGCCCTGCCCAACTAGTTTCGTCATTCAACGTCCTTACAAAGCGGAAGGACGCTAAACACTGCTGCGCCAGTTTTATAATGGGAGGTCTACCCATTCACATGCACTTACTCAAATCACTATTTGCAATGCAATAGTATTTGTAATTCCATCAAGAATATTTTGACATTTACTACTTACATCTCCTGTCTATTATATTAAATCTCATAGTACACTGAATAAATTTAATCCTTTATTCCCACTGATTTATATAATCCGTTATCTCATTATTCTCTCCTATTTTTCTCTATCTTATTTATTCAAATCTCTTATATACCCCTAAATATGAGCATTAAAACATACAACTATCTACTCTTATTACATCTCTTTTTGAAAGATATGACCTAAATAGTGTGATTGTCAATGATATCATTACCATCCACATTTCTCTTAAAGGGAAACTGTATCTGATTCATTCTTAACTTCTCTAAAGGGGAAGATGTACCTAATTTCATAATAATCAAACATTTATAGATAGATAAGGTTACAGATCATTGGAGAGGGATGGATATGATGATAGAAATATCCAAAAAATAAACCCAATGGGTATTCAAAATGGGTACTCTACAGCCACATGGGTTGAACACAGATTTTAATTTGAATTGTTTTCTGACTAATTTTGAATTGTGCCTTTGGGTGAAGAGATGTTGAGAGAACGTTCCGAGGTAGGGTTAAATATAAATGTTTGATTAGTATGAAATTAGGTCCCCTTTAGAGAAGTAAAGATTAAATCAGGTACAGTTTCCCTTTAAGAGAAATGTGGATGGAAATTATATCAGTGAGATTGACACTATTTAGGTCATATCTTTAAAAAAAAAAAGATGTAATAAGAGTAGATAGTTGTATGTTTTAATGCTCATATGTATAAGAGATTTGAATGAATAAGTAAGATAGAGACAAATAGGAGAGAATGAGATAACAGATTATATAAATGATTGGGAATAGAGGGTTACATTTATTTCGTGTACTATGTGAGATTTAATATAATAGACAGGAGATGTAAATAGTAAATGTCAAAGTATTCTTGATGGAATGATAAATACTATTGCATTGCAAAAAATTATTTGAGTAAGTGCACGTGAATGGATAGACTTCCCATTATAAAAATAGCGTGGCAGTGTTCAGGGTCCTTCCACTCCATGAGGACTCCGAATGACGAAACTTGGGTATTTGAGAATGTAATAGAAGATTTTATATACGTATATCACCATGCCTTTACTGCTACTGCTTGATTGTAAATCATAGATAAACAAAAAAACTGGTTTAAATGTTAAGTTCACCTTTTGAAACATCTGTATCTAAAGTATAACTATAGGCAAAACTTTTTTTTTTTCATTATGGATTGAGTAAGGGAGGGTTATAATAACCCATCAGATTTTTTTCCATCCCATTTTGGAGATTTCCCTTCACTTCCTGTCCCAGGGCCATACAGGAAGTGAGAGGAAATGGCTAGTGCATTATCCAAGATTTATTGAAGAAAACCAAACAGCCAAATCAATGCTCACAAACAGTGGATGTAATGTGCATGACATTTCCTGATGATCAATCAGTGTAGCAATGGATGACAATAGACAATGTCGGCAGGCTGATGTGTTTCGGGGACGCATCCCCTTCCTCAGAGATCAAACCAACAAATGTATGCCTCTTACATATACTCCTTAGGCACCCTATTGTTCTATCCCCAATAGGACGGGGTTTCTCAGCATCAGACGAGGTCAAGGCAAAAAACTACAAGCAAGAAAGAAAAGAAAAAACACACCCTTTCAAAATTGTGTTTATATAGATTTAGAAGGGACTGCTTATTTGATCTTTTCCCTATACATAGATGTGTGTACCATTTACTGACAACCGCACTTACAACTCCAGAAGGGCTATCTCAATCCCTGGAGTGAATACAGTGTTGCTTGATCTTGTCCAATCCCTGGAGTGAATACAGTGTTGTGTGGTCCTGCTCACGGTGTTTGTTTGAGATGAATGAGATAGGCCTGCTACGGGAGTCAGGTGTGCTTTTCCAGCAGCAATTACTGCCTGACTCCTGTAGCAGACCCATCTCATTCATCTCAGACAAGCACCGTGAGCAGAATCCAGGGATTGAGATAGCCCATCTGGAACTGTAAGTGTGGTTGTCATACACACATATGTATCAACAAAAGATCAAATAAGCAGTCCTTTCTTAAATATTAACACATTTATGGAAGAGTGTTTTTTTTTCTTGCTTAATAGAAAAAATGATAATCAGCGCAAACCATAAAATTTAAAAACACACAAAAATATCCAAAAACCATATAAAATTGTATACACGAGGCTGCAAACAATCAGTGCTAAACATGAAACACCAGTGACTAATTAATAAACAATATTGCTGCGCCAGGTGAAAAATTATATTCGTGTCTAAATCACTATCAATCAAATATCGACTCAATAATAAATCCAAAAATAGTGATTAAAGTGATAATGTGATAACGGTGAAATTAATAGTCCAAATATGAGGTGAACAAAAAATTAAACCAAAATAAATCAATCTTCATCTGTGTTCACACAAAAAAGTGCTGCATGCTCCACTCCAGTGCTCCCAGTGATAAGTGTAGGTAAGCAGCTCACCTTAGGACTAGACTCCTGAGAGCCAAACACGTTTAGGGATGCAAGGATAACAACCTGGTGTCCCTTCTTTCACCGCCTCCAGCTAACACTCCATGCAGACAGAAACCCGGTATACACAAAAGAAGGGAAAGATCTAATGCTCTCTGTTTTAAAAGGCTATTTATTCCCTTATGAATAGAGGATATTGCACTTACATTTAAATGCACATAAGCAGTGCGGGCTTTCCACAGCAAAACACAGCTCTCTCAGCACTTCCAGGAAGACAACGTAATCCGAGCAGGCTCCTCCCCGTACGCGTTACGTCAGAGACTTCGTCAGCGGGATTTTTTTCTTGCTTGCCTGACCTTTGACCTCATCTGATGCTGAGACACCCCACTCTATTGGGGGTGGAACAACAGGGTGCCCAGTGGGTATATGTAAGAGGCATACATTTGTTGGTTTAAGCTTTGAGGAAGGGGATGCATCCCTGAAACGCATCAGTCTGCTGACATTGCCTATTGCTCGTTGATTGACCATCAGAGAATGTCATGTGCATTACATCTGTTTGGATCTCTTAAAAAAAAAGTTGGGTGATGTACTAGGCATTTGGGCCCCCTATGTGTTCTCTTTGCAGTTGTGAGTTGGATTCCCCTGCCTGAGGAGGGCTTCACCACTCAAGCATTGTCCTTGAGATTGCATGGCCCATGGATCTATCCCTGACTGGTGACTGTATTTTTGAGTGCTGGAGAAATTTTTTGTTCTATTGCAAGTGAGAGGAGATCCCCGCAAATTATGGGAATTCTTAGGGGACCCACAAGTTACCAGATCCATTAGAAGATTTCCCCTCTATTACTTTTCTGGGGACAACCCAAAATTTGGGATTTTTTTTACTTTCACTTTTATTGATAATGGTAAACAGGACAAATAGAGAGGGTGAAGCTCCTTAACAGGGACACAGACAGGTGTTCTAATCCCTCTTTGCTCTACCCAAAACTTTAAAAAAAATGTTGCCTTTAGGTATATTTTAAGGTGTAGCATGCAACATGTTCCATCACATGTTCCCTGACCCCCCAATCCCCCCCCCCCCCGTAACAGCGGGCGAGGGTTCTGTGAATGAATAAAATACAGGTCACATCTTCCACCATGGCAGACAGACTTGTAGTTTCACTGAACTTTGAGCTCACTAATCAGTGACAATGCCCTGTGCTCCCCTGTGGCACTCTGTGCGTGTGTGAGGTGTACGGGATATGACCATAGATGCCACCAAATGTCTTCCTATGGAGCAGGTCTGGCACAACAGTTACCTAAGGCTTTCTGACCATACTTCTTCCTTTAGTTGTCATTGTATTTCTTTCCCCTACACCCTGATCTCAACACAGACATTGTACACAGGAGTGATGCTATTTTGATTATTAGTTTGAAGATTTTACTCATTCCTGCCCCCTCTGCTGTGTTTGTCTTTCACTTGTCTGCTGGAGCCTGACATTGCACCTAATTGCAGGTGCATGGCTTTGCAGGCTCCTGGGGGAAAAAAATAAATGCACATTTTTTTCTTACAAAAATCTGTGCATTTATTATTTTTTCTCCAAAAGGTGAACTTAGCATCCAAGCTTTTTGGCCTTTATAAGTGCAGTGCATTTTCAGACTCAAACAAGACTAATAAGAAAAAGTTTTTTAAAAAACAAAAACAATGTCTTTCCTGGCTCTCTGGCGACATATTGTGATCCCATTGGGGTTGCGTGGGGATCAGGGGGGTCCCCCCCCCCGACTGCATGATGTTCTACTTTTACTCACGTTGCTCTTCCTCCATTTTTCACTCCACAGGTCATAACTTGTATGGTGAAGCTTTCTTTAAGTTACCTACCAATTTATATGGCTAAATGCTTTTATCTGTTGATGGATTTTGTTTTGTTAAAACTTAATAAAAATCTTTGAAAGTAAAAAACAAAAACAATAAAAGCTATGTCTAAAAAAAACTGGCCTGTAATAAACATTCACAGCTTTAGTTCTGAGGAGGAGCTTAGGCAACCTAGTCGCTTCATCAGTCTATGTTTCTGCTTGTAAAGCAGGAATTTAATTACTACCCACACAAATTTGATACATTTTTATTTGCTGAATTTATTCATGGCAATGAACATAATCAAAACACAGCAGGAAGCAAAATAGCTTTATAAGATGTATTAAGATATATTTATTATATTTATATTCCGATTTTTAGAGTAAATTTGCTGATGTTGGTTTTTTTTTTTTTTTATATATAAATGGAAAATCATTAAATGAATGATGGCTGTAGATTAAAAAGAAAAAAGTTGAGGAACTGTATGACTGCAATTCTGAACATGCTAAAGTAGAACGTGTAAGGTGGTTTAGGCAAGCAGTCCTGCTCTCCCATACTTGTCCCAGGTAGGGGACTTCATATTCTTGAAGCCTTTGGAACAACATGACAGTCGGGCAAGTGGAAGTTCAGAAATTACACCCTACATGTTTTCTCTATACAAGTTTCTTGCTTTCAAGACAACTCAATTTCTCTCATAACCTAAAAGTAAATGAGTGAATGTGTATACCATAAGGACACACGTGAACAGAGTGCAACCATGTGTGCAGAATCTGCATTCCCTCCTTTGACTTGAAGGTCTGTACAATTCCCAGGAGAAATGTGATAAGGTTGCTGTATATTAAATTTGGAGAATATTGTAGAAGTCGAATTTATACCCAAGAGGAAAGTGGCTGCCAGAGTTGTCATTTCTTTTTAAGACACTCAAAATATATGTATATTTGAAAAAAAATAATATAGATGCTTTGAGACAGCGACACTGAGAAATAGGACGCAAGAATTATAACCATCCTAATAATATCATTCAGTAGAGAAGATTCCAAAGAAACTATTGCACTGCTGAAACTCCAAACAATATATACTGTGTTGCACAATTTTAAACACTACTTTTGTGCTCTCTTATTATCAATGGATTGCACTTTATATATGAAAGAAAACTGAGCAATATAGGTGTCTTTGGTAGAATTTAAGAAATTGTATATCCAAGGCAGGGTATACAATGATCAAAAATTTTGCCGAACTTGCTGAATTTCGGTCTGTGTGTACCGCTGTCTGTTCAACAGAAGCCGGTTGAATGACTACCTTCTGTCAAACAGGTATCCTGGAAAACAAGAAATCGATCAGCACTTGCAGGCAATGGCTGCAGTATTGATCTGTGTATGCTGACAGAATACAATAGAATAGCAGGAAAATCCCTGCATCAACATAATTTGCAATAAGGTTTTTTGTTTTCTTTTGGTTGAAAAAAAAAAAAAAAAATAACGTGTATACCCAGCTTACTTTTCTGTCCCCCACAACTAGATGGAGCCAGGTTGAAGGTTAGTTGCTTGTCTGGAGGTGGAACAGGGTCTTTTAAGCCTGGTACACACCACTATATATATATATATATATATATATTTTTTTTTTTTTCCATTGAACCCAGCAGGTTGAAAAAAAAAAAAACCTAACAGCTCTGGTCTAAGCCGCTGTACTAACAATCTGACGTTAATACATCAATCTCCCCCGCTGAGCTATTGTGTTCTGACCAGGGGAAGGCCCCCTTGCCAGAACACTCTGGTCTGTGCTCTCAACCATTGGCTGAGAGCGCTAATTGGGAACCGGTCGGCTGCTGGTCTTCCAGCATGCCTGTCTGACAGAAGCAAGCCAAAGAGCTGGCTTCTGTCAGACCGGCTGCCATACACACACGGGTCGATTGTCTGGCGTTTTTTTTTTTTATTGACTGATGCTGCACAACATTCAGCCTGTGTGTACAAGGCTTAAGATGTTGGCACCCTACTGACTAACTGTAGCATGGTAATAGAAAAAAAAGACTTTTGCTGACAGATGTTCTATTTGGTTTGTCACTGGACATTTAACTGTGACTTTAACGGACAATTGCGCGGTCGTGCGACTCTGTACCCAAATAAATTGATGTCCTTTTTTTCCCACATACAGAGCTTTATTTTGGTGGTATTTGATCACCTGTGCACTTTTTACTTTTTGTGCTATAAACAAAAAAAGAGCGACAATTTTGAAAAAATAACACTATTTTTTCACATTTTTTTATATGAAATTCCCCAAAACAAAATGTTTTTAACATTTTAGGCCAATTTGTTTTCTGCTACATATTTTTGGTATAAAAAAATCGCAATAAGCGTATTTTGATTGGTTTGCGCAAAAGTTATTGTGTTTACTAACTACGGCAAAGATTTATGTCTTTTTTATTTTTTTTTAACTAGTAATGGCTGCGATCTGCGATTTTTTTTGCGGGACTGCGACTTTGCGGCAGACAGATCGGACCCTTGACTGACATTTTTGACACTTTTGGGGGTACCAGTGATATTACTACAGTAATCAGTGCTATACATATGCACTGTTACTGTAAAAATGACACTGGCAGGGAAGGGGTTAACTTTATTAGAGATGAAGGGGTCACAAGTGTCCCTAGGGGTGTGCTTCTAACTGTAAAGGGGCGTGGCTTTTGGTGGAACCACAGAGACATACGATCCTACATAGCAGGATCGTATGATCTCTGCTGTTACACCAGGGAGAATTACAGGCGGCTTTGTTTACATCAGCCACCTGCCTTTCTCCCTCTCCGGCGGGAGATCGCGAGTGACCGGTGGACATCGGAGCCGCCGGTCACTCGCGCGGGGATGGCAGTGAACGAGTGGGAGCGGGAGCGCGCCTCAGGCAGTGCGCTCACCCCCTATTGGCTCGCGGGCGAGTGACATACCGATACGTCACTTTGCCCAGGTGGTTAACCACTTCAATACAGGGTACTTTTCCCCCTTTCCTGCCTAGGTCAATTTTCAGCTTTCAGCGCTGTCACACTTTGAATGACAACTGTGCGGTCATGCAATGCTGTAGCCAATTTTTTTTTTTCACACAAATAGAGCTTTCTTTTGGTGGTATTTAATCACCACTGAGTTTTTTTATTTTTTACTAAAAAAAAGAAAACAGACAGAACATTTTTTTTTGTTTCTGTCAGTAAATAATGTTTGTAAATAAGAAATTTTTTTCCTTCATTGATGTGTGCTGAGGCAACACTGACGGACACTGATAGGCTGCACTAATGGGCATGGATAAGCTGCACTGATGGGCACTGATGAGGTGGCACTGATTAGGTGACACTGATGAGGAGGCACTAATATGCCGCACTGATGGGCACTGATAGGTGACACTGATGAGCACTGATAGGGGGCACTGACGGGCACTTATAGGTGGAACTCATGAGCATTGATAGGCGGCACTGATGGGCACTGACTGGCGGCACTAATGGACACTGATGGGCAGTACTGATGGGCAGCATGGATGGGCAAGCACTGACTGGCACCACTAATTGCTACTGATTGGGATCACTGATGGGCCCTGATTGGGGTCACTGATAGGCACTGATTAGTGTCATTGATCGGCATTGATTGGTGTCACTGATGTGCACTGCTGTTGCTTTAATGTAATCAGGGCACTGATGATGAGGTACTTTTCTGTTTGCCTAGAGTTAAATTTAATCTCGCCAAACCACAATGATGCTTGTTTTAATAAAGTTCACTGAAAGTAAAACGTGACAACACATAAACACTATACATAAAACGTTTTATGATACACTATTTCCTATATGATCTTAATTATACATTGACTAGAAAAAATAATTTACATGTTTGTAGCAGTGTCCCCACAGGCCCTGCTGAATAATGACTTGACTGGCTCCCCTGATAACCAGCACACGGTTATCTTGAGATATAGTTCATGGATCCCTTCCTTGCTCCTGATGGCTCGTCACACAAATAAACAGTCTAGTGGTGTTAGTTTTTTTATGTATATTTGGAACTGGGATAGGAGACAGGAATAGTGGGATACTCCAGTTGAACTATTCACATAAGTTAAGGACTTCTATTTTTAGACCTTCTAGGTTAAATGGAAATAGCTAGGCTGCTTAATCTACACTGCCACAAGTGTAAAAAGGGGTTAAGTCTCTTGCTCTTTACTAACAAGACAACTGGGTGGATGATAACTTATCTTCATGACACTCTCACTAGCATCCCCTCTCAACCGACACCTGTCCACTGACTCTCCTAGGAGCAGGGGTGGCCCCCTTCAGGTCAGGACCCTTGACACAATATTTTATACTCACTGTACTGCAGAGACAGATCCTCCAGTGTCTCCCCTCTCAGTGAGCTCCTCTGGACCTCCAGGTTCAGATCCTCACTGCTACTCTTCAGGCCCTCAGGTCGACCCCCTGAGGCCACATGACACCTCTACAGAGGAGGAGGCAGCAGCTCCCTCCCTCTGGGACTCTGCTATCCAGACAAAAGTCCTCAAGCACATGTACTCCTGGCTTTCATACAGTATCCCAGAATGCTCTGAGGCACTTTTCCTCTGCCAAATTACCAGGGCTTTATCAAAAGCCTGTGCACCAATTTGTCAGGTTTCCTTCCACTGTCCAACATGCCTCCCTATTGGACCAGTGTGAAACACACTACAGACAGAGCGAGTTGCATCCTGAGTACAATGAGTAGACCTCACTAACAGATCCTGCTCTCTGGTAGGCAGAGAACAATATAGATTTACCTGCAGCCCTTCTGCTAAACAGACAGAGCTCAAAACTATACTTTCTCACTAGAACCTTCCTAGGAGGGTGCCACATGTTTATTTAATGCATTATGTAAGATCAAGTTAGCAAATGAACTTTCGGCAAGCGGCAAAATAGCTTGAATGAATTACATACCTTGCTGAACAAATGCTCCATACACAATCCATATAGCACTGTGTAGAGTTGAGGATGTAGATCCATTTGTTTGTGATGAGGTTTGTGCTCTCACAGCTTGGATTCGATTCAAAACAAATATCAGTACTCCAACCACTGGAATCACAGCTGCGATACAGGCCCACACGGCAAAGTCAAAAGGAGCAAAGAGTGAAAAAATGTTTATCCTTTCCTCCGGCTTCTTGATAAGAATTCCTACTGAATAATCCAAGTAACGTTTGCTGAAATCCACCACGCTCTCCCGTTCTGGTGTAATAGTGATTGCTGATACAGCAATGTCTGCTCTCTACAAGGGCAAGAAGAAATTGTTCAAATAGTATGTCATTGTTTTAACTCATGTCTTCCTAACTAGATTTTATTTAAAATCATAATGAAATAAGAAAAAAATATGTGAAACAGCAATATTTGTGAGGTTGCAGTTCTGCAAGACGATACAAGAAAGGTTCCTAAATACATACCAATTAATACGTTAGATTAAGTTTATTTATCTAACAAACATATCATGCTATACTTATCGGAGAAGCACATTTTTAGATAAAATAAAACAATTATTAAAAATCACACACCATAAAAAAGGATCGAGAGGCATTAACAAATGTAATTTTTTGACTAATAAAGTAAATCTTCCTTTCACTGAATAAAGGACTCAATCATGTCACAATCAGCTAATGTAAAGATGCTTTAGTAACCAGCATGGAATTATGAAAGATTCTTCTTGCCAGACCAACCTAATAACATTCTATGAAGAAGTGAGCTAGACTAGACTTAACCAAAGCATTTGACACAGTACCCCATAAATGCTTAATCCACATACTGAGGTCTGTTGGCGTTGTCAATAGTGTATGTACCTGCTATGGTGGCTCCTAGGTGCATTAAAGGGGTTTGGTCTAAGGTGATTTTAACCAGTTGAGTACAGTTTAGTACTGTCATTTATACACTTTTTTAAATTTTTTTGCTCTAACAATTATATTTTAGGGACAGGCTTTGGGGACTACAACCCTCTCCTTGGTCTAAGAAGTAGATGGATGGCAGTTAACCGCTTTCTGACCAGCCTTAGTTTTACCGCGGTAAATCGGCTCTGTCCCACGAAATGACATACCTGTACATCGCTTCGCGGGACTGCGCACACCCATTGGCCACAGGGGGAGCCAACCAGCGGGTCCAGCGGCCATGATTGCCGCCGGGCACCCGCGATCGCTCCCCATGGAGACAGAACGGCGGTCTGCCATTGTAAACATGGCAGATCGCTGTTCTGTCAGTTAGAAACACAGGGATCCTGTTTTTTAGGAACACAGGTCTCTGTGTTTATGCAGCAAGCCCATCCCCTCCACAGTTATAAAGCACCCCCTAGGGACACATTTAACCCTTTGATCGTCCCTGGTATTAACCCCTTCCCTGCCAGTGTCATTAGTACAGTAACAGTGCATATTTTTAGCACTGATTATTGTGGTAATGTCACTGGTCCACCCAAAAGGGTCAAAAATGTCAGTTAGGTGTCCAATCTGTCGGCAGCAATGTCGCTGATCGTCGCCATTACTAGGAAAAAATAAATAAATTAAAATGACATAAATCTTTCCCCTAATTTGTAGACCCGATAACTTTTGCACAAACCAATCAATATACACTTATCGGCATTTTTATTTTACCAAAAATATGTAGCAGAATACAAATTGGCCTAAAATTATGAAAAAAAATAGATTTTTATTTTTTTTTAATTGGGAGTATTATATAGCATATACAATGTCAGAATTGTCACTGCTTTTTTGTTTATAGCGCAAAAAATAAAAATGTCAGAGGTGATCAAATACCACCAAAAGAAAGCTCTGTTTGTGGGAAAAAAAGGACATCAATTTTATTTAGGTACAGCGTCGCACAACCGCGCAATTGTCAGTTAAAGTAACGCAGTGCCGAATCGCAAAAAAAATGCCTGGTCATTAAGGGGGTAAATCCTTCCAGTCCAGAAGTGGTTAATATTTCATTTTAGGTATATATATATGTACAAAATGTTTAGCTAACTGTAAATAATTGTTTGCAAGTGCGCTTTTGTTTTTCAAACCTTGTTTTCTTTTTAGACTCGGTTCACACCACGGCGATCCGACTTAGGGGGCCACCTGTGAAGTCGCGTGCACCGCGACTTCGGCACGACTTGCACGGACTTCATAAAATGAATGTCTATGCAAGTCGCTCCAGGTCGCCCCGAAGTAGTACAGGACCCTTTTTCTAAGTCGGAGCGACTTTTGTTGCTCCTATTAGAACCGGTCCTTTACTACACTATGGGACGCGACGGTGCGTGACTTGTCAGGCTGACCAAGTCGCCTTACAAGTCGTACCAGTGTGAATGGAGACTCAATTGTTTTTTTTTTTTTTTAGTTTGTAAGTATATAATATGTATATAGGGCACCGATAATTGCTCAATACTAAAGGAAATTTTGCTTCTTGCTGAACCTCTTATGTCATTGATACAGTCTGTCTAAGTAAAAATAGCAGACTCTCTGTTCTCTGTAATCAGGCAACATAGTTCCATACTGTTCATGATACTGTATTTATTTTCACTGTTAAATTTTCAGGATAAGCTATTAGGGTAGACCCCCAAAAGCTTGTCCTTAAAGTCTAACTGTGCAAATTCCCTCCAAACACCACTACAAGCAAATGCACACCCCCAAACTAACCTTGACATTGCATTATACCAACAAGTGTCTTTGCTGTAACAATCTGTAAATCACAACTTTCTGGCCTAATAAACACATTAGCTGTTGGGGGAAACCGATGGGTTATGAGAAGAACCCTGGTTTCCTAATTTTTCCAAAAATTCCCCTTTATATCATTTTCAGTTGAAATGTAAACCATTGCTAATACTGGCAATTTAACAGCTTTCTCATGAGTTTCATTTTCATTAATAATGTTAACATAAATTTTCCTTCTATGTACTGTGAACAGCTCATTTTAAGATTCATGCTTGCCAAACTGTCCAATATGCACTTTTATGAGTGACAGACATGCAGTCAGTGTTACTGAAATAACTGAATATTTACATTGATTTTAAAATCTAGGACAATGACTATATTCTTGGCGGTTTATTACCTTATTTATAAGTTCTCCTATCATGCCATTCCAGGAACCATTAGGAAGCGGGTGTCCATACTTCCCATCTGGGACTTGGTAAATTTCATATTTGAAGCCAAGATTTTGAGATAATGCATCAAGGACATCGACTGAGAAACCTTTATACTTCTTTGGTTGACCAAGTATGTTCTCTGCTACCATCACAAAAGGTTCCTCCTAAGAATAGGAAAAAAAAAAAACTTTAGTTTATAAATCAGGCAAACAAAATAGAAATAGGAAATATTAAAAAAAAGGGCCAAGATATATTTCTGGAAACTTAAGGCCAGTCAGTAAGTTTGTAAACTATTGGACGGGATGATAAGGAACTATATCCAAGAATTTTCTGATGAAAACAGTATCATTAGTTGCAATCAGCATGGATTCCTGAAGGATCGTTCTTGCCAGACCAAGCTGATAACATACTATGAGGAAGTGACCTGCCATCTAGATAAAGAAAGGCCTGTGGATGTGGTATATCTGGATTTTGCAAAGGTATTTGATACAGTCCCCAAAAAATGTTTACTATAGAAACTTAGGTCTGTAGGCAAGGATCATAGGGTATGTACCTGGATAGAAAACTGGTTACAGGGGCATGTCCAAGGGTGGTGATACACAGTGAGTACTTTGAATGGTCTGGTGTAGTAAGTGTTGTCCCCCAAGGATCTGTCCTGGGACCAATTGAATTTATTCATAAATGATATAGAGGATGGGTTAAAAAGCTCAATCTCAGTGTTTGCTGATGAAACAAAGCTAAGTAGGGCAATAACATCACACCAAGATGTGGAAACCTTACAAGAAGCCCTAAATATAACGGGTTAGGCCACTACATGAAAAATTAGGTTTTATGGTAAAAAATGTAAAGCAATACATTTGAGCGCTAAACATACAAAGGCAAGTTACTCCCTAGGGCAAGAACTGGGGGAATCCAGGATGGAAAATATCTGGGAGTCCTAGTAGATGACAGGCTCAGCAATGACATGCAATGCCAAGCAGCTGCAAGCAAAGCCAGCAGAATATTAGCATGCATTAAAAAGGGGATTTACTCCAGAGATAAAACTATAATTCTGCCACTCTACTAGACTCTGGTCCAGCTGCATCTTGCGTATGCCGTCCAGTTCTGAGCACTAGTCCTCAAGAAGGATGTGCTGAAACTGGAGAGAGTACAGAGAAGGCCAACAAAGCTATTAAACGGGACTAGAGGACCTCAGCTATACAGAAAGATAACAAGCCTTAAACGTATTCTCTCTGGAGAGGAGATATGATAGTGATATACAAGTACCCTACTAGTTACTCTAGCATAGAGAAAATATTTCTAGTGGGAGGGAGATTAAAAAGACATGCGGCCATTCATTGAAACTGAAAGAGAAGCGGTTTAACCTTAAACTGCGTAGGGGGTTCTTTACTGTCAGAGGGGTAAGGATATGGAATTCTCTTCCACAAGCAGTGGTATTAACAGGGAGCATTGATAGTTAAAAAAAAAAAAAAAACGATTAGATGGGCACCTTAATGACCACAACATACAGGGCTAAGGGAATTACTATCAACACAAACACACACACTCACACCACTGGTTGAACTGGATGGAATGGTGTCTTTATTCAACCTTACCAACTATGTAACTATGTAAATATACACATTTTACATTTTATTTAATTTGCATGTATAAAATATGAATGGCGAGCCTACTGATATGCATAACCAAATACACAGCATAGTGGCAATTAAGTACAGTTTGCTTTAGTCTGAAATAACCTACTAACATCCTCCTCTCCCAACATACATTCTCTGAATTGTATAAAAATATTTTACTGGCTCTTTGCAGTAATTAGAATTTCCCTTCGTGTTGCCCTGTTTGGATTCTACTGAATACAGAAATTAAGTGTTAAGATGATAAAAGTAGGAAAAAGAGTGACAAAAATACTGAAAAAATGTGTAAAAAAAAAACAAAAAAAACGCTTTCTCCAAAATGCATTATAAACACAAACTTTACCTCGCTTTTAACCAATTTTTGAAGCCTAAAACATTTACACATTTTTTGGTTTAATAACTTTTTATTTTATTGTGTAAATCTACAAATAAACATGGATCAGAGTATATTCCTGATCCTCTGTTTGTAAAGTATGCTGGGCTTTCTAAAAAAAAAATATATATATATAGCACTACATTCATGCTTTCTACCAGACTGGGGTAATCCAAACAATAAGATGGATCTTTGCTAGCATAAGAGCAGGGACATCCTTCCTTCACCTGGGCCATTTAGCATAGCTCCACATACTGACTGCAAGTCGTATCAATGAAATATTTAAACATGTTTTTTTTTTTTTTTTTTTAACCTAACGTAAAAGACTTATATTTGATAAAATGTTCTGCAACTTTTGTGACAAAACATCAGGTACATAGTCTTAAAATGTATAAAAATATTCACAAACTAGACTTTAATGTTTGTGGCTTAAACTGCCAAGAGCACTGTTAAAAAAAATTAGTGAGACTGTTAGAAATGAGATTTTCTATTGAAGGGTATCTAAACTCTAATGATGAACTTCACTTATCTGCTCCCCTTTAAGTGCCGGTTCACACTTATGCGATGCGGGAAGGCTGCGAATTCGCAGCCTGTTCACGCATCGCAAACGCATCCCTGGCAGTTCACACTGCCATATGCGATACGCTGGGGGTGTCAATGAAATGTTAACGACACCCCCAGTTTGATCGCATATCGCAGTGCGATCTTTACAGTTCGCACAGGATCGGATCGCACAAGTGTGAACCACTGTGTGATCCGATCCTGGTGCGGCTGCAAAAAAGGGTCCTGTGCGTCTTTGCTGCGGGTGCAGTGCGAATTTAGCCATACAAAGTGTATGGCTGAACTTGCACCGCACAGCCGATCGCATGTAATGAAGGAGCAGTGCGCTCCGACATTACATGCGATCGCCGCAGCCGTACATATGTGAACCGGCATTAATTGTTTAAAATGTACCTTTGAAAAAAATTAAATAATATTTGTTTTATAAGAAATTCTATCCTATGGACACTCCCTGTGGTATCTCAAGTAGTCTAATTAGCCATCCTATTTCTTATCTTGGGATTCCAGAACAATTAGCCCTTATGCCAGCAGTCAGGTTAAGACACGTTGTTTGGCTAATGCGCATGCGTGAAGGCATAGGCATGCACATTCCTACAAGCATAGAAGACAGATTGCACATTTGCCCACACATATGAGCAGCACACTAAAATTGCGCACACTCGTGGAATGGCAACAAACTACGGTACTTAAAAATCCCCATAGGCGACGTTTTAAACATTTTTAACGGTTACCAGTTTAGAGTTACAGAGGAGGTCTTTTTCTAGAATTATTGCTCTCGCTCTGATGACCATGGCAATACCTCACATGTGTGATTTGAAAACCATTTTCATTTGTGGGCGTGACTTATGTATGCTTTTTCTTTCGTGCGCGAGCTCACGGGGGCAGGGGCACTTTAATTTTAATTTTTTTTCCTATATATTTTTATTTTATTTTTAAAATCTGATCACTTTTATTGCTGTCACAAGGAATGTAAGCATCCCTTGTGACAGTAATAGGCAGTGACATGTACTCTTTATGGAGGGATATGGGGTATAAAAGACCCCAAACCCCTCCACTGTACTTCAAAGTATTCAAGACGCCACATACAATAACAATAATCATCAATACCCCAAAATTTGAGGGAACTGGGGTTTGGAATATATATTGTGAAAGGATGGCCATGGTGGGTCCCACGTTTACATTAAATTAATATCCATTAATAGTATGGGAAAATATCTTAGATATGTATGTAGTTGGGGAGCTCCCCTTTAAGATTAGCCCGTATAGAACCGATAGGACAAGTAGTGTCCCTTTAGTTAATGTATGTGGCTTGTATGTTGGTGATATGTTTAAACCAGGATAATTAATAGTGGAGGTAAGTCCCATTTTTAATGAGTAGGAAGGCTTAACTCAGTACAGTTTATATTGATGTAAGTCCAGTTACTAATATGTGTACTGGCATTGGTTTTGCTTGCTGTGGTGGGCAGCCAGGCAGTCAGTCCAGCTGATTCTGATAGATCGCGTATGGCTGCCAGTGTATTTAGGAGTGGGCTCCATTCCAGCTGACAAAGTCCCACCCAGGATGTAACGTGTACGGGGGAGGAGCAACGTGTGACGTCACCTGCGGCCATCCTTACAGGGTTATGGTGAGACTGAGAGCACTAATCATCTGCACTTGACTGAAGTGCATTGTAAGTTTTCTACTATCGTTTTTATTCAAGTTTGACTATATACAGAGAGCACTAGATGTTCCTTTATTTATTCCATTTACACCGAGGGAGTCTTACTACAACACTGTACGCTGGTTGGAGAGTCTTTGACCCCACTGGGGAAGGTGCAATAAGACCATTTTGGTCATATGAAGGAGGTCGGAGGCTGTGTGTGACTGTGGTGGAGCGATTCTCACAGCGGCATCTGCATGTCTCAATGTTAAGCACCTATCCACAGCAGTCATTTTTATGAGGATCCTATGTGATGGATTTTTAGGGTAATTTTAGGAAATTAACAAGTTGATTGTAAACCAATGATTTGAAAAAAATAAATAAATAACAAACATGCCATACTTACTTGCACTGTCCAATGGTTTTGCACAGAGTATCCTAGATCCTCCTCTTATTGGGTCCCCTATCGCTTAGAGCCCACAATAGCAAGCCTCTTTTCTATGGGGGCACTCTTACAGGCTCACTCACAAGCTGGCTCTGTGTGTCTCTTCCCTCTTCACTGACTGTGATTGACAGCAGTAGGAGCAAATTACTCCCATTTCCGTCTCTGAGCCAATAAGGATTGAGAGAATCCCTGCTCTTGTGCACATCACTGGATCGAGATCAGGCTCAGGTAAGTATAGGGGGGGGGCTGTAGTAAGGAACTCCGGTTTTTACCTTAATGCAGATAATGCATTAAGGGAAAACAACTTTAGCCTTTGGAGTCACTTTAAAGCTCCTTGAGGGCAGGGATTGATGTAAATGTTTTCCAAAAAACAACAATATCTCTCCTGCGCTCAAGTAGTATGCGGGAAGGTGAATGTTCTAGACGGTTTTATGGCACAAATGAAGTGGTCTTGCTGCCTCCGTCAGGACCAAGGGTATCGAAAAGGCACTACAAGAAAACAACAAGAGAAGGGCGCACTGACCTTGTGCATTACCACTTAAAAGTTTATTAAAATCAAAGAAGGGTAGCGTACAATATACTCACAAAGGTAGGATATGAACAAGCATATAGGAAATGGGCACAGCTCGCTTATAAGACACTTCTCTACTGCTGGATAACGTGATGGCATCCTCAAAATCTGATGTGGCTTACGCGTTTCGAGGGAGGACCCTCTTCCTCAGAGCCAAAATCGCCACTCACGCTATCCACACGATTTTGGCTCTGAGGAAGAGGGTCATCCCTCGAAACATGTAAGCAACATCAAGTTTTGAGGAAGCCATCACGCTATCCAGCAATAGAGAAATTTCCTGGAAGTGAGCGGTGCCTATTTCCTATATGCTTGTTCATATCCTACATTTGTGAGTATATTGTTTGCTACCCTTCTTTGATTTTAATAAACTTTGAAGTGGTAATGCACAAGGTTGGTGCGCCCTTCTCTTGTTGTTTTATTGATGTAAATGTACAATATGTAAAGTTCTATGTAAATTGCTGGTGCTATATAAATGCCTATAATAAATACATTGATAAAAAAACGTTTTAGGAAAGGGGCAAAAACTAGAGGTGTTTCCTCTAGATGTATACTTTTAATTTGTAAACTGCATTCAAAATGTGCAATTGATAGCTATAAGAAATACCTCCCCACTAGTACATACTATCTTCCCTTTTCAGAACAATACTCCAAACAATATAAGGCTTCATATCTGTTCAAACAGAGTTTAATTTAGTTGAAAATGTAGAAACAGTACAAAATACAGTTTTTATTGCCACATTTTCATGTAGTCTCTCGTCACAGAGAAGAGCAACAGAGAAAATCAAACACTGTCAAATTTTGCACAAGATGAAAAAGAAACATTTAGCTGTTTTGTGTTTTGCAGTACCATACCAAGATAGTCACCACTTTCAGCGTTAATCCTTGTAGGTCATTGTCAAGTCGCTTCTCTTGCAGGCTTCCATTAAGGCCTCTTAAGGAATCCCAAGTTGCCAGCTGAAACAATAGCAGAAGACATTTTTTAAATAGCATTGCTAAAGACTTAGGAACAATAAAAACAATTCCTGCAATGTCTGGAAATAGAGTAACAGCGGCATCTCGGAAACAGAAACTTGTCATGTCAGTTATTCTCAAGCTGCTGAGAAAATTTAAATAGATGTAGACTCATTGTACCCAAAATAACCTGTATTATTTCTGTGTCATGTTCCCGTAAACAAAAGACATCAACTGCGGATGCCATAGTAAATATTCCCGCACCAATGTAATGCCGGATGCATTTGAGAGCAGCAAATGCATATGTATGGGAAATAAGGCTGACTACAGGACAAGTAATATACTCATTCCATTGAGAAGAACAGTATGCTATTACAAAACAAAAATAAACCACAGAACATAATAGCATATTTTGTTCAGTTTTCTGTGAAGATGAATTGAATGAATTTAATTTACACAGTACAGGTATACCGCCTATCCATACTGAAACATATGGCCACATTCCAAATGAATTAAGTAGAAAATGTGGTAAACACAATTCAAAATGTAACAATTTTAAACAATTAAAGAAGACTGTAAAGAGCTTGTAATTTAACTAGAATTTTATATAGGTATTTGTAAAAAGGAAAAATACAGTAAAACACAGATATGACCGAACCCAAATCTTGCAAAGAATTAATATGAACACTTATGTCCTGGTTGGCATAGGGATAGCTGAAAACTTTAGATGTGTGTGCATACCAAATCTAGAAAGAAAATCTGACAAGTACTGGTAAACCCAGTGGGAGATCCAAAAACTCAGCAGATATGACCAAACCATATTGAAGTCTATGGAAGCTAAATCTTGCAATTTTTTTTTTCTGGTCATTTTCAAGGCTACTTTACAATTGGTAAACAATAAAAATCTATAGCTGTCATGGATGACATGCACCCGTACAAAAAAGTAAAAATAAACTGTTCAGCTGGGAGTAGGCTTTAATTGTGGCTTATATGGCAATGTTGCAAATACACAAATCCTTTAAATAACATGTTTGGGGATGCTTTAGAGCCGGTTCACACTGAGGCGACAACTCCTTACTACTTCGGGGGCGACTTGTGCATTACATTGCACCACGACTTCAGAGCGACTTGCAGGGACTTCACATAATGGAAGTCTATGCAACTTGCTCCGAGGTCGCCCCGAAATAGTACAGGACCCTTTTTCTAAGTCGGAGTGACTTGGGTCGCTCCTATTAGAACGGGTCCTGTAGCGGTCAATGGACCGCGAGGGAGTGCGACTTGTCAGGCTGACAAGTTGCCTGACAAGTCGCGCTAATGTGAACCGAGTCTTAAAGCTGCATGTAAATACTGTTGTGCACTATGGAATAGTACAAGTTACCCCTTTAAAAGTGGCATGAAACAAAGTGCTACTGTCTTAACAGAACAGATATCAAGCCAGCTTGTGTTTGTAAACAGACCAGTCGGGGATCCTGGGTGGCGTCACTGACCAACTATGGTCAGGACTCTAGTTGGTCAATGACATCACCCAAGATCCCTGGCCACTTTGTTTACAAAACCAAACTGGGCAAGAATCTGTAATCTTGTGGAGGTAGTGCAACAGGGCAACATCATGATTAATCACTGGACAACTTGTTTAACTATGAAATTATATTGAGCAACATTATTTACATTTTTTAATAAAAATGTGAATAAAGGGACGTTTTTGATGCGTTTACATTTATTTTTTTTAGTTCTATTACTTGGGAGAATGAGTATAAAAGGGTACTAATGCACTCATTCCCGCTGATGGGCCAGATTTCTTTGAGCACTCCATTTATAAAGGAGGCTTCCAGATTCTGAAACGTCCCTTCTGCAAACCCCACAACCCTTTGGGGGACAGGATGTTGGAATGAGGACCTCTTCTCCTTGACATGGGGACAAGGATCCTTGCAGGGTGGGAGGCTTGGCTACCAACTCAATGTTCAAAGTAATGTGACCTGGTATGGTTCAAGAAGGAAGAAGGGGTTGCATGATTGCTACTCTTCTATTCCTGGCCACCCAAGTTGCATGCCTTGTTAAGGGTCTGATATAATACTTTAAGAGGGACCTCATCATATTTTTTTTCTTAATGATCCAATACATAAAAAGAATGTGATCCCCACCAGGCCTGTACACATCTGTGCAACCCACCACCCAAAAATTCAGTCCCACTGAGCTACTCCCCCAAAATAAAATAAAACCCAACTGACTTCTGTTCAAAATCAAACCTCCTGGGGATGCTCAGTGATGTATTTGACCAAATATGGTCATGGTCCCTGGCTTGTTTGTTTACAAATAGAAGGTGGCCAGGGATCTGCAATTTATTGGTGGTTATGCAATGCTAAATGATAGTTCCTCGGCTGGTTTGTTTACAAACAGCAGCTAAGGATTTGCACCAGATATCTAGCCAAATGTTACAAGTTAGTATGGTGCTTTGCAAACAGACTTATTGTATTGGACTTCCTATTTATTAGCATTCCGCATTCCTATTTATTAGCATAATGAAAGGTATACAGGAGCAGGGCAATTGACAGAACAGTACAACATTTCCCAACTCCCTCTCCAACTAGTCAGCATAAAACATATGTGTATATTTCTGTACGGTAGAAACAATCTAATTACTGTGCTACTTCTTCTTTCTCTGTATAATCACAGGGCCAGGTCTAGAACAACCTGGGCTCAGAGAAAGTTGGTTGAATAATGCTGGCCATCAGACTGAGGACATCTATTGGCAGAAAAAAATTAACGAGGAGGAAAACTCCAGATTACAAGAAAATATTGAAGCAAAAACTTAAGTGAGTGAAATGGTTAATCCTACATCATTGACGAGTAGCAAAACAACAAAGTGCTGAATCATCCACTTCTTACATTGAAAATTTGAGTGGCGCATCATCTAGATTGTATTAAAAACAGCTCAGTAAAAGCTTCCTGTGTTGCTGAGGACTTAGCACACCAAAAGGTTGAAACCAGCACATTGAGTTGACATAGCCAACCTATGAATGCTGTAATGTTGTTATCCAAAAAACGTAAAGATAATCAATTGCAGTGCCACACAATCAAAGTGCAATAATTAGACACATATCTATATAAAGTGCAACAATCAACATAAATACACATACATTGATAATAAAGTGCTGTATAATAGCACAATAAAAATAAAGTATATATGTATAAAAGTGCATAAAGTGACGCAAAAGTTAAAAAAAGTCCTGTATAGTCAACTTTATACACTTTTATACATATATACTTTATAAACTTCTGTCTAGTCCAAAAATATATGTATTATAATTCCTCCATCAATGATTCGGATTGTTGCCAGGTTATTATCAGTGTAAAGAAGCACCCACCACCTCATGAAATGAGCACTCACCAGAAAATGTGCTACAATATGTGTTGCAAACTTAGCATGTCCTCATAGGTAGGTGTCAGCCCGAGTAGCCTATGCATCCATCCACAGGGCTCTCCTCTACAGTTCCTAGTACCAATCTACTTTTATACAGCACTGACTGGCATCACTAATAGGCACTGATTGGTGTCACTGATGGGCACTGATTGGTGTCACTGATGGGCACTGCTGGGGCTGTAGTGTAACCAGGGCACTGATGATCAGTACCCTGATTACCTGTACAGGTCACCCCTGCAAGAAGATGCCAATGATCAGCTCTCTACACCAGACACTCTGTCAGTGTGACCAGATAAACGTCCCTTCCTTTTTTACATGTGACCGACTGTGATTGGACACAGCCAATCACATGGGTAAATAGCCACGTCATTGGCTCTTTACTGAGATCAGGGCCACGGCGTGTCCTGGGAACACGGTGTGAGCTTGATTGCGCCCATTCTGGGGCACCATCATATGACATTGTCCCAGAATGAGAGTGCATACTGCCGGCCGTCATTTTACTACACGGCGGGTGGGAAGTGGTTAAAGGCACACAATAATAGACCTCTGTAATAATTGATGTAGCACCCTCCTTGGTAGGTGCTAGTAAAACACATTTGGTGGCTCTGTTCTTCTTATCAGGAGAGCCAGATCTGTTAGTTTACCCTGTCACATGTTTCCAGGTGTGATTTATAGGGTCTAAGGGATTCTTCCCACTGTATCCAATAAGGGAGCTTGTTGGACACTGGAGGAAACCTAACCAGTAGCACACCAGGGTTTGTGGCTGTCTCAGTGGGTGGGCATTGCTGCAATGCATCCTGGAATTGGGTATAAATCTGGAGGGAGCGTGTCACAGGGCATCTTTTGGCGGGAGCAATGTCCCAGGAGGAGGTGGATGGCTGTCTCTCCTCCCCCTGATGTGAGGAAGGTGGTTCAGACAGTCGGCCGGTTCAACCAGATGTGGAGCTGGGCTGCAGAGGATCCAGTGTGCTGACCAGTGGAGCTGTTGGGCAGAAGACTTTGGGAAAAACAGTATTGTGAGTACTGAGGGATCTGCTCAAGGGTCTGCCTAGGAGAGGAGACCACTCCAGAGAAGTCAGGGGATCAAGGAGCCAGCTCACACAGATTGTTACAGGAAAGGGGGTGCCAAGTAGTTATCCCTGAAGATTAGGGACAAAGGGGGTGCCAGTAAGGGCCCTGAAGTTGTTCAGCAGTACAGTCTACCTCAGAGTACAACATACCTCAGGATACAGTTTACCTCAGAAAGCTCTATTACTTCATTCACAGCCGAGGGCAAAGTGAAGCAGCGGCCTAGCCGTGACTATCTCTATTCAGCATTACTCAGTGTTGCTCAGCATTCTACAGCCTTAACCAGCGCTATTCAGCTCTATTCAAGTTGTCCCAGCCTATTGTGCATAGTTCTTTAAGTTGGAGTATCCCACTCATTCCTTTCTCCCATCCAAGTTCCAAATAAAACCTAAAAAACAAAGATACTGGACTGCTTCTTGTCTGAGGTAAAACACTTGAAATAATGCCAGAATGTTCTGTTGTTGCTAATGGCAACCCAGGGGAACCCGTAACCAGCAGCTCCCAAAGGGAGTAGTGCTATATCAATATAACCTAAATGTATTTTTCTTGTTTTTAACCCAGTTAATTTACCTGAATTTTATTTAGCATCAGCCTCTTGCAGTTCTTGTAGTGCAGAGCTCAGAATGGGTAGGGGAGAAGCAGCACAAAGAGCCAACCAGTTGTGTTGCAGTACAAAAAAACATGCTTATGTGAGGAGAGAGCTTTGAGTTGAGCCTATCAGTTTGGGTGGGAGGGAGTTAAGACCCTCCTGTGCAGCAGAGAAAAATTAATTATCTTCCCCTGCCAGACAGAGCTGTGTTGTGTTGCAGGGCTGTGTAAGCCCCCGTTCACACTAAGGCGACCTGTGAGGCGACCTGGTGGCCTCACAGGTCGCCGTAGGTCGCCTTCCATAGGGAAGCTGCGGACCCGTTCTAATAAGAGCGACACAAGTCGCTCCGACTTAGAAAATGGGTCCGGAGCTTCTTTGGGGCGACCCGGAGTAACCGTCATAGACTTCAATGTTATGAAGTCCGTGCCGGACGCACCGAGGTCGCGGCGCGCTGCTCGCACCGCGACCTCGGAGGTTGCCCCCCCAAGTCGGATCGCCCCAGTGTGAACGGGGCCTAAATCTCAAAACTGGATGAACAGGAATCCAAATCCTTATGCAGGTAAAACAGCTTCCTTACATGCATTTTACCTTTGAATTTACCTGTTTGCCTGGAGTTCAACTTAAATGAAGCATAAGTGAAGTTAAGGAACTCCTTATAAATGAAGGAAATACCTTTGCATTATTAAATACGGCAAAGAGAAGCAGTGTGTGTCACCACTGCTCTTTGCATTGCTCTGCTGAATATACTTGGAGTAGATAATATTTATAAGGATGGAAGACTGCTTTTCAGTAGAAGCAATGTGTCACACTTGTCATATAACCACTTGCATCATTAGAATGTGTATCGGAACAACTGCTATAACACAATCGACTCTCTATTTACTTTTTTTTTTTTTCCTGAAATCTCCTAAAATAAAATGATATAGCTGTCATTTCTTTATCTCTCATGTGCTAGGAAAAATAAAAACCTTCCAAACTGCAAACAGAATATTTTATATATCCCCCTTTTTTGAACAAAGCAACGTAGCACCGAGCAAAACAGTCCATCAAAATGGAAACAAAAATGTCAAAATAATTTTACGGCTTTCTGTATTTCAGTTCAACCATAAATCCACTCTGCTCCTTTCATTTCACTGATGCGAATTTCCTCCATTGATCAAGAATAAAGGGTCTTAACAAGTTGGGAGGGGGGGGGGGGGGCTAAAAACAATAAAATACTTTTACTTGAAAGCCTTCATCTAAATCCCATTGTTCCAGATCATTTTATTTCTGCACAAATGTGTCAACACTTTGACTGCCAGTTGTTTGGTGGCCATGATTTGATTTGACTCAATAGGTCAGCATATGACTGCTGGTCTCATTTATACATTTAGTCCCAGAAAACTCATTTCCAGCCCTGGTAAGCAAAATACACTGGCTAACTTTGATAAGGCAGCTGTAGATCATAGAGATTGCTAATACAGTGTATGGGACACTGGTTTCAGCACAATCAGAGGCTGATATGAGTTTTATAGCTGCTAAATCTCTTCATATCAAACAGCTCAATGTCTAAACAACTGCTTGTAGTAGGTATTTCATAAACCATTGGGTTCGGAAAATATATTTGCTGAAGTTATTGCAAGGGGTTTGCTGCTTATGTAATTTAACCTCTAAATGTTGGCTCTAGACTTGAAGGTGCATGTCTGAGCCAAGTACACTGTCCAGGTTATTGGGAGAGATAGTGCAAAGATGATATGTAATGCGCAGCAACCCACAGCAACCAGTCACATTTTAATTTAGTCAAATAAAAAAAAAATAAAGGAATTTCTTTAGCTGTAGTACTGCAATTTTCCTCCTAAATAGACAATAATAATAATGCATTTAGGGTCTGCCTGCTTTCAATTGCTAATTATTATAATACATATTTTATTCACCCTTATTCACCCTAAAAGCTAACTCCAAAAAAGCCCTTTCTTATAGATTGTTTAGATCTAGTGGGGAAGGGTTAGAAATAGGGTTGCACCGATACCAGTTATTATCGGCAAGAAAAAGTATCGATACTTTCAGTCAAGTACTCACCAGTACCGAGTACCAATATGTTGTGGTGTGATTTGCGTCAATACAAAAAAATTGGTGCAAAGAATCACATGTGATTTGAAAAGGAACGCGGTGTGATTTCTGCCTGAATCACATGCGAATTACCCCACTGCTCCTGTGTGTGTGTGTGTGTGTTTAGAAAGGGAAAAGAGCCATCTAGTGGGCAGTTTAACAAATTTTAGAACTCATAGTACATATCTGCCCGCATGCAAAATAATCTTCATAGGTGTTCTGGTATGCCAATGATAGCAAACCATGGCCGCTGGAGGTGCTTACAGGGCTGGAGGAGAAGTTCCAGGACCCTGGTATAGGAAATAAGGGACGTCAACTTGGGGGCAGACCCCCTCTTCATCTCATCCAGCCCTGTGAGCACCTCCAGTGGCTCTGATTTGCTATAATCAGTGGACCAGGACACCTATGTAGATTATTTTGGATGTGGCCAGATATGTACTCTGAGTTCTAATATTTTTTAAACTACCCACTAATGCGCTTTTCCCTTTCTATATGCACACACAAACACACAAGAGCAGTGGAAAAATCTCACGCGCTTTGGACAGGAATTGCACTGCATTCCTGTTCAAATTGTATGCAATTCTTTGCAGTGCAACTTGCACCCTGTCATTTTGTATTGACAAATCACACCGCAAAGTATCAATTTCGGTATCGGGAGCATTTGGGCGAGTACCGGTACTTACGCAAATGCTTGATATTGGCACAGATACTGATACCGGTATTGGTGCATCGCTAGAGTAAAGTCACTAGGACGACAGCAGAAGGGAAATCTCCCCAAAGGGGATAAAGACAATAGAAATACATTTCAAAGAGGTTCTACCCTCTCTTTACACCTTCTGTACCCTATCCAAAATATATTTTGCTGGATATGGGCTTACAAATAACATTTTGATACTCTGATTCTGTGGCAATTCTGAAATCGATATAGGAAGAATCAAGGTTGCATTCCCAAACAATGGTTATGAAGCTTCAAAAGCCATAGGTCAGATGACCTTGATAAAAAAAATCTAAAGAGCTACCTTATAGGTAGGCCTATAATATGTAGGTATCGTATTAAAGCTCACCTGTCCTCCATCTATTCCATTAAATGCATGTGCTCTCATTGTAGAGACTCTTTAAATTGTAGAGTTAGGGACTGCAGATCACAGGGTGCCTTGTCGGGGCCTGCAGCTTACGCATGTATTTGCAAATGTGTGCAACCAAACCCCTGTTTTTAATGCATACTGTTAGACAGGTCAATTTGGTTGGTCGCTGGCTGGTTGGTAAGTTGTGACTGGAAATCTCTTCGTTTTTTTGATCTGTGTCCGCCCTTCCAGTACTCCTTACCACTAAGACCAGTTATAGGTGGAGGCAGTGACCACCTTTTGCCTTTTTGCATCATATTAAAGCTGACTTCCTGGAAATTTGAAAATGTTCACATGCAGTAGGGATGCACCAGAAGTGTAAAGTTTAAATGCTTCTTTAGGTCTCGGGGGCATGGAAAAAAATATTTATTTACTTACGCTAGACTAAACGAGCAGTTACCTCTCAAGCGGCATTTTCAGATTTCCCAGAGTTTGGCTTTGAGAAATGATTGCATTTTATTATGTATACCAGAGTTTCGAACCGCAAATAAAAATAAAACAAAAAATGGATGTGATGATAGAATTTTGCACCCCAGATTAGAAATCAAACTGACTCACTTTGTCAAGTAAGGCATTTAAATCCCAGAAAAACTGGGTAAATACACAGAGCATGCTCACAATCTACCTAGCAGGCTACCCAAGCCTGTCCACCAGTCTATTCATACTGGAGTACATCTTACCCAGAAAAGGACAAGCTAACTGTAGCACATGCTGCTTTCAGCAACAACAATTGCTTGCCCACTTACACAGACACCACACCAGTGACTGCTTAGAAACTAGAAAGAATAGAGTAACACAGAGCTCCAGAAATCTTTTTTACAGCCTTCTCCCTTCTCACAAGCATGTATGTTGGTCCATCTATCCCACACATCTAGTTTTCTACTATTCTACATGATATCTGATTTAGTACCCTATTGATATTCCTATTGGATATCAAAAATAGCTTAATCTAGTGGCAATTTAGGATACTTTTTTTAATGTCAACCTGTGTTTCAGAAATCTTAATGATGTAAGAGTGCTGAATCTTATACGCATGTATTTCAGAGGGAGAGGTAGTTTGTTATCTTGGAAGCTGCTCACCAGCAACTGTGGGGTCTTGCTGGAATCCCAGAGGGGTTCGTTGAAGTTTGTAAGGATGGGAGCGCCACACCAGCTTGTACAAACTTTTAAAAGATTTTTATTTTGGATAAGCCAACGCATTTTGGGGGCTCAGCACTACCCCTTCATTAGGCCTAAAAACGAAACAACAAAGAATATACAAAGAACCCTTAACTCTGTTAAAAGCTATGGAATATACAAGTATAAAAGTACAAATGCCTTAATGCAGTAATTATCAGAGCCAAAAAGCACATATATTACTCGACTGAGAAGCAAAAAACCAAGAACTACAAAGAAAACATGTTATTAGGACTACAGGGCAACACAATAACAAAAGCAAAGTGAGATGGAACTGGGCAAAGAAGAGCAGAAGAGACAGCTAAAACAGGCTGAGTTGATGGATGGCCATGATGGAATCAGGCATAATCAGGCAAATTTTTACACATTAGTTAAATTTACATTCAAAATTCAAAATAAGAAAAAAAAATTGTCATAATATTTTCCATTCTCAATGTGGTACTTTCCCATGCGTGCTGCTTTTGGCAATTGCCCAGTACCAGCATGGCTGCCATGGGCCTTGGTGCAGGTTTTTGTTTTACTTTTTGCCTGATTCTATCATGGCTGTCCATCAATTCAGCCTGCTTTAGGAGTCTCTTCTGCCCTTCTTTGCTCAGTTCCCTCATGGCTGCCCTAGACTCTTGCTTGCTCTGGGTGTGGCCTCCTGCGGGGTGGCCTGGTTCTGTCTGTCCAGGCGGATGTGTGGCTCTGTAGGGATATGTGGGCTGCTGTTGCCCGACAACCCTCTGATTGCCGTTTACAGGGCGCCTAGCTCATTGGGGAGAGACTATGTCCCTCTTGGGCATACGCACTACCAGGATGGGCTCGGTGAAGTCACACACGAATTCGGAGGTCTCGGCAGCACCGGACAGGAGCCCCACATAAATACGGGGGGTTGTCAGCAGGTCCCCTCTGCTACTGCAGCCCTGAGCCTGAGCAAGCTCCTGAAGAAGCGGGGGTCTCCACGTGAAACATGTTGAGTGCTCAACACTCAGATGGTATCTGCTAAAACTGACAACGGTTACTTTCCTAAGGCCAACCCTTCTGTAATTTGATTTTATAGAGCCAAATGGTGAGGACACAGTGCTTTGTGGCTATTTTTTAGAGGTGTATATGTTTTAATATGTTTTGGAATAAAGTATTTTTCTATTTATCATCATCTCCCCATGCTTCAGTGGCCACAAGCATCAGGGAATGTTTAACACCACAGCACAGTGCTGGTGAGTCAGGATGGGGAAGAGCCTCTACCATGTGGATCTATGTTGGTTCAATAAAGCACATACTAAATTTCCAATTGATTTGTTTAGGGATTGCTTTCACAATTGTCTACAGTGTCGTTGGTCCTTTTTATGAATGGAAGTATGATTGTCTGACTGGGAATATATATTTTTATTCACATTGGGGACATTGGAACATTTATACCCAGTCTACAATAAGCTCACATACATTGCCCTTGCACCACCGTGCACTGTCCTGACTTGGTGGTTTGACTTTTTATAACCCAAATAGTATTTTGAGATTTTTCTTTACTTTTTTGAATCACACTCTTTGCTGTTTTCACTTTACCTTGTTAGTTTTGTAGGTATCTATCCTTTATATCAAGTGTACATGTATTGATATGTAAGTGGATGAATTTACTGTTTTTCTATTTGATTTAGCAGATGTACATATATTGATGTGTAAATAGGTTACTTTTTTTGAGACGTAACATTTTTTTTTTTTTTAATATAACTACATAGACATGTAATATAAGGCGATATGAACATGTAATATAAGGGGATTGCCCTTATCCCCATTAGAACATACAAATCTGTATATTGTGACTCATATAATCATTTACGGCCATCTTCCCTTTTAAAGCCTCTTAGCTCATGATGTATATATCCTGTTTATGAGTTTTACTATCTATAATCCATGTCAAATCTATTTTTAACATGTGATGTATATCCATTTTTATGATAAAACGGCAGTAAGATGTTTTCTTTTTTTTCACTCACTGTATTATTTTACTTCTTGTATGGTATTTATTGCAGAATGTTGTGTAACACCACAAAACTGAGGAAATGACAGGTTAATAAATGCTAGTTTACTGTACGGAGTCATATTGTAGCATTAGATTTGTGAAGGAATAGTACTAATAAAGAGCAATATATTTGTCACGTAAATTATCCACACAGGTTACTAAATACACCAATGCAAATACATACATGAAAACTGTTTTACCAGGCCAAAAGATTTGTATTTTTATCCATACATTCCTAAGATTAATGCAACCTCCTAAACAGCACAGCCAGGGGAATGACACCATTCACAATGAAGGAACACAGTAGTGTCTTCTTCCCACGTTTAGTCTTCTGAATGGATAGTAAAAGGGCAACAGCAGAGTAAAATGTTCAACCCTCTGTTCAATCTGTTCTCTCCCTTCCTTGGCCTGTTTCCTGTAAACACATTTGCATACACTCACCTATTTGGCTCTCAGGCCTTCCCTTTTCTCGAGTGCTGCTATACAGGCGGTCCCCGGGTTACAAACATCCAACTTACAAATGACTCCTACTTACAAACTGAGAGAAACAACAGGAAGTGAGGAGACATCTAGCGCTAGGAAGGGAAATTCACTCCTTTAGTGCCTCGTTTCCACTGAGTGGTACGGTTCGGTTTGGTACAGTTCAGTACAGTTCGGAACGGTACACCTTGATCAGGCTTGTGTTTCCACTGCCAACCGTACCTCAGAAAAAACAGTACCTCAACAGTGTAGCTCCACCCTGTTGGTATGGTACTAATGTGCTTGGTACCCCAACGAAAGAGTCCCAAAAAAGTGGTACGGTACAGTTCGGAATTAAGGTACCATTCACAACTTTTGACAATTGAAATGCGCACCGTACCGAACCAAACCAAACCATACCACTCAGTGGAAACAAGGCATATGAGTTCTCATGGGAAAAATGTGTCTCCACTGAAGCTTTATCACCAATCCTTTCTTTTACAACAACCCAAATTTTTCAAAATCCAATTGTCATAGGGACAGACAGTGAGGTGAAATCTTCTGAACAGGGGTACAGACAGCAAAACAAATGGTGCAGGGGTGTTAACCCTTCCCTATGCTATCCAAAAAAACTTAAAAATCATTCTTTTGGCTGGAGCTACACTTAAAAAATGTACCTGTTCCGACTTACAAACAAATTCGACTTAAGAACAAACCTACAGACCCTATCTTGTTTGTAATCCGGAGACCGCCTGTACTAGGTAGAGTAAGAAGCTGATGCACTTGTTGCATTTAAAAAAATATATATTATGATTACAACCATTTTTTGTCATTTACATCTCCCTGGAGCTAAGCCGTAATGAGTCTCACTATTACTCCTCAACACACACTAACCACAACAGACACACAGTGGAGAAAACCCGCTATGTGCATTTCAGCGGTTAAATTGTTGGCCGTTTTGCTGCGACCATTTTGACCATCCTTTATTAATTTTGGTTTTGCATGCTTCTATAATTCCAAGTCTTACCACGCTTTCTATCTTTTTTTAAAATGTATGATTTATGATCATTTTGAAGATTTTAACTTCTGCATTAAATAACACAGAAAGTCAAACACTCCTTCAACCTTAAAAAGTTTAACATTATTTATGTGATCTCTAATCTGAGATGTGCAATGTCTGCCCTTTCTTAAAGTCACAAAATGTCATAAGCCTTGCTTTGACAAAATATGCATTACCTTTTTCAAGAGAGTTTTTTTTTCTTTCTTTTTTTTTTCCTTCTTTTCACTCACGTGAAGACTACACATTTAGCTAGAATAAAAAAAAAAAAATCTTTGCCGCCAGGAATACTGAGATAGCAACCAAAAATATGACCACACAATTTACTGCCTCAGAAGTCACATTGGCCAAAAATCAACAGGCAATGAGTGCCAGCACCGCTCAGGGACTATGAGAGACTGCCAATTGAAGTTAACGGCACTGAGATCTGTGGTATCCGTGTGATGAAAAGGAAATGTTACTTCACAGATCTGTGGATGGATGATATAACAAATTACCTGTACCGCAGAGAACCTTAAAAAAAGCCCACACAGATGAACAAGTGTAGAAAAGCATATTAGAACTTCATATTGCAAATATTGCTTGGGAAAGAGCAGAATGTGTAAAAAAAAAGGACAATATTGGTTACTAATAGGTAGGGTTTTACTTCAACTGGACAAATGAATGTCAGTTTGTAATTGGGTGCTGTGGGCAAGTGTATTGTTCCTTTTAGCAGATAGAGCCTGTTATGTTTTTTTTTTGGTTTTAAAGTAAATTGCCTAGTGATACATTCAAAATCCAAATAAGAATACTATAAAACTGTAATTTGGTGCAAGCATGCACATTGTCTTTGATATCTCTTTGAGATTGTAAGCTCTAACAAGCAGGGTCCCCTGATTCCTCCTGTATTGAATTGTATTGTAATAGTACTGTTTGCCCTCATGTTGTAAAGCGCTGTGCAAACTGTTGGTGCTATATAAATCCTGTATAAAGGACCGGTGCTACCACTAGGTGAACTAGGCGTCTAGGGTGCACTGCCGCCTAGGGCACAGCCATGGCTCAGGGACATAGATAAGGAGGGGGTCAGGGGAGCAGCAACTAGGCTAGTGTAGCTGCAGGACTACCAGCTGTGGGAGTCACACAGCCTGTTTCTGTCACAGCCACAATTAGTCTCCTACAAATTGTATAGTTGTAAAGTATCCTGGGACTCGGACTCCGGGGTTCCTGGGTGATATCAGAAGGGAGTGACATATGAGGAAGATTCAGCTACCCACTATCCTGAGGAGGCAGTAGGGCACGGTGCAACCTGTAGCCTACAGGCTGTACTGCCTCCTTCTGCCTCCTCAGCCAGTGGTAACACAAGTTCACTCTACATCGCTGCAGCAGCTTTAGAAATACATGGGTATGCTCCCCCAAATTTTTTGCCTGTTTATTATGTATTCGGTCTGACCAGACTATCGAGGTTGAGCAACCCTCCCCACCCCCCCACACACACCTGTACTCAATCAGTGTCCACCATCAAGTTGATATAGGAGGAGTCCCCTGTAGTGCATTTGCATATCCTTCCCAGCAAGGAGTATTATCTCCAAGGGTTAGGCTGGATTCATCTCTTTTTCATGGATAGTGTAGGACCCACTGATAATGGGGTACTTTGACGCAGTAGTGGGCTTGAGCACGATATGGCCATATGGTGGGACCAAACCCCCATTTTTATTTATGGATTGTCTTCAGATTTGGTAGTTATTTCTTTTGCATTTGCGCGCTATTCTTCTTTTTTAATATACATGTCTTTTGGTTCATAGCTGCAGCAGCTTTAGAAATACATGGGTATGCTCCCCCAAATTTTTTGCCTGTTTATTATGTATTCGGTCTGACCAGACTATCGAGGTTGAGCAACCCTCCCCACCCCCCCACACACACCTGTACTCAATCAGTGTCCACCATCAAGTTGATATAGGAGGAGTCCCCTGTAGTGCATTTGCACATCCTTCCCAGGAAGGAGTATTATCTCCAAGGGTTAGGCTGGATTCATCTCTTTTTCATGGATAGTGTAGGACCCACTGATAATGGGGTACTTTGACGCAGTAGTGGGCTTGAGCACGATATGGCCATATGGTGGGACCAAACCCCCATTTTTATTTATGGATTGTCTTCAGATTTGGTAGTTATTTCTTTTGCATTTGCGCGCTATTCTTCTTTTTTAATTTACTCTACATCGCTGCAAGTATATCCCACGGGCTTCCTGTAGTACAGGTGTGGCATCGAGCAAATGGCAGCTCTGATGAGGGAGAAGCCTGCACTCAATCTCCTGAATTGTGCAGTGAAGATCCTCCAATGATCGAGGTGAGGGACAAGAGAGAAAACAGATGTTTTACCCAGGAAATACAGGGAGCTGTTAGAGGTGCTTGTGCCCCCCTTTATTAAAAGCCATTGCAATGCTACCCATGTTCCTGTCCTTTTTAACAGGGTGAAAGTAACCTGACACCTGTGCAGCCTAGGTGTCAGCTTATTGTCACCATGTTAAAAGAACAAGAATATTGGTGGCATTACAATGGTTGTACAATGGGTTCACATTAACCAAAATTCTAAAAAAAAAACGATCCACAGTGGACTGCTTTTCACAATGTGGTCAAGAAGCTGCTGTCAGGTGTTCAGGAGGTAATCCTGATGCCCCCTGAATGCCTATTTTGTTTTTTCATCAAATGGCAGTTTATAATGGCGTTAATGCACCACAACCACGAGCCAAGTTTCACATTTTGAAATTGTATTTATTTATTTTTTTTAGAGGGGGGTGCAGGTAGCTGGTCTTACCTAGGGTGCAAAATAGTCTAGCACCAGCCCTGCCTGTATAACCATAATATTAATATCCCAAATATTTATTTCCATGACAAGTGTACTGTACTTTTAGTAAAAGAATCTCTAAAGACAAAAAAAACTTATTTTAGTATTTTACAGAATATTTCCATCCTGATAATTAATTTGAAATATTGCCCAAATGTAATCCTCAGGTTGTAACAATATTGGCGGATCTGGATAACATTTACGTATGTTGCTCATCTTAGTGAATGCAATTTCATTAGAAATTTTAGCAGTTCAGATTTTAATATATTCATATTTTTATTTATTTTATAGAGACCAATTCTACTATTGTATTTTGGTTACTATGGAGGGCCTATATAAATATTAATAATACTATTATAATTGTATTTATTTTTTTCCACAAAATGTTTTATTTATTGAAATTAAGTACATAAAGGCAGGGGAAAGAGCGAGAGCTCAGTGGGCCATAACAAACAATATAAAAGGAAAACATAGCTTATAGATACTAATAAAAATTCTATTAAAAACATAATTAAAACTACTAGCTCAAAGATTTATAGCTAATTTAAAAAATATGTGGGTCTTCTTGATCTTGTTTATTAAAGTGGTTGATTTTTATATTTTTTACATTTATAATATATATTCCTGCAACAGCTACTCTGACACATTTCCCTCCATCACTGGAGCTTAGTCATCTGACTAAGCTCCAGTGATAGAGGTGTTACCTTATGAGGAGTTTATGTGTAATCTCCATTAGCAACTGTAAATAGATGTAACTATTTTACTTGTCCATTAGGTAATTTTTCGGTTTGTGCCTACTAGCATATGTGGGTCTGTACCTTCCTGATCCTGGTCCTGGCCGCATATCCCCTAGTGGTTGTTGGTGGCGACTTTTTACGATTTCTATAAACCATACACATCGTATGTCTTTGGAGGTTACCCTGCCGTGATTTGGTCATCTATAACGTCTATTCCCACCGTAGTACTGTTCAATTACCTACCTGATTATTTACGGTAGGTCTATTGAGTTCTACTTTGATTATAATAACATTATCTTCATAACCTCTTTTCCATATTCCTTTTCCCAGATCCATTTTCCCCTTTTTGTCATCTCGTTCCTCCCTTTTTCCCTCTCTTCTTTGTCCCCGTTTCTTTTTTTCTTTTTCTTCCCTGTACGTACTTACCTTTATCATTGTCATCATTACTATCTTTTATCCTTACTATCTGTGCAGCCATAAAGGAGTTGTCCCCCCCTTTCAGGTCACCTCCGTGCCCACCCGGGAGGCATAGCCTTGTTGTCTTCCTGCTTTGGCCTGATGAGCTTTGCTTCTTCACAGGCCAACACTGCTGTCCACAATTGGTTATGTTTTTCACATTTTTTGGTCCCTTTGGGACAAGCTTCTATATGCTGTTCTTTGTCAATATGTATGCACATTTTATTCTGCATTTTTTTTATGTTGCTTTTTTGCCTCTTCTTTTGTTATCTCTGCCTCCACTTCAAAGACGTTCTCTTTAGGTATGCAATGAAGGTGGCCATCTGTGTGATCTTGCATACCTAATGCTCCATTCAAGAGGAGGTTACCTGGCATAATTAATTTCTCCCTCCCCCAGAGAGGAGGTGCTAGCGAGGGGCAGAGTTATGCTAAGCCAGGGGAGGGGAATTGTCTAATTCTGGATGAGATACGCCCACAGGGAGGAGAAGGGTAAGATAGCTCCACCAACCAGAATGGCCCTATGCAAGTTAATAAGATATAGGTTTATATTAGATAAGTCTTGGAAGAGAGAACTCTCTGAAACACCAGACCAGGCTCTTGTGGGCATGGTAACTATGGAATATACCTCTTGCACTTGTCCTATGTGTTATCTCTCTTGCTGTTTGTATCCTTCATGTTTTGAGTATTATACTCTGTAATTGTTCCTTTATTTTTTTTTCCTTTTCTGTATTATAGATAGATTGCTGTGATTTAGTTTAGGCCTCCTTGCTATTTACTAATACATTTCTGTTGTTGTGTTAAAGCTTTCAGTCATGGTCAAAGAACCCTCATTAACCCAAATCATATCTGATGTATTAATCTCAAAATATAACTTGCACATAACAGAGGAAAATGTGTCAGAGTAGCTGTTGCACTGGGAGGACTAACACTATACACTGTCCCCATCCCTTGGTCCCCACTGCATTTACCTCTGGTGAAGCTGAGCTGTGCCCATGCAGCCAGTACAGAGGGTCAAGAGTTATAAAATCGCAGCTCTCATCTCTGTGCAAAGCTTCTAGGAAAGATCAGAGCTATTCACTGTACAGGCAATGACCAGTTCGATTCACTCTGGTCTGTCCCAGAAGTGCTGAATAGAGAAGGGAGAAGGGTGGGGATTTCAAATCACCGAACTGCCAGACTGACTGAGTGGGCTCTGACAGCTCAGCATTGCTGGAGGTAAGCACAGCAGGGACTAGGAGGGTGGGGAGTTGTTAATAGGATGTTAGTTCACCTTTAAATTTTTTTCTGTAAAGGTGACCCTTTAACCTTTTGCCATTTTTGTTTTTTTTTTTTGTTTAAAAAAATAATTTTTGGCCTGAAGATTATGTAAAACCCCCCAATTATATATTAATATTTTCTGAAAGCAGATACCCTAGAGAATAAAATAATGGTAGTTCCAATTTTCTATGTCATATGATTTTAACGCAACAGTTAATGAAATTCAAAATTAAAAAAAAAATACACTAAAATTAATTTTAGGGCACATGATACATGCAATAAAATACCCATTTTTGTAAAATATAAAAGATAAGATTGTGCTTAATAAAAAATAATCCAGCATATTAGGCCCTAAAACTGAATGCACCCATGAATTGACAACAAACTTTAGCACCCAGTATTTTTTAAAGGCGAAACTCCAAAAGCCCCATACAGGTCATCAGTTTACAATTACAGTATCTCACAAAAGTGAGTACGCCCCTCACATTTTTGTAAATATTTTATTATATCTTTTCATGTAACACTGAATAAATTACACTTTGCTACAATGTAAAGTAGGTTGTATAAGAGTGCGCATTTGCTTTCCCCTCAAACTAACTCAATTTTGTTCAGATGGTGTCAAGCGCGTGTGGCGGCAACCAGGTGAGGAGTACAAAGACAAGTGTGTCTTGCCTACACTCAAGCATGGTGGTGGGAGTGTCATGGTCTGGGACTGAATGAGTGCTGCCGGCTACAGTTCATTGAGGGAACCATGAATGCCAACATGTACTGTGACATACTGAAGCAGAGCATGATCCCCTTCCCTCAGAGACTGGGTATTCCAACAAGATAACGACCCAAAACACACCTCCAAGACAACCACTGCCTTGCTAAAGAAGCTGAGGGTAAAGGTGTCGGACTGGCCAAGCATGTCTCCAGACCTAAACCCTATTGGACATCTGTGGGGCATCCGCAAACAGAAGGTGGAGGAGTGCAAGGTCTCTAACATCCACCAGCCCTGTGATGCCGTCATAGAGGAGTGGAAGAGGACTCCAATGGCAACCTGTTAAGCTCTGGTGAACTCCATGCCCAAGAGGGTTAAGGCAGTGTTGGAAAAAAATGGTGACCACATATAATATTAACACTTTGAGCCCAATTTGGACATTTTCACTTAGAGGTGTACTCACTTCTGTTTATCAGAGGTTTAGACATTAATGGCTGTGTGTTGAGTTATTTTGAGGGGACAGCAAATTTACACTGTTATACAAGCTGTACACTCACTACTTTACATTGTAGCAAAGTGTAATTTCTTCAGTGTTGTCACATGAAAAGATATAATAAAATATTTACAAAAATGTGAGGGGTGTACTGTAATCATAAATATTGGGCCTGGAATTATTGATCTCACTCCAAGTGTAGATAAATGAATCTAAAGGAAAGTTGTACAAGAAAATTGTATAATGTGTAGCCAGATTAAGTCTGTGTTACAGTACAAAACAGACATTCTAGTCTCCTGTTTTGGTAGTTTGGTGACAATACAGACAGCACGCCGTCTAGTATCTAAATCCCATTTAAAAATGGGACTCGTGATTTTAACTAATTCTGATAAAACTGTGTAAAAGGCACTTCAAAGGAGTCTCTCAATCTTCTAACGATAACTGATGCCGAGTTTTTGCTGATAGTAGCCATACTTTTACACAACCAGTCTCCACGAAGTCTTTCCCTCAGCTGTATTGCTTTTATATGAGGAATTGCCCATTCATGTCCTCCATACTGATTGGCTGCTGCTGATGGCTAAAAGCTTTTTCTGAAAGCATCAAGTTTTTTTTTTTTTTTTTTTCAAAGGGAAGTTCAGATTAATGTCAATGGTATATATTATCAAGGATAAGGTTTTATTTTATACAGACACTTTTCTCAGAAAGTAATAATATTTTCAACACTTTAAAATCTATTGCTGATGGTAAAACTGACCTTTACCTGTGCTTACTAAGAGCACATTCTTCTCTGCTGATATAGTGTTTGCTCAGTTCCTCTGGAAGACAAATATTAAGTCTATCTTTATGTCAGTTCTTCTAGATGATTAGTGAGATGGAAGAAACGTTATCTGTTCTATAGACATTCAGTGACAGCAATATAGTATTTAGCGTTTAATAGGAAAAAATGTTACTAAAGAGTAGTTTCAGTAATTAAAATATAGGACATTTTTCCTTGTCAACAGAGACAGTATTCCAGTACTGTCTCTATTGAGACTGGAGCAGTAAAGCCCGAGATTAGATCTTAACCACTTGCCGACCAGCCACCGTAGTTATACTGCGGTAAGTCAGCTCTGTTACGCGAAACGACGTACCTGTACGTTTCTTCAAGTAGCAGCTAGAAGGGGGCGTGCACAAGCCGCTGGAGGTGCGCACAAGCACCAATTGGCTAGAGTGGGAGCCAATCAGTGGGTCCGACAGATGCAATGTATGCCGAGCACCCGTGATCGCTCCCCATGGAGACAGAACAGTAGTCTGCCGATGTAAACAGGGCAGACCGCTGTTCTGTCAGCGATGAACACGGGGATTCTGTGTTCCCCCTATTTAGGAACACAGATCTCTGTGTTCATCCAGTGAGTAAATCCCAAACACAGATAAAAAGCACCCCCTAGGCACACATTTAAAGAGGAAGTAAACCCTCCACTGCATTTTTTACCTATAGGTAAGCCTATGATAAGGCTTACCTATAGGTACTGTAAATATCTCCTAAACATGTACCGTTTAGGAGATATTTACCTTACATGCAGCCAGTGAAGGCCGTTCCTTCAGAGCCCCGTGCCGTGACCATCGGCTCTTGCGCGTGTGCGCGGGAGAGACATCACCGCGGCTCCGGACAATCAGATGGCCGGATGCCACGATCCCGGAAGACGGGCGACTGCACATGTCGCCCGTCATAGAGGTAAGTGGGCGGCACGGCGGTGCTCGTTCTAAGGTAAGTATTTCATAATGAGCTAGTATGCGCTGCATACTAGCTCATTATGTGTTTCTCTTTCAGGTTGAAAAAAAACGGAATTTTTGTAAAATCTTACCTGTAAAATTCCTTTCTCTGAGTCCTCCGACAGTCGCCGCCTCTTCATATTCGTCACATACGGGGTATTAGACTTTGCTCCGAAGGAGTAGCTAGGCAACAGAATATGTTAACAATAAAGCTTTAACATATCCCACCCTCAAGGGGTGGTCCCCTCAGTCAATACCCTCCTACTTCCTGCAACCATATCTCAGTTTTAGTGGAATAGCAGTAGAGTATACATTCAAACCCCAAAAGAGGGGCGGGGGCGGCGACTGTCGGAGGACTCAGAGAAAGGAATTTTACAGGTAAGATTTTACAAAAATTCCGTTTTCTCTTACGTCCTCCGACAGTCGCCGCCTCTTCATATTCGTCACATACGGGGACGTCCCAAAGCAGTGCAAACATGAGGGGTGGGAAACGCATCCGCGCCGAAAGGCAACGCAGTCTCCACATCAAAGAAAGGAACCTTACCAAAGGAAGGAAACCAGCTGGGCAACAGCAAAATAAGTGCTCAACAGGAGCAACAACCCAGGAAAAGACAAAAAAACCAGGGGATACAAAAAACTATCCCAACAGCCAGGAGTCCCCAACAAGGGACCCTATGGAACAGCCGCACTAAGAACCTTGCGGCCAAAGGAAGCATCCGCCGATGCCTGAACATCTACTTTGTAGAATTTTGTGAAAGTGTGTACGGTCGACCAAGTCGCCGCCTTACACACCTGGGCTACAGAAGCCCCATGACGGCAGGCCCAAGACGTACTCAGTGATCTAGTAGAGTGCGCCTTCACAGGCACAGGGGGAACCTTCCCCTGCAAGGCATAGGCCTGTTCAATGGTCTGCCTGATCCATTTGGCAATGGTAGAGGCGGAAGCCGCCATGCCCTTCCGAGGACCCTCTGGAAGAACAAACAAGGAGTCAGTCTTACGAAAAGACTCAGTCGATTTAAGGTAAACCCTTATCGCCCGAACAACATCCAGAGAGTGCAATCTCACCTCCTTCGGATGTTTAGGCTTCGTGCACAACGAAGGCAAAACAATATCCTCGTTAAGATGGAATTCCGAAACTCGTTTCGGTAGAAAAGAAGGATTAGGTCGCAAGACCACCTTATCCAAATGAACAACCAGGTACGGAGACTTGCAGGACAAAGCCGCCAGTTCCGACACTCTGCGAGCCGAAGTGATCGCCACCAAAAAGGCGACCTTTTTGGACAACATAGACAACGAGATCTCCCTGATACGTTCAAAAGGAGCACGTTGTAACACAGATAGAACTAGATTCAAGTCCCAAGGGGGCAAAGGATCCCTCCTAGGAGGAACCAGATGCCGCACACCCTGAATAAAAATGCCAACCAAGGAGTTGGAAGCCACGGGACGTTGAAACAGAACGGCCAGCGCCGACACCTGACCCTTAATCGTAGCCAGCGCCAAACGCTGATCGACACCCGTCTGAAGGAAAGACAGCACACGGGAAACCGAGTACGTGCGGGGTGAAAACCCCCTGGACTCACACCAGGCAAAATAGGCCTTCCAAGTACGGTAATAAACCTTCCCCGAGGAAGACTTCCTCGCGTTGATCAAAGTATGAACGACCTCTGGAGAGAGACCCTTCTCCTTCAGGACCTCGGTCTCAACAGCCAGGCCGTCAAAGCCAGCGACTGTAAAGCAGGATGGTAAATCGGTCCTTGAGACAGTAGATCGTCTCGAAGAGGCAGACGCCAAGGAGCGTCGACCGCCAGATTCACGAGGTCTGCGTACCAGGACCGGCGAGGCCAGTCCGGTGCCACAAGAATCACCGTGCTGCGTTCCGAGTGCAACCTGCGAAGGAACCTGGACAGCAACTGAATCGGTGGAAACGCGTACATCAGCCTGTACTGATGCCACGGGGCCACTAACGCGTCCGACGCGTCTGCCCGAGGGTCGCGCGTCCTTGCCACGAACCTCTTCACCTTGTAGTTGAGGCGAGACGCGAACAGGTCCACATCTGGAAGACCCCACTTCGCGCACAACATCTGGAAGACAGCCGGGTGGAGAGACCATTCCCCCTGATCCAGGGTCTGGCGACTCAGATAGTCCGCCTGCCAGTTCTCCACTCCCGGAATGTGAACCGCCGTTATCGCCGGGACATGAGTCTCGGCCCAAGACAGAATGTCGGCCACTTCTCGAGCCGCTCGGGCACTCCTGGTGCCCCCTTGGTGGTTGATGTAGGCCACCGCCGTGGCATTGTCCGTCTGCACCCGAACCGGGCAGCCCTGCAGCCGGTCCGTCCAGCGATGAAGACAGAGCCTTATCGCACGCAATTCCAGAATGTTGATCGGAAGGGAAGACTCCCCCTCCGACCAGGTCCCCTGGGCGGACAGAACGCCCAGAACACCACCCCAGCCCGACAGGCTGGCATCCGTGGTGATTATCGTCCACGAGATCGGACGAAACGACTTGCCCCCGGACACCAACGGGGACTGGAGCCACCACAGAAGGTTTTCCCTGGTGCGATGACTCAACGAGATCTGAAGATCCAGAGATTGAGGTCGCCCGTCCCACCTGGACAGGATCTCCGCTTGGAGACCCCGCGTGTGAAACTGCGCGAAAGGAATCGCCTCGAAGGCCGAGACCATCAATCCCAGACATCTCATACCCGTCCGCAGAGACGAGTGTGGAACGTCCCTGAGGGACCTGACTTCCTCCTGAAGAGTCCTGAATTTGTCTTCCGGCAGGAAGACCTTCGCCTGCACCGAGTCCAGTTTCATTCCCAGATAGGGGAGACGAACCGACGGACTCAGTGTCGACTTTGGAACATTTATCGTCCAACCGAACTCCTGCAGAGTTTGCATTGTGACAGACAGGTCCTTCTCCAGACCCTGTCTGGTCGCAGACCGAACCAGAATGTCGTCCAGATACCCCAGGACAGAAATGCCCTGGGCTCTCAATAATGCCAGAACCGGTGCAAGCACCTTGGTGAAGACCCGCGGAGCCGAGGCGAGCCCAAAGGGCAACGCCACAAACTGGTAGTGATCCTCCGCAATGGCAAATCGAAGGTACTTCTGATGACCCTCGAATATGGGGATGTGAAGGTACGCATCCTTCAAATCGATGGAGGCCATGAATTCCCCCGGAACCAGGGCAGCCACCACCGAGCGCAGGGATTCCATGCGGAACTTGCGAACTCGCACAGAGCGGTTCAGAGCTTTCAAGTCCAGAATCGGACGAACCTTGCCCTCCTTCCTGGGCACGGTGAACAGATTGGAATAAAACCCCCGAAATCTGTCCCGATGAGGCACCGGAACCACCACTCCCTGAGCCCTCAGGTCCCGCACCGCCAGGTGCAGATCCCGCAGGCGCTCTGGAGACAGTTGAAGATTTGAGGGAAAAAATCTGCTCTCCGGCCGAGAGAGAAACTCGATCTTGTAACCAGATCGAACGATTTCCAGAACCCATCTGTCCCTCACACGGGCCAACCAGGGCTGAAGAAAACCGAGCAAGCGTCCCCCCACCCCAAAACTGGGTGAGGGCGCCCCTTCAGGCCGAACTGTTATGGGCCGCAGGTCCGGATTGACCGGACTTCTGTTTCCCAGACCAGGGCTTCTTCTGAGAGCCTTGGCCCTTGAACGGTTTGCCCTTGTAGTGCGGCCGAAAGGCACGAAAGGACCCCTGAGGGGGCCGAAAAGTAGCATGCTTCTTCCCAGAAGCCCCCTTAGCCTTGGGGAAATGGGGCAAGAGAGTGCTCTTACCCCCGGTAATCCCCTTAATCAACACATCCAGGGACTCCCCAAAAAGGCGAGACCCATCATAAGGCAGATTGGCTAAGGTTTTACGTGAAGATTGGTCCACCGACCAACATTTCAACCAAACCAGGCGGCGAGACAACACCGCCACGCTGTGCACACGTGCGGCCAACGGAATCAGGTCCAGGTCCGCATCACACAGATACATGACACCCTGGTGGATCTGATCCACCATATCCAGGGTCGCCGCCGAGGCCGAATCGGCCACTAGGACGCGCCTAAGCATCTGCGTCCAACTTGCGATCGCCTGGGCCGCCATGAGAGAAGCAAACAGAGCCTTAAGCATAGAACCCGTAACAGAATAAGTATGACGGGCAAGAGACTCCAGTCTCCTATCCGTGGCATCACGGAAAACAGGGGATCCCTCTGCAGGGATCGCAGTGGCTTTGTTCAAAACCGCAATAGCATGATCCACTGGCGGAGGCACACACCACCGTTCATCAGTGGCAGGCGAGAAAGGATAACGCAGCTTAAATTTACTTGGTACCGCAAAAGGCTTGCGCAAATCGCGCCATTGGTCCTTAACAGCGCGCTGAAAATCAGCATTGCAGGGAAAAACCTGCGGCGTCCTGCGTTTTCTCTGCGTCCCATAAGCCGCCAAGGCAGCTGGGGGACACACCTCGTCCTGCAAACGTAGCGTCTGCTTAATGGAAGCAATCAACTCATCCATGATTGCAAGCTCTTCAGGCGAGCCAGGGGGAGAATTATCAACCCCCTCAACTTCAGCCTCTACCTCAGACCCCACTAGATCAAGAGAGGAGCGGGACCCCGATAGGGGGGTCCCCGCCAGAACAGCCCCATCACCTTCACCCTCAGAATCAGAGGACAGAGCAACTCTGGGCCGTTTAGTAGATTGAGCAGCCACCAGCATTTGCACCTGTGCAGCAAGGCCAGCCACAATAGTGGCTAAATCCCCCCCTGGGGGGGAAACAGCGGTCCCCTGGCTTTCCACCAATACTGTGGGAAACTTGCCCTCCTGAGAATCCATTGCCCCTGTATGCCAGACAACCAAGGGTTAACTGCCCCCTTACAGCAAGCGCGGCAAGCGCAGCCCACCGCACCACACTCAGGCACAATGAGACCCCCACAGGGAATATACAGACTGAATACAGGCAATGGAACACAGGAATAGAAGGATAAAACCTGAGGAGACTCCGCTGCTGCTGCTGCCTCGATCGGTGCTTCCAGGAGAGAGGAAGTGATGCTGCCAGGGCGCTCTATGTAAGCCTATGGAGGCTACAAGAAAATGGCCGCCGTGCATGTAAACCATGCGGCCGGAGCGGGCGCCGGTAAAATGGCGTCGTTTGGCGCCGAAATCGCCGCTCCACAGTGCATAAAATCACACACAATATTATCCCATTATATGGATACATGTTAGATCGCCGCAGCGATCGCTGTATATGCCCCAACATGCCATTAAAAACATGCCCCACAGCACACAGCTCCTCACACTGCCCAGCCTGACATACTCAGTGTCATACAGCTCCCCCCCCCCCTTGCAGCCCACAGCATGCAGCCGAGAGATAGGGAGACAAGCAGTGTGATTAAAGGCAGGTTACACAGTCCCAGACTGAGACCCCCCCCAGACAGACAGGTCCCCACATAGATACACTTACCTCACATGGCGTGGGGAACCCGCACAGGCGAACAAGCCGCTGCACATGAGGCAGGGAGAGTCGCAATTCAAGACGCACACAATTGCGGTTCAGAAACCGCACAGCGTCCGGTGAGGTAGCCACCTCACCAATCATCCCTGCACCGAACAGGGATGGGTCGTTCACTGTGCCAGGAGCGTTACCTGGCTGAACGCTCGATGGCAGACTGGGAAGCCACTGACCCACGACCTGCGACCAGGGGGATCAGCCCGAGACCTAGTCCGCATGATCCTCTTCGTCCGAAGAACTAACTAATGCTGACAAAAATAACAGCTAAGTAAAGGTAGAGAGAAAACTCAAACAAAATATCAAAAAGAAGAAAGAGTCTGGGACAAAAAGTCCCAGCACAGAGAGAGCCAGCCACTCCTGACAAGCTAGACATTAAAACTGAGATATGGTTGCAGGAAGTAGGAGGGTATTGACTGAGGAGACCACCCCTTGAGGGTGGGATATGTTAAAGCTTTATTGTTAACATATTCTGTTGCCTAGCTACTCCTTCGGAGCAAAGTCTAATACCCCGTATGTGACGAATATGAAGAGGCGGCGACTGTCGGAGGACGTAAGAGAAATATGGGTTTACAACCTCTTTAACCCTTTGATCGCCCCTGGTGTTAACCCCTTCCCTGCCAGTGTCATTAGTGCAGTAACAGTGCATATTTTTAGCACTGATTACTGTAGTATTGTCACTGCCCCCCCCCCCCCCCAAAAGTGTCAAAAGTGTCAGTTAGGTGTCCGATCTGTCTGCTGCAATGTCGCAGTCCCACTAAAAGTCGCTGTTTGCTGCCATTACTAGTAAAAAACAAATAAATAAATAAAAATGACATAAATCTATCCCCTAGATTGTAGATGCGCTAACTTTTGCGCAAACCAATCAATATACACTTATTGGATTGTTTTTTTTTTAACCAAAAACATGTAGCAAAATACATATTGGCCTAAATTGATGAAAATGGCTACAATGGCTGTGTAGCCAGGGCTTGTCAGGACAAGTCTGATCATTGGAGGAGAGTACACAGAGTTCCCAGCATAGCTAGAGAACTGACCACAGTGTGTTCTCCTGCTTAGTGTGGTCAGCATTTAATAGGTAAGCTAGGGGACTAATTGGAACACCAGGGAAACAATACAAAGAGAACAGGAGACTTTCTCATACAAGTACATGGTACAGCAGGCACAGATCAGGAATGTGAAGTGTTGGGGTAACAAATGCTTTAAGTATGTGGCTGCCTTTGAAACCATACAATGTGTCCCCTTCTGCTCAAGGAATATAAAGCACTGAAGGTCTATTGGCTAAAGCCTAGTACACATGGGCCGAATTTCAGACAGCATCGGTAGGTTCAATAGAAGCCGGCCGACATTCGTATCTTTGTATTGCTTCCTTTGTGTGAAATCTCTGGTGTTCCTATTAGTCCCCTAGCTTACCTATTAAAATTGACCACACTAAGCAGGAGAGCACACTGTGGTCAGTTCTCAAGCTATACTGGGAACTCTTTGTTCTCTCCTTCAATGATCAGACTTGTCCTTACACAGCCCTTACAGTCCTTACACGGTCCGACTGTTAAAGAGGCATGATTGAAAAAGGTCTGCCAATGGTTGAGAGCGCTGACCGGGATGTTCTGGCGGGGGGACACAACAGCACAGCAGCTGAGATTTCTGTACTAACATTCTAACATTACATAGTTAGTACAGTGGCTCCTCCTGAGCTGTCAGTTTTTATTTTTTGTTCAGCCTGCTGGATTGAAGGAAACAAAAACTAGTAGTGTGTACTAGGCTTACTAAGCTACACTAGACGTGTTTAATTACAGAGAACAGCGATCATTTCATGATATACCATATAACAGCAAAAAGTCTTCTTTTGCTCTAGCTGCTATCAGATTCAGTATGTAAATGTACTAGTTTTCGGGAAAACTTGATAGGGAAGCCAATAATCAGCTTTTTGCCCTAGGTCTTAGAGCAGCTGATGCTTACCAGTTAAGAAAATAAAGATATTATCAGTTTACAATATGCCATAGGCCCTTGACACAATACATCAAAGAAACTTCAGCAGAAAGTGGGTAAAATATTCTGTTTTCAGCTATAATAAATCTGCTATTCCAGAAAAATCCTCTGCCAGACTGAGTTCACTGTAAGGATCAGATTGTGGACAACATTGATGGATTGATGCAAGATAACGAGGCTGGAGTCCAGAGCAGTGGACTAAGAAAAAAAAAAAAACAGGAACTCAGTCTGGACAGAATAATGGATGACATGTGTTTATATGATGACTTATTGAGCTAGGACTGAGCTGCTCCTCACAGCTTGAGCTTCAGCACACGGAAATAAAAATACTGCATCACTTTGTACTTTTATTGTCCACTTTTTCATTACCTTAAGAAACTAGAAGAAAGTTAAGTTAGATTTGTTTAAAAAAAAAAAATGCAATGTTAACCACTTAAGGACCGGGAGGTTTTACTTTGGCTTTAATGACCAGGCCTTTTTTTTTGGCGATATGGCACTGCTTCATTTTAACCACTTGCCGACCGCCGCCCGACTATATACGGCGGCGGTCAGCCCCTCCCAGGCAAAGTGACGTACCGGTATGTCACTAGCCTGGGAGGGAATAGGGGGCGAGCGCGCGCGGCCGGAGGCACGCTCCCGCACCCGCTTGTACCCGAAGAAGGCGGCACGTGTGACCGGCGGACCCGATGTCGGCCGGTCACTCGTGATCGTCGGGTGGAGAGGGAGAAAGGCAGGCGGCTAATGTAAACAAAGCCGCCTGTCATTCTCCCCTGTGTAAAAGCACTGATCACTCGGTCCTGCTATGTAGGACCGTTGATCTGTGCTGTTATACACAAAGCCACATCCAATTACAGTAAGAAACACGCCCCTAGGGACACACTTAACCCCTCCCTCTCCAATAAAGTTAACCCCTTCCCTCCCAGTGTCATTTTTACAGTAACAGTGCATATGTATAGCACTGATTACTGTAGTAATGTCACTGGTACCCTCAAAAGTGTCAAAAATGTCAGTCAAGGGTCCGATCTGTCCGCCACAATGTCGCAGTACCGCAAAAAAAATCGCAGATCGCCGCCATTACTCGTTAAAAAAAAAACCAGCAAAAATGACAAAAATCTTTCCCTTAGTTAGTAAACGCACACTTTTGCGCAAACCAATCAAAATACGCTTTTTGCTATTTTTTTTACCAAACATATGTAGCAGAAAACAAATTGGCCTAAAATGTTAAAAAATTTAGATTTTTACTTTTTTTGGGGGAATTTCATATAAAAAATTTGAAAAATATCGTTTTTTTTGCAAAATTGTCGCTCTTTTTTTGTTTATAGCGCATGATCAAAAAATCGCACAGTTGATCAAATACCACCAAAAGAAAGCTCTGTTTGTGGGGAAAAAAGGACATAAATTTCATTTGGGTACAGCGTCGCACGACCGCACAAGTGTCCGTTAAAATCACGCAGTGCCGAATCGCAAAATAGGCCCTGCTCAGGAAGGGGGTAAAATCTTCCGGGGCTTAAGTGGTTAACGGACAATTATGCGGTCATGTGATGCTGTACCCAAATACAATTGATGTATTTTTTTCCCCACAAATAGAGCTTTCTTTTGGTGGTATTTGATCTCCTCAGCGGTTTTTGTTTTTTGCGCTATAAACAAACTGGGGGCAAGTTAGGGGTTAGTTGCTCTGCCATATGCTGTGCTGTGGCTGTGTACAGTTTGATATTGTTAGTAAATTGTCTTTGCAGCCCAACGTGTTGGTAGGTTACATAGCATGCCTTTGCTGTCTTATACACTTGTGCTAGGTGATATGGTGGGAGACTGTATATATTCTTGCTATAATGTGGAATTGCAGTCTGTTATACTCTTTCTGGGTTATGTTGGGTTATATTGCAGTTTGATAAACTTTTGCTGGGTAATATAATATGAGATTGCAGTCTTACATATTCTTTTAGGGATTAAATAATGTGAGATACCACCCTGATATACTGTTGCTTGGTGATATACTGTGAAATTGCAGTCTTACATACTCTCTCTGGGTATTATAATATGAAATTGCAGTCTTACATATTCTTTCTGGGTGATATAATGTAAAAATGCAGTATTACATACACTACTCTTTTTGGGTAGTATTTTAAGCTCTAATGAGCAGGGCCCTCTGATTCCTCCTATAATGAATGGTATTGCAACTGTACTGTGTGCCCTCATGCTGTAAAGTGCTCCACAAACAGTTGGTGCTATATAAATCCTGTATAATAACAATAAAAATACAGTGATAGTTTAATGTGAGATTGTAGTTTGATATAATTTCATTGGGTAATATAATGGGAGAATGCAGTCTTACATACTCTTTCTTGGTAGAATAATGTGAGATTGAATGCGAATATACTCTTGTTGGGTGATATAATGTGAAATTGCAGTTTGATATAATTTCATTGGGTAATATAATGCTAGAATGCAGTCTTTCATACTCTTTCTGGGTAGAACAATGTGAGATTGAATGCGAATATACTCTTGTTGGGTGATATAATGTGAAATTGCAGTTTGATATCATCTCATTGGGTAATATGATGGGAGAATGCAGTCTTACATACTCTTTCTGGGTAGAATAATGTGACATTGCATGCGGATATACTCTTGTTGGGTGATATAATGTGAAATTGCAGTCAGACATACTCTTTCGGGGGTTTAAATAATGTGAGCTACCACTCTGATGTACTCTTTCTGGGTAGAATAATGTGAGATTGCAGTCTGATATACTATTGTTGAGTAATATAATGTGAGATGTGAGCCTTACATACTCTTTCTGGGTGATCTAATGTGAGATTGCAGTCTTACATGTAGCAGTCACCACCAAAAGAGCCACTATTTTACCACAGATTCCTTTCCCAGGTTAGTGAAACAATAGCCAGGAACACACCACTGGATACTCTTCTGGCTCAATGTACAGGCTGGGGGTTTCTTTTTTTGAAATTAATTGCTGAGTATCTTAGATAAGGCAAAGGGAGCTGTGGAATATTCCATTAAACTTAACAGTAATTAGAGGACACTTTTCACTTTGTAACTGCTTCTTAGGACAGTCCCTCTAGCAATGGCCCAGATAAAAAGGACAGCACTGAGACACTATCAGAAATGTCCCGGGCCAGACAAGCACTCGTACTGATGCACAAGGGATAGCAGCAGCAGTTGTGACCAGGATCCTAGACTCAGGTCTGTATTCACAATGCCCCTAGATACTTGGATGCATCCCTCAGATATCATTCAGACATTCCTTCGGTGAACTCTCCAGACCAGACCACACCTCAGTAAAAATCCTTGATTATTTCCAGAGAAATTTCAGAAAACCAGCCACCCTAGCTCTATCATAGCTGGTACTTCAATGAGAACATGTAACATTCCAGCTGGGCTTCCCAGAACTTCTTCTACTAGACAAGAACCCTGGCTGCCCAAGCTCCAGACTATGCACTCCCCAACCACATACTGGGCACCATGCTGTGGATCTGCCTCTTCCAGGCCACCTACATTCTTGATTCAACCAGAAGTCAGGGGAAAGTAGTTGAGCCTTCCACCAGTGAAACCTAGAACAGCCCAAAACAATCGAAAAACACTGCTCCATTCGCAAAAAAAAAAAAACGACCTGACTTTTCTAGCCACCTCTCTAGTTGGGTGCTACATACATACTCTTTCTTGGTGATATAATGTGTGATTTCAGTCTTACATATTATTTCTGGGTAATATGTTGTGAAATTTCTGTCTTACATATTTTTTGGGGTAGTTTAATGTGAGACTGCACTCTGATATAAGCCCCGTACACACGTACTGATCGTCGGCCAAACGATCGGCCATCTTTTGTCCAGGGCTGTCGTGTCTGTTGAAAACTGCAAAAGACTGCACACAAATTTTGTCGGCCAACAACAGCCGACTGCAGAAGTGATGTCATGTGATGGTTAACTTTCCATGTCTTTTTTCTTTTCTGAGCATGCCCAGTCTTGCTAATCTGCTGTCTGTCGGCCGAAATCTGTACTGACTGGCGAACAATCGGCCGTTCTGGTGACGGCCAACAAATATTTTAAAGTCTGCACGACAGATTCTGTTCGACCGAAAATGCGCTGTCGGCTGTCGGAAGCATCATACTAACAAGCCTACAATCGGCCGATCGGTCGTCGGCAGAATATTTATGGCTGACAATCGGTACATGTGTACAGGGCTTTACTCTTGTTGGGTGACATAATGTGAGATTTCACTCTGACATACTCTTTCTAGGTGAAATAAATTGATGTTCCTAGTTGATGCAATTTGTTATTACAGAGTGATATGTTCTTGTGACCATTTATTTAATTAGATGTAATAGTATAATATTAGGCCCAATTCACCAAAACAAAGAAATAATACTATGTGTAATTTACCTTGCAAGCTGCCAAACCAAACTAAGTCTATCTATAAACTTTGAATGAAAGCTGCTACTATTTTTCACACTCTCAGATCTGTGCTATAAAATCTGAAATAAATAATAATAGTACAGCACTTTCTATATACTGTATAAATCATAATGGGTAAACAAACATAAATGTCCATTCATCAACATGTGATTCTTCAATCCTTCTCTCTTCTTTACTACTCATTGTAGTGATTCTACTCATCCACACCAAGGCCTGAAAAATACTAAACGCCACCACCAACACCAGATGTGCTCTCACCTGAAGCCCATGACCTTAAAACATGTGCAAAGTCAAAAAGTGCTTGTGTCCCTTAAACGTGGACTGTATGGTTTAAGCCTTTTATCCTGTGTACCACAATTCCCAGCCGTTTTGCTGGATATGGGTCCGCCCGGGTTACCGCTAGCAACAACAGAACATTTAAGCATGTTCTCCAAGAGCGAACACTGAGACAATGACCAGTCCAGTATCTTTGGGTTTTTGTATTTATTTTGTAACTTGGATGGGAGAAGGGATGAGTGGGATACTACTTTGGCTCCACTATGCACAAATTGCTAGGGAGAATTGAAGAATGCCCATTGGCGCTGAGTTGACGCTGGCTGGATGCCGGTCAACGCCGATTAATGCTGGTTAACGCTGGCCTGCTGCCTGTTAAGGCTGAACTGACTTCTGACTGCTTTCCTGAATAAGTCCTCTTTAAGCTCCCTTAAGCACTCCTTGCTGAGGTAGCTACTTGTATACACTGCTGCACTGCTGAACACTTCAGGGCCCGCACCGGTGCCCCCTTTCACTCTCTTTAGGGCTTAGACACTGGCACCCACTTTCTAAGCCTTCTCTACTGGTTAGCTGGCTCCCAGATCCCTTTGACCTTCTGGAGTGGTCCCCTCTCCTAAGCAGACCCCTGGGCAGTTTCCAGTACTCACAACACTGTTTTTCCTGGAAACTTCTACCCAGCAGCTCCACTCGGTCCACAGCACTTTGGATCCCTCTCTGCAGCCCATCTCAACCTTAGTCCTCTAGGCCATCTGTCCAGGACACCCTCTCTAGCTCTGACAAGAGGAGAGACAGCTGTCAGCCTCCTCCTGGACTCTGCTTCCCAACAAAGGCGCTCTGTCATGTGCTCCCCTCAGACCTCTACCCCATCCCAGGATGCATTGTGGCAGACTCTGCCCACTGAGATAGATATAAGCCCCAGGGCGCTATTGGCCAGGTTTCCTCCACTGCCCAACAAGAGCCCTCATTGGACACAGTGGGGAGACTCCCCAGACTCAACAGACACCTCTGGAAACACATGACAGCCTAGCTGAATGATCAGGCCCCCCTTATAAGCAGACAGGGCGATATGAATGTTTTTTTCCAAGCACCTACCTAGAAGGGTGCTACACCTGCAAAAAAGTTTCTTTCAGCATTCCACAGTACTCCTACAGATACCTTCAACTTGCTCTCTCGCTCTTTAAAAGGGAAAAAATAACCAGAAATAGTGCTTTATCCTTAAAACACCCTTATTCTCACGTGTACACTACAAAGATACACTCACATCTCATGGCTGCTAAATTGCACCAGATATCGCCAGCATACAGTATTGCAGAGTACACATTCAGGTATCAGCCTTAACGATACCTTACGAGCTTCATGTTGTCATCAAACACCTCCCCTATGTGTTACGCCACAGGGTCGCATGGCTTCGCTTGGCTGATCATATCTGTCACGTTGTGGTGTGATGCGTAGGGGAGGGGCTTGGCGATGAAACATTGCTCATAAGGTTACCGGAGAACGGTAAATATACAGGAAAATGCCTATATGGTCAGGATCTTTAGACCACTGTCGGCTAACAATGGGTAACAGGAGTGCAGAGCAAACTGTGATCCACAGGAGAAGTATGGCCATACTTCCCCTTTAATTCACAAACACAAATATTATATAGGAGCGGGTGTTTTTTATATAGGAGCGGGTGTTTTTTATATAGGAGCGGGTGTTTTTGTTTCACGTAAAATGTGCATTTTACTGTTAAAATCTATTTTTTCCTATAAAATGCAAAAATAGTCATTTTCAGCCAGATATATTATTTTCAGCTCTCATTGGCCCCCATTGCTGGGAAGAAGATTCTTATTAGTTTAGTGGTATATGTGTGGCAAGCATTTCTGTACAAGGGTCCCTCTTGCTCCTTATAATTGTCCACCAATAGGTTGCAATGACAATGGAGATATGCCTGTGCTGACTGCAGCCACACACCAGTGTAGCTCCAATGAATTGCCAGTATCAATTATATCAAAGGTTAAAATAATTCCCATAAAAATAAGTGCCATTATTTTACATTTAACATTGCAAGCAACAATACATCCACAATTTATGAGAGTGATTTGCGCACACAGATGACTTCAATAACTAACTCCCTATTGCACTGGTTCCAAAAGTGCAGTAGTTTGTTATTTTCTGCTAATGTTAAGACTACAACTTAAGTCACAATGCTATCAGTGCTGTTCTAAACACTTTCTGCGAGTCTAATAAAAATCTCTTTTGGGCACAGTCACTATTATGTACTGAAAATGTGTTATAATTAAATTTAGCATAATTACTTTACAGAGTGATCAGTGACAGTGCATTGTTCAGGAAGAATTAATCCTGGGAGCTTTCCACAGCATTTTTGTTCCTAGTTCTAAATGAGATTTCAAAGAATGTAATTTATAATAACTAAAATCCCTAAAGCACATTTTAATATATGCTATCTTTGTTACAGCAGTTCACTCGTGAAATCATCACGAATTAAAATCCTCCTGAGCCAGACTACATTACCTATATTCAATCTTGTTACCTGCTTTCAACTAGGAATTTAATAATGACAGTTAATGACCTGATATTTGTACATCAAACACTGTAAACTCTGCCAAGAAATCTAACTTTTTTTCCAACATGAAAATGCTATAATTAATTTGTAAAAAAAAAAAAGAAAAAAAAAAAGAAGAGCTATAGATGCAGGAATATTACAATAATAGATCTACATTGTACAGTGTCATAGTTTGCACAAAATGCTTAGGGACTTTGAAAGCTTATAGCAGATGAATTACAAATCTTGTATGTGCATGCACCTCATGGCAGCTCTTTTTCCCAAAGTGGTTTCTTCTGGTGCCAGGATCTTGGAGCTGCATGCCTTTGGTGTGGAACCTACAAGCTATTAGTGCAAAACCTTCAGACAGAGGATGTGATGAGTATGTAACTAAAAGGAGTTAGCACTGGGGCTTAGTTTAGATATAGCAAACAAGACAAATACAGTCTCCTGCGCTTAAGTGCTGTGTTAAAAGGACTACTTAAGGACCTTCCTGCCCTCTCAGGATGATGGGTATCCATACAGACTGCAAACATAGAAAACAAGAGAGGGGCGAACCGACCTAGCGCAATATCATAAGACATTTATTGAAAGACTAAGGGCTCTTTCACACGGGTGATCAGTTTTTATTCTCCGCTCCGGTCCTTTTTCTTTTTTTTTTTCACGGAGCGGATGACACTTGTGTCATCTGCTCCGTATGTCCGCATATCATCCCATCCGTTTGCGGATGATATACGGACATAATGTAAGTCTATGGGCATTACGGATGTCAGCGTAAGACACCGCTGACATCCGATTTTGCTTCCTTTCCTTTTTTGAACGGAGGAAAAATAGGGTTCTGTTCCGTTCCAAAAAACGGAACAGAACTGAAAGGAAGAAAATCGGATGTCAGCGGATGGTATTCCGCTGACATCCGCAATGCCATTGACTTACATTATGTCCGTAAATCATCCGCAAAAAAATAGGATGATTTGCGGGCATACGGAGCGCCCGTGTGAAAGGGCCCTTAAACACATACCACACATAGTACTCACAAACATATGTGTAAGCATGGGAAAGTAAGCATAACGGTAAGCAAGGGAAAGCAGCAGGAGCCCTCTGATGAAGAGGATTCTCCCTTGAAATGCTTCAGCCCCATCACCATGGACGCCTTCCAGTCCTCCCGCTTTATCAAAAAAGTACTTATTTTCATATATATATATATATATATATATATATATATATATATATATATATATAGACATATACACATTATGCATACAGTATATATATATATATATATATTGTAACAGGAAGTCAGCTAAATCTGGGAATGTAGTCACAGGAAGGAGATACATTTCTACCTGATTTAGAAAGTCCATTAATTAATTTAGGGTGTTGGCTACAGAGCTAGCCAGCAGGAAGTTGAAAGGCCTTCACCTGTTCAGAATGAGGGAGTTAAGGCTCTATAATTTGTTCAGAGAAATTCCTATTGTTTGCTGCCTCCAGAAGCTGTGTCCTGAAGCCATGTGGGCTGGGAGCAGGAGGACAGTCAGCGTGTGCCTCCCGACAGGATGTGTGGGCCTGGGAGAAGACCCCCCGGAGTGATGTGTGCCCGGGACGGTAACCAAGGGTGAATACGTCTCAAAGGTGAGAAGACGAACTGTTGATGTGAAAGAAACAAAGGACTGTGTTCCCCTGTGAAGATATTATAAAAGGACTATTGAGTGTCCGCTGGAGGACAAGGAAGTCTGCCCGACGGTAGGTTGGAGACAGACACTTAGGCAGGTTCCAGTTGTGAGAAGGTAGCCGCCCACAGAGGCAAGGATTTATTTTCTGTTTTATTTTATTTTGGATGTTTTGCTGCATACAGCCTGGTGAAGAAAACACCATTAGAATAAACCATAAACCTGTTGTTTGCAAGCACTTTTGGGCTATTTCTCTGTGAAAACGCACTCCCCAAGGAGTCATCCACGCCTACCACCGAGCTAATCCCTCACATATGGTGGAGGTATGCAGTGGGCATAAGCAGAGATCCCTGCAATGGAGTGCATATGTTTGATGAACTTTGTCTGGTGCATGAGATTGCACAATCTATGTGTGCAGGAGAGAAGATCCTGACAGAAAAAAAAAAAAAAAAAAAGTGTTTTAAAGAGACAGCGGTCTCAAAATTATTTGATGAACTTTGTTGTGTCTGGTGCAAGTGACTGCACAAACTGTGTGTGCAGGAAAAGAGATCCTGCAAGAGAGAGAAAAACTACATGTGTTGAAGAGACAGTGGTCTGAAAATTGTTTGCTGGACTGTGAAAAATTTGTTTGTGGAGTTATTGAAGATGGGGCGGTCCAAACGCCTGAAAAATGCAAAGATAGATGAAATGAGAGACCGGATTCTATGGATGGAGGGGATGTTGCCGTCTGAACCAGCCCCATCCATGCCTAAAGAGAGTCTACTAAAGAGGAAGGTTGTTGTCCCTAGCAACACTGATGAAACTGCTATGGAGACGCAGTGTGCTCAGATGAAAAGTAAACTCAAAATGGAGGAGATGTTGAAACATCTGATTATATCAAATGCAGCTCAACAGCAAGCAAATGCAGCTCAACAGCAGGCAAATGCGGATTTTCAGCAGAGCTTTGCAGCTCAACAAAAGGCTCATCAAGAGAGCATGGCAGGCTGGAAACAGAGACGCCAGCAGCCAATGGAGGCCATCGGTTTGGAGGAAACCGAGTATGTGTGCAGGGCTGAGTTGGATGCCTTGCAACGGAAAATGGAAGAAAAGGAACAAGCCTTGGAATTGCTTAAAATGGAGCATAGAAACTTGCAGGAAATGAATGAACTACTCAAGTCTCATGTGTTACAGTGGGAAGAATCCACTGCTCTTCTTTTGGTCGAGTTGCAAAAATGTCAAGACACTATAAAGGAGAAAGATACCATCCTCATGGAAAAGGAAATTGAAATTCAGACTTTGCAGAAGCAAAGTATGGCTGATATGTTGGAGTTGCGTAATCAGCTGGAAAAAAGTCTTCAGTCTTTGGGAGCTACAAAAATAGACCTGCAGGAGTCGCAGGAACAGAATGTTGCTCTGGAAGCGACATTGTCTCTCAGCGACAAAGAGAAAAGTGAAAGAGAGGCTAAATTACTGAGTACTGTGTATGAGCTCACTACTTTAAGCAATGTGGTAGATGAATGGCGTGCGGACTGTGAAAGTTGGAAAGGGGAAGCCCAACGTGTCCAGCAGCAGTTAAAGGAGAAAGAAGCCTGTGTGGCAGAATTACATTCTTATTCCCAGATGCTAGCCAATGAGGTGAAGGCTCTTATGCAGGGAAAAGAAGATTGTGAACATAAGAGGGAAAAAGTAGAGGCACAGCTTCTGGAATCGCAAGTCAAGGTGTCAGAAGGTGACCGATTGTGTGCTAAGCTGTCAGAGAAGGCAAACCGACTGCAGGTTGAGTTGGACAATGTTACAAATCAGCTTTCTCAAGCAGACAGCAAATCTAGAGAAATTGCGGAAGATTTTTCTATCTTGGAATCGCAGCTGCAAGACACGCAGGAACTCTTACAGGAAGAGAGGTGTCAAAGGCTGAGTTTTAGCACAAAGCTCAAACAAATGGAAGATGAGAAAAATGGCTTCCTGGAACAATTAAAAGAGGAGGCGGAAGCAAAGAAAAACCTATCAGAGCAAGTCGCAACATTGCAAGCTCAGATAGCGGATATGAAAAAACGCATGGAAGAAAGCGTTGCTTCATTACAGTGTGTTGAAGATGTGAAAAAGAAGTTTGATCAGATGCTTGGTGAAGAGAAGACTGTGTCTGCAAAATATGCAGAAGAACGCGACCGCGCAGAAGCGGAGGCGCGTGATAACGAGAGCAAAGCCCTGTTCTTGGCTCGCTCTTTGGAGGAAGCTCTAGAGTCCAAGGCTGAACTAGAAAGAGTTAACAAGCAGCTATGTACAGAGATGGAACATGTGGTCAGCTACAAGGATGAGGTTGAGAAAAGCGTTCAGGAGCTAGAAAAGTCTAAACGAGCCTTAGAACAGCAAGTAGAAGAGATGAAGATTCCGTTGCAGGAACTGGAAGAGGAATTCCAGGCAACAGAGGATCTGTCCCAAAGAGGGGATAGTGTGCCTGATGCAGTTTTTAAAAGGATCAGTGTTTTGGGGTCTGTCCTGAGTGAGCCTCAGAAATGTGATGACACGTGGCTTGAATCACCCCTTTGGAATAAACCGTTCCTTCAAAAACTTCAAGCATTGGAAAATGTATCATTAGAGCTTCAGCAAACAAAGGAGCTGAGTAAGAAATGTGGTGATTTCTCAGTTCAGGCTGAAAACCTAGTGGAGAAAACTAAGGCTGTTGGTGAAAACGTGAAGCAAATGAATAAGTGCCTTTCAGGGAGTGTTTCCAAAATGGAACTGGTGAAAGACGGGTGGCAGAAGTTTGATCGTGATCTTGAGATGCATTCCATGTGGAATTCAGATAGAGAAAAAGAACTAGGTGACCTTGAGCGGTCAAATAGTTCAGCAGAAAGTGCATTGAAGAAACCTGTAAAAGAATGTGTTGCAGTTCCATGCTTCTTCACTGATGCAGAGAGGAGGTCTATAATGGATACCACCCAGATCGCTGGGTTCAACTGTGTTGTTGCCTTTGACCCCTATGTTGGTGGAAGGAAAGTTGATGATGTTCTGGTTGGCTACTTCTGTGAAGAGTTTGGCAAGAAATATAAACTGAATATCAAATCAAGTAGTAGGCCTTTACTGCGACTCGCTCAGGAGGGCGAAAAGTTTAAGAAGTTGATGAGTGCAAATGCTTCAGATCTGCCTATGAATATGAAATGTTTGAATGATATTGATATCTCTGGGAAAAGGAACAGGGGTCACTTTGAAGAAATGTGTGACAGCCTGTTGTCTCAATTGGAAAATCCTCTGCACAGCATCTTAGAGCAAGCAAAGCTCAAGAAGGAAGATCATTCCCTTTTACAACAAAAAGTCAATGATTGTGTACAGCTGTATGGAGAGGCAACTCAAGTCACAGAGGGATGTCAAGAGTCCCTACTTGGAACAAAGCTTAGTGAAGCAAAGGTTCTCAAAGTTTTGTGGAAAACATTTATGGATTGCAGAGAGAGGCGTCTTAAGAATGTTGAAGACATTAAGACTAGCCCAATTGAGTTGCCTATGGATCACGGTCCTCCATGGTGGATTGGACAGACGGTTATGAGGGACAAGCTGTCTGACATTTATGAGAAAGCTGTCAATGAAGATGACAGAAACGAGAAGGAGCGAAATGATGCCAAAAATGCAGTTGAAGAATGTGTATATGAGATGAGAGACAAACTGTGTGGCATTTATGAGAAATCCGTCAATGAAGATGACAAAACAGTTTCATCCGGAAGCTTGAGGATAATAGGAGGCTTATCAGTGAGTCAGCAGTGCTTGACACATGCGTGCCTGGAAATCTGTGTCCCAACCCTAGGGTTGAAACAAGAGGGGGGGGTATGTAACAGGAAGTCAGCTAAATCTGGGAATGTAGTCACAGGAAGGAGATACATTTCTACCTGATTTAGAAAGTCCATTAATTAATTTAGGGTGTTGGCTACAGAGCTAGCCAGCAGGAAGTTGAAAGGCCTTCACCTGTTCAGAATGAGGGAGTTAAGGCTCTATAATTTGTTCAGAGAAATTCCTATTGTTTGCTGCCTCCAGAAGCTGTGTCCTGAAGCCATGTGGGCTGGGAGCAGGAGGACAGTCAGCGTGTGCCTCCCGACAGGATGTGTGGGCCTGGGAGAAGACCCCCCGGAGTGATGTGTGCCCGGGACGGTAACCAAGGGTGAATACGTCTCAAAGGTGAGAAGACGAACTGTTGATGTGAAAGAAACAAAGGACTGTGTTCCCCTGTGAAGATATTATAAAAGGACTATTGAGTGTCCGCTGGAGGACAAGGAAGTCTGCCCGACGGTAGGTTGGAGACAGACACTTAGGCAGGTTCCAGTTGTGAGAAGGTAGCCGCCCACAGAGGCAAGGATTTATTTTCTGTTTTATTTTATTTTGGATGTTTTGCTGCATACAGCCTGGTGAAGAAAACACCATTAGAATAAACCATAAACCTGTTGTTTGCAAGCACTTTTGGGCTATTTCTCTGTGAAAACGCACTCCCCAAGGAGTCATCCACGCCTACCACCGAGCTAATCCCTCACAATATATATATATATATATATATATATATATATATATATACATACACACACACTATATAACTATATATATATATATGTATATATATATATATATATATATATATATATACATACACACACACTATATAACTATATATATATATATATATATATATATATACATACACACACACATTTCTCTTCTTCTATCCTTCCCTCTCCCTTCTTTGGAAAAAATAGATTTTTGTAAAATCTTACCGTAAAATCCTTTTCTCTTAGCTCATTGACAGACATAGTCCTCGGTGATTCAACACCCTCGGGTTATGCTGCCCTCCACAGGAGTAGGACTAGACAGGAAAGAAAATGCTCTGGCCACACCCTAGGGGCAGTCCCCAAGGGTATATCCTCTCTCTCTCTGCTACAGCAAATCAGTTATGTCACAAAGCAGTGTCTAGAGAATTTAACCCAACCCAACTCCAAAACAGAGGGGCGGGTACTACGTCTGTCAATGAGCTAAGAGAAAAGGATTTTACGGTAAGATTTTACAAAAATCCATTTTTCTCTATCGCTCATTGACAGACGTAGTCCTCGGTGATTCAACACCCTCGGGTTATGCTGCCCTCCACAGGAGTAGGACTAGACAGGAAAGAAAATGCTCTGGCCACACCCTAGGGGCAGTCCCCAAGGGTATATCCTCTCTCTCTCTGCTACAGCAAATCAGTTTTTTTCTGTCTAGTCAGGAGTAAGGACCTAGATACCTTGCTGGGATCTTCAGTCCTGGCAGGATTTTTTTCTTAGAAAGATTTTTTTTAGACAGCTTTTTTCTCCAGTGTTCCTGTGAGATCTTCAAGCAAGAAATCTGAACTGGGCAACGGGCGGGATGTTGAGATCCAGTGGTCACCCCAGTTCAGCCTACGAGCGCGTGCAGGCCATAGCTCCGCGCTGGGTCGGCCGCGACATAGTCCCACTGGACGGGGACTGACCCTGCGAGTTAAACGTCTCGCTGAAACACCAAAGACCATGAGTCACGGCGCCCGTATTGGTCGACAGCCCTCCAACTTCGGTGGAGAGGGGTACTGTCAGGAGTTGGCGCCCGCCTGGTTCCGGTACGGTGAGTAGTATGTTCCCCCATTTCCCCTGACGGGTCCTGTGGTGAACGCGGGCCCCTCTCTGTATGGTAAGAATGGGTTCCCCTCTATCCTATAACATGGCACAGATCCCCCTATTTTGAGTGTGATTTTTGTGTACAAAAAGCCAGGAGGCTTGGTTTGGGAGCTGACAATCTAATTGCAAGTATGTTTAAATGATTGTAATCAGTGGCAGTACTGGAATCTTACTGTGATAAAAGAAAGTATCCTACCTGTCAGAAGCCACAGGACATGTATGCGGCTTTCCAAGTCATTCCTCCAGCTAAAGCATGCCTCCGCCAGGGTCCGGTACCGCCGGCCAAGTTGATCTCCATGAAGAGAAAGGTTTTGTGATGCCAAGATACTCTGCAGTCACGCCGCTATTCTGTAACAGACCGCCGTAGATCGCACGAGGCCGCCATTAGAGAAACAATGGTTTCTCATAAAACTATGAGACATTTTGTAGTTGTACATATTTAATTTTTTATGTATTGTGATATATTATGTATTTCTCATTTTTTGTGTGTGTGTTTTATGTATTTGTCTTTAATATATACCGTGTTCTTTATTAGCTGCACCCTTGATTTATTATCAACAATTAAAGGGATCCTGAAGCAGCCTCAAAATAGGCGAAACGAGTCGATCCTGACCCTCTAGATACATCTTTATGGTTATTTTCATTGGATATTCAATCATTGTGATTTTGCAGTTACCAATATGTTTTTAGCAATATATTAACATTTTGATACAATAAATGCATGTTTTTAACACATTTAATATGTTTTTGCTGGGTTTTTTTTTGGGCATCCTAAATATCCCCATTTTCTAACGAATCTCCCTACTTTAATGTACACAAGGAAGTTTCTCTATTTTCACATATTACAATAGAGGCTTTGGGTACAGATGGTGAATGCCTGCCAGAGTACAGTATAAGGAAAGTATTACAACATATTCCTCTACCCCCCATTTCTCCTTTAATGACCATTTAACCCTTGCAGTGTGTGTGTGTGTGTGGGGGGGGGGGGTTGCAAGTTTATTTTTTTGTATAATTTGGCTTTAAGTTCAATATCATCTGTGCATTGTGGTTCACTTTAGTGCAAGTGATTTGTTTGTAGCATATATATGCGCCAGGATGCTATCCACAATGGACCACAACGCACATTTACCACACATTACTGTGCACTGCAGGAATGTGCTGTTAAATGTGAGTTTTTAGTGCAGGTTATCACAGGAGCAAAGATGGAAGCCAGTCTTTTAGAGCATTGCTAGATTCTTCTTCTCCAATAGAGAGTCGTTTGATCAACAGCTGTGTGCAGAAATACCACCACATTTACTGGATTTGCTTCTGTGGCTTTGGATTCATCAATTTGTAAGTAAATTAGATTAGGACAATTCTATTCCCTCATCTTTAATTGGCAGGTTCAAGCACAGCACTAAGAAATAAGTGCTTCAAAAGATCATAATTGCAGAGTACAAAATACTATGAGCTTCTGCTACACAACATAATGTAAGACTTTTAATGGAAAAACGCTGTCCATTTATAATATCATTTATATATCATAAACTCCTATTAATGAATGAAACTATGTGCAGGGAAAGCAATATCTAAACTTGATTAAAGTGGGATGAATACATCAGGTTATCACTAATGCTTGTAAGAGGTGAATGGGCTAATTTGTTCCGTCTGCCTCGATATCATTCCCTTGCAGGTATTTGGTATTTCATATCGCAATGCTCTCGGACAAATTACCTTTCTTAATCTATTTTTACCTGACACTGGACAAACATCCTATTATAAGAAAAGAAAAAAAATGGAATCTAATAATGGAATGTGCTGGAGAAAAAAAAAGACACTTTAGATATACTTTTTTCTACAGCTATAATTTATCATAAGATGGGAGCAGGTGTGGAGTATGGGCACAGGTTATCATCTTCCTCCGCATACCCTAGTAATTATGTCTGCATGCTGTTTGTTTAACACAAGCCTATTATATGCAAGCTTAGAGATTCAGCCCTTAAAGTAGAATTCCGCATTTCTAATAAATTTGGTACTACAAGGAAGGTCAGGGAGATAATCAACTTTGTAAATAGTATTTATATTATCCATCTTGTTCTATTATGCATACGCAGGCTTTTGAAGGCACCATTGTAATACTGCTTTACAAAATATTTGCTTACACATCGCTTCCCATCAGGTTTACAGAGCTTTGCTTAGAACTATTTGCATTTAGCCATGTACATTACCTCTGCATGTCAATGACAGAAAAACAGAAGATTTGTTGTTTGTAAAAAAAATACAGTTGCAGCTTATGAGTTTTCATGACTTATGCATGTGTATATATGGACAACAGGACCACTTCTCCTACTTAGCATATCATAACTATGCAAAGGACTGAAATAAAGCTTTAAGAGGTTGTAAACAACCTACAAAAAAAAAAACTGTAAGACAAAGGCATAAGAGAATAGAGGAGAAGGCCTGGCTCGCAGTCTTCCCTCTAATTCATCCCAAAGGTGTTTTATCAGGTTGAGGTGCAGGGCAGTCAAGTTCCTCCACCCCAAACTCACTCATCCATTTATTTATGGACCAACATCAGTGCCTGACCTCACAAATACGCTTCTGGATAAATGGTCATTCCCATAGACACACTCCTAAACCATGTGGCAGCCTTCCCAGAAGAGTTAAAGCTGTTATAGCTGCAAAGAGTGGGCCAACTCAATATTGAACCCTACGGACTAAGACTGGGATGACATTAAAGTTCATGTGTGTGTAAAGACAGGTGTCCCAATACTTTTAGTTATATAGTGTATATGAGATCTGTTTTACCTAACACCGGATGTGTCTTTCTGGCCATCCAGTTCTGAGACTTTAGACAGCACAACCTAGGTTTATCTATTGTGGAGATCAGGAAGGTGGCCCCGAGTGTTGACTTAACTATATCAGGTGGATTTCTTTGCTTGTTCTGGTAAGTGCATAGTGGTGGTGGAATTATTGCACTTGTGGATACACGTCTTCATCATCGCACCAAGGATCACTTACATAGGCATCTATGTTGTAAGCATCTTTACTTGAACACTTTAATATACACTATACTGTCAAAAGTATTGGGGCGCTTGCCTTTACAAGCACATAAACTGCAGGCCAGTCAAGTTCCTCCCCAGCAAACTTGCTCATTCATGTCTTTATGGACCCTGCTTTGTGCACTGGTACAAATCATTTGGTGGAGGGGGAATTCTGGTGTGGGGTTGTTTTTCAGGGGTTGGGCTTGGCCCCTTAGTTCCAGTGATGGGAACTCTTAACCCTCCTAGCGGTATCCCCGAGCGTGACTCAGGGTGGATTTTCTGTGCTAGGATCGGTATCCCCGAGTCACGCTCGGGGTGGATGGGCAGAGCGCGCAGCGGTCTCTTACCTTCTCCTGGCGATCCAGCGATGATCTCCCATTGCTGAGATCGCCAGCCGTCTGAGATCCCCGCCGCTTGTCCATCCTCCGTCGGTGTGATGACTTCCTAGTTCCGTTCCCTGCAGCAGCAATGCTGCATGGGAGAGGAACTAGGGAGGGAAATTCAAACATTGAACGTTGCAAAAAACACAAACACACACATAACATTTATATTATATATATATATATATATACATACATATATATATATATATAAATATATATATATACATACATACATATATATATATATATATATATATATGCAAGCCAGGCCTTCTTCTTCAACATCTGTGCCTGACCTCACAAATGTCCTTTTGGAAGAATGGCCACACATCCCCATAGACACACTTCTAAACCATGTGGACAGCCTTCCCAGAAGAGTTAAAGCTGTTATAGCTGCAAAGAGTGGGCCAACTCAATATTGAACCCTATGGACTAAGACTGGGATGCCATAAAAAGTTCATGTGCGTGTAAAGACAGGTGTCCCAATACTTTTAGTTATATAGTGTATATGAGACCTGTTTTACCTAACAACGGATGTGTATTTCTGTCCATCCAGTTCTGAGACTTTAGACAGCACAACCCTGTCAAGCAGAGAAGGGGTCTAATTTTTCTTTTCTTTCCATCTCCACTCCTGTGCTGGACAGTGAATGGAGGGACAGAACACTGAAGAATAAACTCTGTCACTCTGCTTGTTATTTTAGTTAGCATGCTCCTTGCACTGTAGCACACCTGACTGGCTCCTTGTGCTGCTGAGCTCGGAGCTCTGCTAAACCGACTATACAGTAGACTGCAGAAGGCTGAAACAAAATCAAACTCAGCTATTTTCATAGCTTGTATTAAAAAAAATACTGTAAATGTAATGGTGTATTATTGATTACAATGCTGCATTAATATGAATTTATCATTCCTTCCCCGGTTCATATTTAAGGATATAAGAAGCTTAGTAGCCTGATGGAACTTTCTTCAGTGTTTCCCAACTCCATTCACTGATCACTGTAACAGGTCATGCTTTCAGGATTTTTGGCTTTGCAAATTATCATTGCTTTTTATTAGAACTAAAATCACACAATGAAGCCTGTTGTGGACCAAATGCAATCGGAAAAACAGGCTTTGGAGGTTCACCAATTTAAAAGAGAGAGACTATCACTACTGGCTCCTAAACATACTAGCTGACTGGTTATTATGCTGACAAACTGGTTTTAACATTGAGTCAGTGTTCTGCTCAAGACAGTCAAAATGTCAGAAGTCCTTATCTGCACACATGCCCAGGTCAGCAGCTCACAGTTTTGAAGAGGGTGAGCATGGCAGTCAGCGACCAAGCAGCTCAAGAAGTATTCCATGTTTTACTCATGCAACTTTTTTTTAGCAATATAAGAAATTCTTTTAGCTTCAGAAACTTATACAAAATTGTCAATAGGTTATATTGTCATCAATCCCAGGATGCAATGGGAACGGCCGGCCGCTACTCTGAGTGCTGATTGCAATCTACAGCGCATTCGCGATCGGCATTCTGGGTAGCCCAGAACCAGGAAGAGGAACACAAAGGGGGACACCACGGCTTCAGATGCCCACACCGGAGATGGCCGCGCTCTGCAATCAATTTTAAAGGTAAGTATTTATATTTATTTAGTAAATGTAATGTACTGTAATGTGGGGTTAGTGTTAGGGTAATTGGGGGTAGCTTAGGATTAGGGGGGCATTTTTAGCTAAAAAAAGTGTATGTGGCCGGAACTCCGCTTCAAGAAAATATTTTCTTGCTTCAGATCAGTGATTCAACTAATGGGGCCAAAACATCATAATTATAGCCAGGCAACGAGCATTTCCACAGGAGGGGTCAGCACAGGGGCGTAACTACAGGGGTTGCAGGGGTTGCAATCGCAACCGGGCCCCATGCTCAAGGGGGCCCATGTGGCTCCCCTGTACACCTGAATTGGAGGGGTGGCGGGGGCAGCATGTAGAGAAATCACTGTCCTCCTTTTTCCTTCTGTAGCTGCAGGAGGAAAATGGAGGAGATTGGTTCCTCTGTACGCTGCCCCCAGCCACTTCTCCTATCCAGTATACTTGTGTTCTGCTGTCTCTGGGCCCCTGTGTGCTCCCCTGGTCCCCCCCCCCCACTTCTGTGCTGCCCCCCCTTCAGAATTCTCCCTTCCCTCACCGTAATAAAGGGCCCCGCAACTAGAGTAAAGGGCCCCAGGGCGCCAGGGGTCCAGGGTGCCCTTCATGGTTTCTTGCACCGGGGCCCTGAAGGTTCTAGTTACGCCTCTGGGTCAGCAACTGCAGTCTGAATATTTAACCTACAAATGTCAAAATTTTTCTTTCCATAGTTTTTATTGCTTTTTTATTTTTTTTATTTTAGAAAAGTATACAAAACATAGTGGAGTTATCCTATAGGGTCTTTTTTTTTCTTTTAATTGATATATCTTGTGGGAACATTGAGGTCTGATGAACCCAAAACTAAGTAGGGAGAATGAGGGGGAGGTGACCACTTTGGGAGGACACAGACCAGATTATAACACTGTTAAAAAAAAAAAAAACAACACAAAACTGATCCATTTTAAATCCTATTAAAAAATTTCAATTGCAGCATCTTTAATCGGAAACAAGCCCAGTGTCAATAACCTCAAAAAAGCAGTATATCTGTTCAGCCAGAGGATTCTTATAGCCTCGATAATCCTCCATGAAAAGTCACACCCTATTGTCAGTATTGGAACTGTTCAAATCTGTGCGACTCCGATTTGAAAAAAAATTCCTGCACTATTTTTTTGCAGTTTCCGGTGTGACTTGCATGGACATCTGTGAATGAAGTTGCACAGATGTCAGCCGATTTGCACCTGAAGTCACACAGACCTGCTGCTTTGAAATTGCGTGACTTCAAGTGAAGTCGCACAATTTCAAAGTCTGATTCAGCGTGAACAGGGGCTTGGTCAGAGTCTAAGACAGAGATTGTAAAAAAACAACAGACTTGCTGACTGGATCACTAGATGAAAATAGAAGAAAGAAAGCCTAAAAAGAAAACGAATATAGCCATCACATTTAAGAATTGGTAAGCTGCAATATAATAAATGTTTGCTTTTGGGTTTAATGCTGCTTTAAGGGAATATCAAGGGAGTATTAGGGGAAAATCAAAAGATGAAAATACCTTGCTTCTCTGAAGGCTGCTGTACTTTAAAATTCTGGTGCATTCCTGTCTGAGCATGACAGCTCAGAATCGAACAGTAATTGTTTCTATAAATTATACTGCGGCAGGTCGGCTCTGTTACGCGAAACGACGTACCTGTATGTCATTTCATGTAGAAGTTAGTGGGGGTGCTCGCACATGCCCATTGGCTAGAGGGGGAGCCAATCAGTGGGTCCGGCGTACACCCACAATTGCTACCTCTTCCCTGCCAGTGTCATTATTACAGTAACAGTGCATGTTTTTAGCACTGATTACTGAAGTAATGTCACTGGTCCCCCCAAAAGTGTCAAAAATGTCAGTTAGGTGTCTGATCTGTCCGCTGCAATGTAACAGTCCCGCTAAAAATTGCAGATCGCTGCCATTACTAGTAAAAAAAAAATTCCCTAGTTTGTAGACGTGATAACTTTTGCGAAAACCAATCAATATACACTTATTGGGATTTTTTTTGCCAAAAATATGTAGCAGAATACATATTAGCCTAAATTGATGAAAAAATTAGATTTTTTTTTATTGGGAATGTTTTATAGCAGAAAGTAAAAAACATAGTTTTTTTTTTTCCAGAATTGTCGCTCTTTTTTTGTTTATAGCGCAAAAATTAAAACCCGCAGAGGTGATCAAGTACCACCAAAAGAAAGCTCTATTTGTGGGGAAAAAAGGACATCAATTTTATTGGGGTACAGAGTCGCAAACAACCGCACAATTGTCAGTTAAATTAATGCAGTGCCGTATTGCAAAAAATGGCCTGGTCATTAAGGGGTAAAACCTTCCGGTCCTTAAGTGGTTAAACTGCATGATTAAGCTATTGTTTGTGTGTATAAAGGGTTAACTGTAAAGTTACCAAATCCAGTGATGATCATGCTCAGTCTGCTGGAACCTAGATTGTTGTCCTGAAAAGGCCCCTTTTGCATTTGTGCAACCTAAAAGTCGCACAATTTTACCATGATTTTGCGTGATTTTGACTGGACTTGAAGCAATGCCCATGTCTTTGGACCTCAAAATGCGATAAAATCATCCCAAAGTAGTGCAGGGACTATTTTTAAGTCATTGCGACTTAAAGCGGAGTTCCGCCCCCCCCCTCCAAAAATTTAAAGTCAGCAGCTACACATACTGTAGCTGCTGACTTTTAATATCAGGACACTTACCTGTCCTGGAGTCCAGCGATGTCGGCACCGCAGCCATTTCCATCGGCTGTCGGGTGCTCCCGCCACCATTGCCGGTTAGGGAACCCATCAGTGAAGCCTTGCGGCTTCATGGGCGGGTCCCTACTGTGCATGCACAAAGCGCGCTGCGCATTCGGATTGGCTCAGCGGCGGAGGGTAGGAGGAGGGGTCCTTACTTCGCCGCTGCGCCGTTCCTGGAAGTGGGGAAGTGTACGTGTCAAAAACAGTTCCCCCCATCCCCCTGAAATGTGCCAAATGTGGCCCGGAGGGGTGGGGGAGGCAAATGAGCATAAGTTCCACATTTGGGTGGAACTCCGCTTTAAAGTCGTACAGATATGAATTGTACTCATTGAAAATCATGGAGTACAACTTGTCATGCGACTTTGCAGTCCCAAATAGCAGGACAAGTCGCACAATTGTGAAAGGGGCCAAATTGGAAGTTTTCTTTGCTGGGTAGGACTAAGAGTGCAGTCTTCACGTTTTAGTGGCAGTGGCAGGATGTAAAGACTGTTGCCATTGGTCAACTGTGAAAATTACAATAATTTGCAACCTGATTTTAACTTAAAAATAGTCTGATCCCTATAAAATGAAAGCTGATGGGTTGCTAAAGGTTACAAATCAGTATTTAAATGTTTCTCATGTCTTCAAAGACCCCAACTAGTATAACTGCATACAATTATAAAAATCATTTTAACAATGTTTAACATCTTGCTGTCCTGTCTCATCTCATATAATTTGTTAGAACGATGGAGGCATACTTGGAAGTATTGGCAAGCAAAAAGTATAATACTAGCATAAAAATTCTAAAGTGAACGAACTGCATGGCAATTTTGGGCATATGGGTTTAGAGATGCGTGTATAATGCACTATTTCCAAGGTTCACTTTTACGTAAGACTTTGTTTGTGTTATTTAAGCTGTATCACACTTCAAAGAACTGTTTCCAAGGATCACTGAGAAGCATAGCTGGAAAATATTTTTATAACGTGACCATGAGACTCTTTAGGCCACTTTGTTGGGCATATTAGAAGGTGGTTTATTGACTATGCTTAATGCAATGAAAAGAAAGGAAGAGGCGGCGCAAACACCTAGTGCATTACCCGTGGTCAATGTTGCAAATATTTTAATAAAAATGCCAAATGCATTTTTTTATTAAAATATTTGCAACATTGACCACGGGTAATGCACTAGGTGTTTGCGCCTCCTCTTCCTTTCTTTTCTATGTACCCGTGTTGGAGTTCCCTGCCTGAGGAGAGCAGCACGCCAGTCTTCCCCTTCGGAGTGAGCGCTGGGCTGAATTTTTGTACTATGCTTAATGCAATGACCATATGGTGAGAGATTTCACAATACCAAAGTACTCTGATCTCTTTGTTACAATCTGACCAAACAGTCAAATTAGGAGGACCTACCTAATCTATCTGATCAATTTATATCTAGTCAGGCTGGTTACTGTAGAGGATATTGTACAGTAATATTGTAATGTGTCTGATGAGCTTTAGAAATAAGCAAGAACCTGCATACAGTACCAGGACAAGGTCATCCAGTGCCTGGGGCAAAGATGACAAACTTCGCCCCCTCTCTCCCATGGTGCTGTAGGCCTGAACCTTAACCACTTTACCACCGGAGGATTTTGCTGTCTTACGTCTGGGCCACTTTTTGAGATTCAGAACTGTGCAAATTTAACTGACAAGTGCACGGTCGTGCGACGCCGTACCCTTTTTTTCCCCATAAATAGAGCTTTCTTTTGGTGGTATTTGATCACCTGTGCGATTTTTACTTTTTGCGCTATAAACAAAAAAAGAGCGTACATATATTTTTCACATTTTTTATATGAAATTCCCCCCCAAAAAAATGTAAAAATCTATTTTTTTTTACATTTTTGGCCAATTTGTTTTCTGCTACCTATGTTTGGTAAAAAAAAATCACAATAAGCGTATTTTGATTGGTTTGCGTAAAAGTTATTGTGTTTACTAACTAAGGGAAAGATTTCTGTCATTTTTGGTGTTTTTTTTTTTAACGAGTAATGGCGGCGATCTGCGATTTTTTTTGCGGGACTGCGACATTGCAGCGGACGGATCGGACCCTTGACTGATATTTTTGACACTTTTGGGGGTACCAGTGACATTACTAGAGTAATCAGTGCTATACATATGCACTGTTGCTGTAAAAATTACACCGGCAGGGAGGGGGTTAATTTTATTGGAGAGGGAGGGGTTAATGTATGCCTGGTGCTTACTAACGTGTGTGGAGGGAGGTGACTGAGTGACACAGGGACAGATCGCAGGTTCAGCTATGCTGAACCCTGCAATCTGACCCTGTCTGTCACTTACTTTACACAAGTGGGCGGATCTCCAGACTTGATTCCCCGATGATCGGGGAAGAGCTGCAGTGATCACCGCCACTCCTCCCCTGGCCCCCGACTCCCGCTGTGACTGAATACAGCGGGAGCGAGCCTCCGGCGGCGCGCGCGCCACCCACAAGGGGAGGAGTTCACCGACGTAGGTCTATGTCGCTGGACGGGAAGGAGCCACTGTGCCGTAGTAGAGACACAGTGAGCGGACGTAAAGTGGTTAATATAATAACTATATCATTTAAAATTAAAACACATATGACTACAGACTTGCTGGTTGATTGGCCGTGGCCATTTATTTAAAACTTCCAAAAACATGTTTAATGTGGTTCAGCCAAGAAGCTCGAACCAACCATGCTATACAATTTAAACTTTTGTAGTTTAGCCAAACAGCTCAAACTACACATCACCAAATAACCATTAAAACCATTCCTCACATGAAAAACTTAAAACCAAAATGACCGCAACGATCTCAGGGCGGGAGGGAGGGAAACTCTTCTTGCTCTACTCCCGCTGACTGACAAGGCTCACAGCTTCTTCTTCCTTTATAGGCCAACTGTTAACATCAAGGTGTCCAAATTCTCTTTTTCTGACCAATTACAGGTAAGTAACAAAGTACTATCCAATTAATTATGAGCCCTTAACTGACCAATTGGAGTCCTCTACTAATTAACCAATCATTTGCTTATACAATAAAAATGACATTTTATTTTAACTAATGTCAAGTCCCATCTGGATTTTCATTCATGATGTGCAAGCTTAGGGGATCCTACACCTAGCAGTCACTCATTAAAATCACTGCCACTTGTACTACTCACGTCAGCCTTGCAACAGAAGGAAGGCGCTCCCATCACTACGGTAAACCAAGGCACCCAGGGCCACCGTCCCTCCCGCCCACCCCTTGTCCCAGGCCATGCCTGCATGCATGTACTTTAGCATGAAAAAAAGAAGATGCTAGGCCTGGTGTTAAAACAGAAAAATCTGCAAAATACACAGACAAAATACATATATTTACAAACTAGAGAGCTTTGGACTTTACTGGTACCGGGAGATGGACGACCATAAAGCAACAATATTTATTACAAATCTACAAAAACATATATATATATTTTAAAATAAATACAATAAAACCATGCTTTCATATTATAGTATACAGTATACAATATTCATATAGTATAAGCAAGATAAAAAGTGTCATTTATTAAGCATTACTTACATGTAAACAAGCTGTAAACTGCACACAGGGCTGGTATAGTTGCTCAGATGAAAGTACAAGTAGACAGATTTAGAGAGCGGGGAGGGCCGCAACGCGTTTCTGAGGCCCTTCCTCCATCAGGCTACGAAGGAAATCTGTCTGCTTGTGCACTCAGCTGCAGTGGTGTTTCATGTGTCAGAGCTCCAGATGTCACTGGTTCTCCCCACAGCGATTCCTGGTCTGTGGCTGTAATTGCTCTCCAGTCCATCGAGACTATTACTTTTATCTTAGCAAATATACCAGCCCTGTGTGCAGTTTACAGCCTGTTTACATGTAAGTGATATTAATCAATTACACTTGTTATCTTGCTGATACTGATCTGGAACCCTCTTCTATTTGTTTCAAGTAACATATAGGTCTTGTCCCTCCACCAGCCCGTGCCCAGAGAGTAAAAGGAGAAACCCTACGACAAAGAGCGCATCTTTCTGTCATTATACTCTCTTCTCTACTTTTAGAAAAAACTGTAGAACTAATCAAATTCAAATACTTATGCTGCTTGCATCCAAAAAATGTTTAACAATGTAATATTTAATGCAAAGTGGTATTAATGTGTGTCTTATATATCTGTCTGGAGTTCCGTTTTAAGAATATCTATCAGAAAGCTAATAGTTTCTAATCAAGGAAGAAGCAACTTGCTAAAATAAATTCCACATGATTATCCTAACTATTTCACTAATTATGTAAGGAAAACTTATAAAGACATTGCGTTGTAACAAGCATCCCAAATTAAGAGCAAAGACTAATTGGTGAGCAGAACTGTAGCACCATGAACTGTTAATAAGATTAATACATGAAATATCTATTTAAGTGCTTATGCTGGTCATTAACAGTAATCTAATTATACATTAATTATAGTGGTATTTACATGAGCCATATTTAAAATCTGTGCAAATTAGCAATTACCAGGACATCATACATTAAAGTTAGATCTTGTCCAGTGATCAGATATAGCACATCTATCATGTGCTTAAATGATGCATTAAAGTGATAAAAACATTCTATTTACTGTAAGTATGTATTCTTAACTCAAAAAGTACCTTGTGTTGCTCTCGGCCTCCTCCAAATCTCTTTCATTGTTGTTTCTGTTATCCAACTTACTGTTAGCGAGTCCTTAAAGCGCAGTTCCACCCAAAAGTGCTTCCTCCCCCACCCCTTCCCTCCCTCTGGTGCCACATTTGGCACCTTTCAGGGGAGGGGGGGAGGTGGGTACCTGATTTTGACAGGTACCCTTCCCCACTTACGGGAGATGGCCCAGCGGCGCCGTCCCTCGGAAGTTTGGCCCCCTCCTCCTTCCCGCGTGGCAAGCACAGTAGGGACCCGCCCGTGAAGCCGCAAGGCTTCACTGCCTGGGTTCCCTGACCGGCAATGGTGGTGGCAGCACCCGACAGTCAATGGAAACATCGGCTGTGGTGCCAAAATCGCTGGACTCCAGGACAGGTAAGTGTCCTAATATTAAAAGTCAGCAGCTACAGTCTGTTTTTTTTTTTTGGGGGGGGGTGGAACTCTGCTTTAAATTCTTTCTCCATGGTACCACTATATGTAGGGACATTGCCACCCTTTCTTGCTCACTCCAGAAATGGACTAGAGCAGGGGTCTTCAAACTATGGCCCTCCAGTTGTTCAGGAACTATAATTCCCATCATGCCTAGTCATGTCTGTGAATGCCAGAGTTTTAAATGCCTCATGGGACATGTAGTTCCGCAACAGCTGGAGGGCCGTCGTTTGAGGATTCCTCGACTAGAGGCTATGGAATTAAGGGATCTGTAGTGTGTATAGAGCAGTGCACATGACCACAAATAACATGCACTGCTATATCCAAACAGAAGTGAGGGGGTTCAGGAAATATTAAGGATATTGCTTAGCATCTCTTTTAAACTAAAGAAACAGATGTTTTTAGAGAAACATAGACTTAAAGTGGACCTAAAGGTAAAAATTGACCTAAATGCTGCTGATCAACCTTGCAGCTAACCTAAAAAAATAACAGTTTCAGCCTTAAAATATTGCAGTTGAATCCAACTGGCTGTCACTTCTCGGATACAATGGGGCTTTTTTTTTTTTTTTAAATACAAATAGTAGTAAGCATTATAAAAAAAAATATATGTATATTTACTGGATTAACAGATTTAATTAACTTAATTTTCATTTTTTAAATAAAATTATTAAAAGTGAAAACATGCGGATACAGAAAAAATATTGTATTGTATTTTAAATCACCCTCAAAAAGATTATAAGTCGACTATGGCAGTGAAAGCATTTAACTTATTGTAAAGTCTCTTTTTTTTCCTATAAAAATAACAAACATGTTACACTCACTTGCTGTGTTGCAGTTGATTTGCACAGGGAAGCCCCGATCCTGCTCTTCTCAGGTCCCTTTTTTGTGATCTTGGCCCCTCCCTCCTGTTCAGTGCCCCCACAGCAAGCAGTTTGCTATGGGCACTAAAGCTGAGTTACAGCTCCCCGTGTCCATTCAGACATGGAGCCCTAACCCGGACCCGCCCCCTCTCTCCCCTGATTGGCTAGCGGATTTTGATTGACAGTAGTGGGAGCCAATGGTGCAGCTGCTGTGACTTAATCAATCAGAAAGGAGAATCTCGGACGGCTGAGACACTCGTGGACAGAGAGAGACCTCAGGTAAGTGATGGAGGGGCTGAGGGGGTCTGATTCACACAAAAGGCTTTTTACCTTAATGCATAGAATTACAAGTAAAAAAAAATAATATTACCTACATGTTTACAGTAAGTCATTTTAGAATAATGTTTCAAGCCCTTCCCAACTCAATTCCTAATCTTGTTTATTTTTAATTGGCCATACCATATTAGATTTTGAAACAAACATCCATACAAACATTCTCATCAGTTCATCCTATGTCCTTTGAAAGTATTTAAAAAAAAGTTGCTTTTAAGATTAGATTTTGGAGTGAGTAGAATGTTGAGAATGAAACTCACATTCACTGTTAGAAACTGGTTCAATCAAGAAAAATTTCCCACCCCACTCGTTTGAATTTTCTTGTCACAGTAATCAAAATCCAAAAATGATTTGACCCCACTAACAATTAGAAAATTGAATGGAATTTCTAAAAAATACAATTTTCAAATGAAATCCTACTATTGTATGGCCAGTTTAAGGAAATATGTTAGAACACATTTACTCAAGACAAGCATGTTAACTGCTTTACATTACTGTACTTGGATTTAGAAGCCACGACAAACAATTGGCAGGTCAGGAAGCCTGCAGGCACATGTGATGCTTATAAGAGAGGATAATGCTATATAGGCACCAGGAATAATTTGGAAAACATTTCAGAAGTGTCTAGTGTTGATTTTCTATAAATCTGGAGGAAGAGTTTACATATCTGTTGACAGGCATCACACAAACCCTGTTAGGCACCTGAATAATGAATTAGGGCATATAGAACGTTCTCATGACCACACTGAATACTAAGCAGAACTAGTTTCTTGAAATACCTGCACTCCCAACATGACAGTCAAACCCAGTGTTTCTCAACACCTTTTCAATTGAGGTACGATTTTAAAATTATAGACAACTAGACATTAAGCCCGTTAAATTAACGGGCGCTAGAACATATGTGGTCAAACATTTGTAAAAACAGACTTGTTCCAGTAAGGCGTACTTTGCTACTAAAGTCAGTTTGCTTATAAATGTCCCTTTAATAGCGTTTCTATGTTCTGCAATTTTGTTTTACAGTTACATAGTTACATAGTTAGTGAGGTTGAAAAAAGACATAAGTCCATCCAGTTCAACCTATGATGTGTGTGTGTGTTTGCTTTTAACCGTACATTGTATACCCCTGTATGTTGTGGTCTTTAAGGTGTCCATCCAATAGTTTTTTGAAACTATCAATGCTCCCCGCTGATATGACTGCTTGTGGAAGAGAATTCCACATCCTTACCGCTCTTACAGTGAAGAACCCCTTACGCACTTTAAGGTTAAACCGCCTTACCTCAAGTTTTAGTGAGTGGCCATGTGTCTTATTGTATCTCCTTTCTCTGAATAGTTTGTTCCTTATGCTAGGGTCGCCAGTACAGTATTTGTACATTGATATCATATCCCCCCTCAATCGTCTCTTCTCCAGAGAGAATAGGTTCAGTGCTTGTAGTCTTTCCTCATAGCTGATGTCCTCCATTCCCCTAATTATTTTTGTTGCCCTTCTCTGGACTTTCTCCAGTTCCAGCACATCCTTCCTGAGGACCGGTGCCCAGAACTGGACAGCATACTCCAGATGTGGCCGGACCAGAGTCTTGTAGAGTGGAAGAATAATCTCTTTATTTCTGGAGTGAATCCCCTTTTTTATACAACCCAGTATTCTGTTGGCTTTGCTTGCGGCGGCTTGGCATTGCATGCCACTGCCAAGCCTGTTGTCTACCAGTACCCCCAGGTCCCTTTCCATCCTAGACTCACCCAGAGGTTCCCCCCCTAGTGAGTAGCTTGCTTTCTGGTTTCTGGCCCCCAAGTGCATTACTTTACATTTTTCTACATTAAATCTCATCTGCCATGTAGTTGCCCACCCCGTTATTTTGTTCAGGTCTGCTTGCAAGATTTCCACATCCTGCATAGAAGATATTGGCATGCCTAATTTAGTATCATCTGCAAATACTGAGATTGTACTAGATATCCCCTCCTCTAGATCATTTATGAATAAATTAAACAGGATTGGTCCCAGGACAGAACCCTGGGGGACCCCACTTTCCACACCCGCCCAATCCGAGTACTCCCCATTAATCACCACCCTCTGTACTCTCCCCTGGAGCCAGTTCTCTATCCAGGTACTCACCTTATGGTCCATACCTACCTTCCTTAGTTTGTACAGTAAGCGTTTGTGGGGAACGGTGTCAAAGGCCTTTGCAAAGTCCAGATACACCACATCCACAGGCTTACCTTTATCTAGGTGGCAGCTCACTTCATCGTAGAAGGTTAATAGATTGGTTTGGCACGAACGATTTTTCATGAATCCATGCTGATTACTACTTATAATACCGTTTTCATTACTAAAGTCTTGTATGTGGTCCCTTATCATCCCCTCCAAAATTTTGCAGACTACTGATGTTAGGCTGACCGGCCTATAGTTACCCGGGATATATCTCGGCCCCTTTTTAAATATTGGTACCACGTTGGCTTTTTTCCAATCAGCTGGTACCATACCTGTCTGTAAACTATCCTTAAAGATCAAGAATAATGGTCTGGCAATCACCTGGCTGAGCTCATTAAGAACCCTTGGGTGCAAGCCATCCGGTCCCAGGGATTTATTTATGTTAAGTTTCTCTAGTTTAGCTCTAAGTCTATCCTCTGTTAGCCATGGCGGCACTTCCTGAGGTGTATTATTTAGTTCGGCCTTACAAGCGGGGTTCGTGTAGCCCCCCGATTCCTTTGTGAAGACTGAAGAAAAGAAATTATTTAACACTTCCTCCTTTTCTCTGTCCTCTGTGGCCATTTTTCCTTTATCATCTTTTATGGGGCCAATGTGCTCTGGCCTCGCTTTCCTACTGTTTATATATTTAAAGAACTTCTTGGGGTTCTTTTTACTCTCCTCCGCTATATGTCTCTCATGTTCTATTTTAGCCGCCCTGATTTCGTCTTTACATTTCTTATTACACTCTTTGTAATGCTTAAATGCTGCCAATGACCCCTCAGTCTTGTATTATTTGAAGGCCTTTTCTTTAGCTCTAATATACATTTTTATGTTGGAGTTTAGCCACCCAGGGTTTAGTTTTGCTCTTTTAAATTTATTTCCCTGTGGAATGCACTGGCCCACCCCCTTGTTAAGTATGCTCTTGAAGCACTCCCATTTTTCCTCCGTGTTCTTTGTTCCCAGGGTTCTATCCCATTTGATATTTTCTAGCAGCGAGCGCAGTTTAGGGAAATTGGCTCTTTTGAAATTCAGTGTCCTTATATTACCCTTGTGTTTCCTATTACTGTAATTAATACTGAAACCAATTGACCTATGGTCACTGTTCCCTAAGTTGTCCCGTATTTCTATATCCGTGAGCAGGTCTGTATTGTTGGTAATCAGTAGGTCAAGTACCGCATTGTTTCTTGTCGGTGCATTCACCATCTGACCCATGAAATTGTCCTGCAAAACATTTAGGAACTGCCGAGCCTTGGCTGAATGCGCGGATCCTTCTGCCCAGTCTATATCAGGATAATTAAAGTCCCCCATTATAATGACATTTCCCATCCTTGCTGCCAATCCTATCTGTAACATGAGGTCCGCCTCACCCTCCTCCCTCTGGTTGGGGGGCCTATAGCATACGCCCAATATTACCTTCCCCACCGTGCCTTTCCTTTGAATCTCTACCCATAGGGATTCTGCCTCGTCCATAGCTCCATTATTAATATCATCCCTCATATTTACCTGTATACTGTTCTTAATATACAAACATACCCCTCCCCCTTTTTTACCTTCTCTATCTCTGCGATAAAGGGAATACCCCTGAATGGTCGCCATCCAGTCATGAGAGCTGTCAAACCAAGTCTCAGTTATCCCCACAAAATCTAAGTCCTCCTCAAACATCAGCAGCTCCAGCTCTCCCATCTTGTTGGCCAGGCTTCTGGCATTGGTATACAAGCCTCGTAATTTTGATCGGTTACATTTATCCTCATTTGATGTTTTTAGGCTGCTCTCTTGATTTTTCCCTGTACCCACCCTGGGTATAGGAGCTCCGAACACCCTACCGCTAATGCACCTACAGTCGCAGATTTCATTCAGGCTTGTTTTGCGTCTGCAGTCTTTCTATTTGCAAATGTCCCGTTCAAAACGTGTCTTTACTTTCCATTTTTTACAAGGTTTCGCAATCACACTCGCAGATTTTCTGTAGGCGTACTTTGCTACTAAAATCAGTTTGCTTATAAATGTCCCTTTAATAGTGTGTCTATGTTCTGCGTTTTTTTTTTTTTTTTACAGTAATGCACTTACAGTGGTAGATTTCAATCAAGCAATGTCCCTTTAAAAGCATTTCTACAGTGGCAGATTTGCTTTGCTGAGTGTGACAGGTTTTTTCCTCTGTTTAAATTATCCTTTTCCTGACAGCAACAGCTTTTTTCCTTTAAAAATTAATCATGGCTCAATTCGCTTTTTTCACCACAATAATTACAGTCAAAGGGTTTGCCAAGTATAAGTTTCCTCATGCAATTCCAAGTATAAGTTTCCTCATACAATGTCCTTTTAATATCTTTAAGTCTCTCCCTCATCAGCCTCCTTGTCCGACCTGTCACGCACTGTGCACTGCGTCCCTGTTGCTCTAGCAACCTCGGGGACATGCGCAGTTCTTACTGAGCCACTCTCCCTTGTAACGTTTTTTTTTTTAACCTCCCTGGCGGTAACCCCGAGCGTGACTCGGGGTGGATTTTTCAGTGCAGGATCGGTATCCCCGAGTCACGCTCGGGGTAGATGTGCAGAGAGCGCAGCGGTGTTCTCTTACCTTCTCCTGGTGATCCAGCGATGATCTCTCATTGCTGTGACCGCCAGCCGAGAGTCCCGCCGCTCGTCTGTCGGTCTGATGACTTCCTAGTTCCGTTCCCTGCAGCAGCAATGCTGCATGGGAGCGGAACTAGGGAGGGAAATTAAAAAAAAAAAAAAACGTTGCACAAAACACAAACACATAACACATTTTATATTCTATATATATATATATGCACACACACACATATATATATATAAAAAGAAAAGAGAAGGCGCCTGGCCCTTTAAATAAAAGATTGTTGAACCTGCTGCCCTTTTAATTGTAATAAAACAATAAATAGGTATATATCATAGGTAAAAAGGCGCTGGTAATCTTAATATATCACGTGTTATAAAAATTAATAGGTGATTTAAAGTGTAATATATGTGATTAAAAATTGCTACAAATATATATATGATCTACTATTGGTGCAATTAGCAAAGAAAAGTGCATACCAGTGCAATTTCAATTCAGAAGTGTTTGTGCTTCTCAAAGTAAATTAATCCACAAAGGTGTGGATCAGTGAACCAATAAATAGATATATAAAGAATTCCATACAAAAATCACATAAGAATATATAAAAATATAAATATATAAATGTGCTCCAAGTAGTGTTTAAAAGTCCAGGCAATAGCATGCAATCAAAATTGTGCTTGGTGGATTCTTATTAATCCCTTCACAGTGCTCCAGGTGCTGGGATGTGACAACCGTCAATTAAGAAGTGCTTGTGCTTCTCAAAGTAAATTAATCCACAAAGGTGTGGATCAGTGAACCAATAAATAAATATATAAAGAATTCCATACAAAAATCACATAAGGATATATAAAAAAATCACATAAGAATATATAAAAAAGTATAAATATATAAATGTGCTCCAAGTAGTGTTTAAAAGTCCAAGCAATAGCATGCAATCAAAATTGTGCTTGGTGAATTCTTATTAATCCATTCACAGTGCTCCAGGTGCTGGGATGTGACAACCGTGGCCTCTTACCAGCTAGCAGTAGGTCACAAGGACCCCCAACGCCTGTGATCCCTTTATTGGGTGGATCAGACCTCTCCTCGATTGCTTGGATCTCTGGCTCCTATATTACTCGAGTTGGACCATGTAGTCCCCCCATACACATAAAGATATAGAAGAACAAATAGCCTCCAATAGTGAAATACTGTTTTATTCTCCAAAAAACATACACTATAAGGTGACAATTAGCCTCTTACTATTTGTTGTGCCCTCCTGGCACTGGGCAATTCGGCAGTACAAAATCGTTTTTTTGGGTCTTAGGAAGATATTCTCCGGGGATCTGCAGCACCCTGTATCTCCTTTCCCCCTTTCTTTGTATTGCAGCGGTGGATGTGTATCCCAGCCTCTGTTCCGAATGCCTCTGTGTGTTACTTCCGGGTTAGCATTGACCACAATGCATTTCGCTTAACGAGCGTCCTCAGGCAGTCTATGCTGGCCCTGTCAGTCACATCTTAAGTATCGCTATCTCTATTATGATTGGCCGGTGTTTAATTTTGCTTTTGTAGTGCCATTCATTTATTTTTATTGACATTAAGTGACATTATTGAATGGCAGCCGGCTCTAAAGCAACTGAGAAAATGGATGTATTTAACTTATTAAAAGAAAGAACCTATAACTCTAGTGAGATCTTCCAACAAAGATCAATTAATGAGGTTAATATGTCCCAAAATTTTAAACAGCTACAATATAATTTGGAGAGACAAATAAGAACCTGGTGGGATATCACTACCTTTGATAGGTACATAGAGGAAGATATTACCCCCAGACGCCTTAGATGGGATGTCAATCCCAATGATGGAATAGAGGACAAAACCTCTATGGAGGAATGGTTCAAATTTTTCAATAATAAAGAGAAACAACTAATGGAACTCTTAACTAAAAGGAGGAAAACCAAACTCAGTATTATAGAATCAAAAATACAAAATATTAAAGAAAAACTAGCTCCACTCAACGAGACCCAAGAATATAAAGATAAAATAACAATGATGCAAAAACATATCGCACAATATGACATTGAGATAAAAAGGAAAAAAATAAAGAAATACCAACGTGACATAGAAGATTACAAAAAGGGTGTGGTTTACAAATGGCAAGAAGTAATAGGTACTAATTCAAGGGAATCATCCCCAGAAAGGGAACCTAATAGCCTGGACGTAAGATACAACCTTATGAAAGACTTCAGGGTAACACCACATAGAAATATAAGGAGAGAAGAGATGACTCCCATCATTTGTGAAGATGACGAGGGGGACACTACTGCCAATACCATCTTGATACCCACAAGTAATAGATTCTCACCCTTAAGGAATAGAGAAGAATTCTCTACTCCTAGATATATGGAACACCCAAAAATAAGGGAAAATCATAACTATGAACGGAGGAACTCCAACTCTACACCCTATACACCCCAACGTACCTTCCAACAACCCCAATTTAAGCCGGTGAGAGGGAGAGGCAGAGGGAGAGGAAGAGGACGGGGAAGAGGGAGAGGATATAAGAAAAATAACTATCAATATGATAATTATAACAATTACCAACAACAAAGAGGAGGAGAAAGACAGACAACATATAGAAATGACCAAGAATATTATCAACCGCCGGGCAGATTAAGACAGGAACCCTCGGGAATGTATAGAGAGAGAGAACGACTCCCTTCCCATCAGGAATATAGGAACAACCAACATCATTACCCATACCCCTCAGATGGCCAAAGACCAGGACCTTCAGAACACTATATCTACCCTCATCCCAATGATGGACAAAAGCCAGGTCCCTCGGGACAATTCAAGCAACAGGGGGAAGAGAGGTCTTGGAAAGACAATTATTGGGCCAACATGCGGGAAAACGCAAAAAAAGAGGATGTAGAGGAGGGAGAAAGAAAACGGAAAAGGGACGTCTAGAGCAAGGGATATTCAATTTAGCAGGGGTGGAACTTACACCATCAGAATTGAAAATATTACAAGAGGGACTGAAATTTGCCCCCGCTAAATCTCTAGATCATTTTGAGACTTTTATCGATCTAGAAAAGTTTACACGAAAACTTAATATTAAGAAATTTTTTGCGGAACAACACAAGAAAGGGATAGGAGGAGAGGAAGAAACAGAATACCAACATACCCAACTTCGGAATAAATCAGTTTTTAATCCTAAATCCAGTACCTACCAATATATCCAAGTGTTCAGGAATATTGTTCAAAAAGAGGTACAGATGATGAAAAGGAAGCCAACTAAAAATACAAAGGAAGTTTGGGAAGCCATCAGAAGTTTGGAAGAAAAGAAGAATATCATTATTAGAGCAGCTGATAAAGGAGGGGGTCTAGTGATTCTCAAAAAAGAAGATTATATCAAGGAACTGGATCGTATTGTAAATGATGAAGATACATATGTTAAATTACCTGGAAATCCTACAAATAAATTGAAAGCCAAAATGATACAGTGGATTAATAAAGGGATGAAAAAGGGCCTCCTGAACAAAAAAAGAAGGAAAATACCTGAATATTAAAGCCCCTCGTATGCCGGTGATATATCAAATCCCCAAGATTCATAAAAATCTACAGCAGCCACCGGGAAGACCCATAATCAGTGGCATAGAATCTTTATATGCTAGGATGGGTGAATATTTGGATACATTTTTTCAGCCTATAGCTGCTATTGGAAAATCCTTTTTAAAGGATACCAAGGAAACATTAACCTCACTAGTGGACATAAATATCACCGAAAACACAATATTGGCATCGATCGATGTGGAATCATTATATACGAACATCAGACAGAAGGATGCATCAAGGGCTATCAAATGGGCCTTAGAAAAATACACCAATTTAAAGGAACCACAAAGAGATTTCCTATTGAAAGGCCTGAATATGGCTATGTCAAATCATCATTTTTGGTATAAGAATGAGTACTATAACCAAATAAAGGGTGTAGCTATGGGAGCACGTTATGCTCCCAGCGTAGCAAATATATTTTTAGCCAAATGGGAAGAGGAGGATATCTACTCAAAACTTCCACAACAACTGAAGTATTACCGCCGATATCTTGATGATATCTTGGTTGTGTGGGAAGGATCGCAAGAATCCCTGGAACATTTCTTCAAGAAAATGAATAAAAACAAATATCAGATCAAATTTACAGGTAATATGGACAAAAATACAGTGCAATTTCTCGACTTGGAGATCTTTAAGCACAACGGCACTTTAAACACCAGAACCTTCTTTAAAAAGGTGGATACTAATGGCTACATCTCTAAGAGGAGTTGCCATCACCCGGCTTGGATACAAGCGATACCAAAAGGGCAATTCAACCGAATTAGAAGGAATTGTACAGATTTAAAAGACTACAATACACAGACAGATAAATTAATAGAAAGATTCAGAGAAAAGGGATACAAAGAGAAAGACCTGAGAATCACACAAAAGAAAATATCCGAATTGAAGAGAGAAGACCTCCTAAAGAATAAGAAGAAAAAGAAGAAAGAAAACCCAAACTTTGAACTAGCTTTTATTACGGGATTCAACACCCAATACAAAGAGGTTGAAAAATGCATAAAGAAAAATTGGCACATCCTATTAAGGGATGACACTTTAAAAACACTCCTCCCAAAGAATCCAAAATTTATTTATAAAAGAGCCCCGGGACTACGGAATATCCTATCAAAAAATGTTCCAGACCCACCAAAAAAACCACAAATGTTTTTTGCAAAAAATGGCTTCTATAGGTGCAGAAGATGTAAAGCATGCAGGACAAGCAGATTTAAGAAAAGGATTGAACACAAGTTCTTCTCCGCGGATAATCGGGAATTTGAGATTAAAAAATTCATCACCTGCGATACTAGATTTGTTACATACATGTGTACTTGCCCTTGCGGATTAAAATACATCGGACGCACGACCCGCACTTTAGCAATTAGGATAGGAGAACATGTCGATAACATAAAGAAAGGCTTCAAAAAGCACAGCCTGTCCAATCACTTCAGAATTTTCCACAACCAAGATCCCTCCCTCCTTTGGTTCTGTGGAATTTACAAAATATTCAGTCATTGGAGAGGCTCAGATATGCGAAAAATGATATCGCAGAACGAAACCGCATGGATCCATAGACTAAAAACATTAAAACCCATGGGGTTAAATGCAGACATAGACCTTAATTGCTTTTTAAATAATTTTTAGGAATTTAATTGAATATATCCCTTGCCTTTAGATAATATATCTCATATTTATATTTTATATATCCATTTTATATATATATTTTTTAATACAAATTATGGATTTTTATATAGATAATATTATTTTAAAAAAATTTATAATGTACACTGTACCTTTTAATACGCATATGTCCCTATAAATTAATATCTATGTCCATAAGAATGATAAAATAAAAAATAATTGTTCCTATATATGGCCACTAGATGGAGTTATAGTCCCGAATTACACTAAAAAGAATGTAGGAAAAATTAGATGACCACTAGATGGCGTCAATTAAAGATATATATTTTTTTATTTTATAATGTCTAATTTCAATTTTAATTTATAATGTTTTATTAATAAAGATTTAATACTAGATATAAATAGTTTTATAATTGTGGGAAATACATTATGTGTTTTTAAGAATTATTGGATGTGAATTGCTGTTTGTATAATGCGGGGAATAGGAATATACCCGGGCGATTTGCAGCAAATGTCAAATACACATAAAATAAAAGGGTCACGTAATAAATCGATACCATCTTGTTAAATATACAGATCGGCACTTAATGTCAATAAAAATAAATGAATGGCGCTACAAAAGCAAAATTAAACACCGGCCAATCATAATAGAGATAGCGATACTTAAGATGTGACTAACAGGGCCAGCATAGACTGCCTGAGGACGCTCGTTAAGCGAAATGCATTGTGGTCAATGCTAACCCGGAAGTAACACACAGAGGCATTCGGAACAGAGGCTGGGATACACATCCACCGCTGCAATACAAAGAAAGGGGGAAAGGAGATACAGGGTGCTGCAGATCCCCGGAGAATATCTTCCTAAGACCCAAAAAAACGATTTTGTACTGCCGAATTGCCCAGTGCCAGGAGGGCACAACAAATAGTAAGAGGCTAATTGTCACCTTATAGTGTATGTTTTTTGGAGAATAAAACAGTATTTCACTATTGGAGGCTATTTGTTCTTCTATATCTTTATGTGTATGGGGGGACTACATGGTCCAACTCGAGTAATATAGGAGCCAGAGATCCAAGCAATCGAGGAGAGGTCTGATCCACCCAATAAAGGGATCACAGGCGTTGGGGGTCCTTGTGACCTACTGCTAGCTGGTAAGAGGCCACGGTTGTCACATCCCAGCACCTGGAGCACTGTGAATGGATTAATAAGAATTCACCAAGCACAATTTTGATTGCATGCTATTGCTTGGACTTTTAAACACTACTTGGAGCACATTTATATATTTATACTTTTTTATATATTCTTATGTGATTTTTTTATATATCCTTATGTGATTTTTGTATGGAATTCTTTATATATTTATTTATTGGTTCACTGATCCACACCTTTGTGGATTAATTTACTTTGAGAAGCACAAGCACTTCTTAATTGACGGTTGTCACATCCCAGCACCTGGAGCACTGTGAAGGGATTAATAAGAATCCACCAAGCACAATTTTGATTGCATGCTATTGCCTGGACTTTTAAACACTACTTGGAGCACATTTATATATTTATATTTTTATATATTCTTATGTGATTTTTGTATGGAATTCTTTATATATCTATTTATTGGTTCACTGATCCACACCTTTGTGGATTAATTTACTTTGAGAAGCACAAACACTTCTGAATTGAAATTGCACTGGTATGCACTTTTCTTTGCTAATTGCACCAATAGTAGATCATATATATATTTGTAGCAATTTTTAATCACATATATTACACTTTAAATCACCTATTAATTTTTATAACACGTGATATATTAAGATTACCAGCGCCTTTTTACCTATGATATATACATATATATATATATATATATAATATATAACGCATGAATTATAATCTAATCAATAATATAATTTTATTATATATATTATATAATAAAATTATATTATTGATTCGATTATAATTCATGCGTTTGTGTTTCAAATTTATCACATCTGGGATGTCTACTAGAGTCTTATTTTGGTCAGGTTTAATTCAGTAATTACTAAGAATTGTAGGCCTATAATACATAACGCCAAATTTCCATGAAAAAAATTGGACTGCTTTTGGTACAGAATTCCTGACAGAATCATACCGCCAGGGAGGTTAAATCACATGAGAGTCGCATGACCGAGCGGCTCTCGCTTGACATTGCTCGCCCGCCGCCACTTGAAATGGCCGCTGCCGCTTAGAAGTAAGTCCACGTGAGCGCGCACCCCCTGCATGCCTGCGCACACCCGCCGCTTCAACAGTTTCACCCGGCCGCCCGAAGTCTCTGCGCTCCAAGTCCCAACCGCTGTCCGCGGGGCACATGCGCAGTAGAGCAATCCCACGGACACAGGGACTGGACGCAGAGACACTTGTACTTTATTACAAAGGATTTCAAGGCACCCTTAAAAATTATGGATAGTCCAGAATCACCTCATTCTAAAATGTAAAAAAAAAATATTCTAATAGCTTTACATAATGCAGCAGCATCCACTTGCATCCAACATTAGAGGTAGGTAGATGATTCTGTCAAAGCATATACACGTTTGCACACCGGTACTGACTAGTATTGCATTGTGTCTCTTCCCCCCTTAAATTTCTCAATCCGTCAGCTAATGTCACCCCAGTGCTGAGGGAGAGAGGCACAGAAGGGTTAAACATGGATGTTGTGGAGGCAACAGACCTCCTCTTTATTGACTAATGTCATTGGTTGTTAGGATGCCAGTGTCTAGAAAGCAATAATGGTGCATAACCACTTGCCGACCGTGGCATGACTATATACGGTGGCAGTCAGCCCCTACTGGGCAAAGCTCCCACCCCTGCTCGTTCACTAACATACCCGCACGAGTGACCAGCGGATCCGATGTCTCCCGGCCACTCGTGATCTCCCGCTGGAGAGGGAGAAAGGCAGGCGGCTGATGTAAACACAGCCGCCTGTCATTCTCCCTGGTGTAACTGCAGAGACTATATGATCCTGCTATGTAGGATCGTATGTCTCTGTGGTTACATCACAAGCCCCCCACAGTTAGAATCACGCCCCTAGGGATACATTTAACCCACTGTTTACCAATAAAGTTAACCCCTTCCCTGCCAGTGTCGTTTTTACAGTAACAGTGCATATTTATAGCACTGATTACTGTAGTAATGTCACTGGTACCCCCAAAAGTGTAAAAAATTTAAGTCAAGGGTCCGATCTGTCCGCCGCAATGTCGCAGTCCCGCAAACAAAAACGCAGATCGCCGCCATTACTAGTTAAAAAAAAACGATAAAAATGACATAAATCTTTCCCGTAGTTAGTAAACACAATAACTCTTGCGCAAACCAATCAAAATACGCTTATTGTGATTTTTTTTCACCAAAAATATGTAGCAGAAAACAAATTGGCCTAAAATGTTAAAAAAATTTTATTTTTAAATTTTTTGGGGGGGAATTTCATATAAAAAAAATGTGAAAAATATTGTTTTTTTTTTAAATTGTTGCTCTTTTTTTGTTTATAGCGCAAAAAGTAAAAATCGCACAGGTGATCAAATACCACCAAAGGAAAGCTTTGTGTGTGGGAAAAAAAGGATGTCAATTTAATTTGGGTACAGCATCACATGACCGCACAATTGTCCGTTAAAGTCACGCAGTGCCGAATTGCAAAATAGGCCCTGGTCTTTGAGCAGCCAAATCCTCCGAGGCTTAAGTAGATAATAACAACCCATGGCTTTGGCTTGATCCACCTTCTGGCTTGTATACAATTTTTGATTAATTTTTAGGCATTTGGTCAAGGCACCCCTGAAGAAACCTCAAGGTTTTCCAAGGTGCCTGGGTATCCTGGTGGAAAAAGGCTGATCTAACCAGTATAGTTTTTTAATCACCCAAAACGTCTATTGTATTAGAGAAGGAGGAGGAGGGGTCTTTATTTTTAAAAAAAAAGGCTAATTTGGTGTATTTTGTGGGTTTTTTTTACAGATTTCTGCAAATGACAATTATGAAATAAGTCTTTGCCTCTTTGCAGGAGCTTCCTGTATTTAAGGATGGTCACCACTGTTCTCTCTTATGCAGAGTGATTGGTTGAGTATCCGCCCCTTCTGTAATTTTCTATGGACAGCCTGCAATTCAAGGATCTGCTGAGTCCAACCCACAGTTCTGCTCTCTGCACAGGCTATGTGTAGCTTAGTCTTAAAAGTAGTATAGCAAAAACTTTAAAAAAAGAAATAATTATTACATTGCAGCCCATCAATTCTTAGGTGTAGTGGGTTCATTGGTTTTCCATTGTTTTTAGACTTTTTTCCCTTATTTTCACCGGGTGATCCTGCCAGTAAGGAATTTTTTAAATTCCTTTAACAGACCAAGCTGTTTGCCGCCATTACTAGTTAAAAAAAAAAAACAATAAAAATGACATAAATCTTTCCCGTAGTTAGTAAACGCAATAACTTTTGCGCAAACCAATCAAAATACGCTTTTCTTTTACCAAAAATATGTAGCAGAAAACAAATTGGCATAAAATGTTAAAAAATGTTGGTTTTTCCATTTCTTTTTTGAGAATTTCATATAAAAAAATGTGAAAAAATATTGTTATTTTTTCAAAATTGTTGCTATTTTTTTGTTTATAACGCAAAAAATAAAAATTGCAGAGGTGATCAAATACCACCAAAAGAAAGCTCTATTTGTGGGAAAAAAAGGATGTAAATTTCATTTGGGTACAGTGTCACACGACCGCGCAATTGTCCATTAAAGTCACGCAGTGCTGAATCGCAAAAATATGGCCTGGTCATTGAGCAGACAAATCCTCTGGTCTGAAAGTGGTTAATGTCATGACTAATTTACTATGTTATATCTGGAATTTCAAAGGCATTTGGCGCACATATAGTGGATTTATAGCCTTTGCGGCTCTTAAGAAATACTTTCAAATTAAAGTTTTTGTGCCTGAAGTACAGCTTAAAAAAAAAACACATTTTCTTTATTTTGATGCATTTCTAAAACACATTTATTTCTGTGTGTTTGGTGGAAAACATCCAGTAGAATTACAGCATAGCAAGATATCTAACTAAAGACTATGTTGTTAAAGAAGAAGGAAAAGCTTTCTACTAAATACGCTTTAAGAATTGCCTTCCATCTGCCTTTACTAAATGCAGCACATCATTTCCAATAATAAATAGTGAAAATACCTTGTTTTTACCCTGTTTCTTAGCGGCCACTAAAGATTACTTAGTAGTGAGCCTTTCTTTCTTCTATTAACCACTTCTGGATCGGAAGGTTTTACCCCCTTAATGACCAAGCCATTTTTTGTGATTTGGCACTGCGTTATTTTAACGGACAATGGCACGGTCATGCAAATAAATAAATAAAATTGACATCCTTTTTTTCCCCAGAAATAGAGCTTTCTTTTGGTGGCATTTGATCACTTGTGCAATTTTTTTTTTTTTTTTGCGCTATAAACAAAAAAAGAGTGACATTTCTGAAAAAAAAATATACATGTATATATATTTTTCACTTTCTGCTGTATAACATTCTTAATAAAAAAAAAAATGTAAAAATCAAATTTTTCCATAATTTTAGACCAATTTATATTCTGCTACATATTTTTGATAAAAAATTTGAAGCCACCCCAGTGTGAACCCAGCCCTATGGTCACATTCTGTTTTCTAGGAACAACCTTTTTCGCCTGACAGGAAGTGAAAAAATCTATCCAACTGAGTCTCCGATTGCACTAAAACCTTAAAGTAGTTTTGTAACCCTTCCCCAACTCTATCCAAAAAGTTTTGTCTACATATACACTTTAAATATAGAAGAAGTTACCTATGTGCTCATAGTTATCATTAGCACCATGGATAAGGCTATCCTAGAAATGTAATGAAAAATAACAAATCTGTGTAAGTAAAGCCTCTGTAATTGCAGACTGAAAGTATAAAAAAAACACGCTTTTATTTTTAAAATCCATAAGGCCAATATTAAGAAATCAGTAAGTGGGTAATCAGTAGTTTTTACTCCAATTTAAATATGTCTCTGTAGTAGAAAGCTGAATAGACTGAGGGCTCTCAACAATGACCTATACCTGGACACTACAGATAATTAGTTAAAATGGCCAGCTTGCCAGAAAAAGGCAACTTAAATTATAACCCTAGTCAATAAATTTTCATATCAGCTTTACCCATAGGTGTGCACAGCCTATTGCATTAGAGTGTGCACCCCAAAGCTCAAACACATTTGTGTGTGTGTGCATGTGCATATATACTGACAGTGTCAGTAGGACAGTGGACGGTATCAGTACTGTAGTTTTTATTTGTATTATTTTTTACAATTTTATTTTTCTTCATTTTTTTGTTTTTTTTAAGAGCCCAGTTAGGGGGATTTATTGAAATATCAGGGGTATAAACAGGGGGAATCTGGGCCATATGGTGTGATTAGGGTGTGCCTGGGCACATCTGACACACGCCTATGGCTTTACCATGTTTGTGTAATTGCTAAAGGTGCGTACAGTCATTTTAAATGTGCAACTTTTTTAGGGCTTATTCACATGGGCACGTGTGTATTTTCTGTATAAAACACAAGCTCCTGAATACAAAACTATACATTGTATGCATCTAAACAGAATTTTAATTAACTGTATGAATGAAACCTTAAAATGACACTTGATGATCCTGTCGTTAGGGCCTTTGTTTAGGCACTTTCTATTATGGGGTGACAATTTGCTCCAAATTTTACATCTGTGCTGTTGCCCTTTCCCATGCATCCCTGATAGGGACTAAAAGTAGTCAGACCAACACAGATTGGGGTTCATTTACTAGAACTGGAGAGTGTAAAATCTGGTGCAGCTCTGCATGGTAGCCAATCAAATCAAAAAACATTTTGATTTTTACATTTTTTGGGGGGGGAGTTTCATATAAAAAAATGTGAAAATATTGTTATTTTTTCAAAATTTACGCTCTTTTTTTGTTTATAGTGCAAAAAATCAAAATCGCACAGGTGATCAAATACCACCAAAAGAAAGCTCTGTTTGTGGGAAAAAAAGGACGTAAATTTAGTTTGGGTATGGCATCGCACGACCGCGCAATTGTCCTTTAAAGTCGCACAGTGCCGAATTGCAAAAAGTGGCCTGGACGTAAGACAGCGAAATCCTCCGGTGGTAAAGTGGTTAAGCTTTGACCAAAAAAAAAAAAATTGGAAGCTGATTGGTTTCTATGCAGAGCTGGACCAGATTTTGCACTCTCCAGTTTTAGTAAATCAACCCTATTGTGTCAACATGATCCACTGATGTTACAGTTGGAAAAAGGGCCCAGAATAAGGATCTGTAGCTGATGTAGACAAGAAGTAGGTGAAAGAAGCAAAAAATGAAAAAATGTTTTATCATAGAAAATAACATTTGTTTAAGATACACCCCACTTTAGCATACTAAACTAGGGTTTACATTTACTTTAACTAGGCTAGCGGTATCCCCGAGCGTGACTCAGGGTAGGAATTTCCTGCTATTATCGGTATCCCCGAGTCACGCTCGGGGTGAATGTGCAGACAGCGCAGCGGAGTGTCTTACCTTATCCTGGCGATCCAGCGATGAGCGATGAGCTCTCATTGCTGTGACCGCCAGCCGATATCCCCGCCGCTCGTCTATCGGTAGGAGGACTTCCTAGTTCCGTTCCCTGCAGCAGCAATGCTGCATGGGAGCGGAACTAGGGAGGGAAATTAAAAAAAAAAAAAAAAAATGTTGCACAAAACACATAACACATTTTATATTATATATATCTGCATATATATATATATATATATATATATATACATACATATATATATATATATATATATATATATATATATATGTATATATATATATATATATATATATATATATATATATATATATATGTATATATATATATATATATATATATATGTATATATATATATATATGTATGTATATATATATATATATATATATATATATATATATATATATATATATATATATATGCCTATATACACACATATATATATATATATATATATATATATATATATAAAATTATATTATTGATCCGATTATAATTCATGCATTTTATATATATATATATATATATATATATATACATATATATATATATATATATATATATATATATATATATATATATATATATATATATATATATATATATATATATATATATATATACATACATATATATACACACACACACATATATTTATATATTTACACACATATATGTATATATATAATATAACGCATGAATTATAATCTAATCAATAATATAATTTTATTATATATATTATATATTCTATAATAAAATTATCTTATTGATTCGATTATAATTCATGCGTTTGTGTTTCAAATTTATCACATCTGGGATGTCTACTAGAGTCTTTTTTTGGTCCGGTTTAAGTCAGTAATTACTAAGAATTGTAGGCCTATAATACATAACGCCAAATTTCCATGAAAAAAATTGTACCGCTTTTGGTACAGAATTCCTGACAGAATCATACCGCCAGGGAGGTTAATGAACATCAACAATCCAAGAAACCATTGCTTGGTGACATATTCCCGAACATCAACACATCCAAGTAACCATTGCTTGGTGACAGCTTCCCATCAATAAGCTAAACTATAATGGACAAATGTTATGATTAATGATTTCTGTAAACCTCATAAATAATATATTGTAATATTACATAATGCAATATGTAACTGATTACATTGTAATATTATAACATTACCATACAACAGCTCTTTACTGAAACTGACATAAAAAAGGCATGCACTTTTATTAACAATAAAAAAAAACAGACATTCAAATATTTTAATATAAACCTAAACTTGTTAATTTGCAAATACCAACGGAATATTGTCTTTGTGTGTTTATGGTATTCCAGACTAGCAGTGAAATTAAGGATTGTTTTATTGCTAGCTGCCAGTGACTGAGCTTTGATTTTTAACATCTCAATAAACTATAGCATGTTATATTATTGAATAAATTCTTGTCACAACTTGTAAACATTCAGACAAAACAAAACCTGTTCTGTATATTTTTTTTATTATTAAGGCCACAGAAAAACTCAAATTTCATTCTAAGCCAGCAATAAAACATCTAAAAAATCAATATCAAATACTACATGAAGATTTCTTCAGTAACATTAATTTTTCCCAATTGCAGATGCTACATAAGACAATTCTGTCAAAGGCAGGGAGAAAAAAGGTTTACAAAATCTTTAATATGTCTATATTTTATTGCTGGAATTCCAAGATGCTTTAATAAATACAGGAAAAATGCAGAGGCTTTGTGTACAAGTGTTGTAAAGCAATGTATCCCTGTATCATAATATCTTGCTTAATTTCATTTTAAAAACTTTCATACAATGTTCTGCTTACCGTATAAACATAACTTTTTGTTTTGTAGAACAGTTTTTTGCATTTTTATCATAAACTATAAAAAGCACTAAGCACTGGATACTGAACTGATTTATGTATAGCAGTGATGGCGAACCTTGGCACCCCAGATGTTTTGGAATTACATTTCCCATGATGCTCAACTACACTGCTGAGTGCATGAGTATCATGGGAAATGTAGCTCCAAAACATCTGGGGCAGGGCCGGGACAAGGGGTGGGCAGGAGGGGTGGTTGCCCTTGGTGCAATGGTTTATTGCAGGGATGGGGAGGGGGCTTGACCCTAACCCTAAGGGAAGGGGGGCGCAGTTTGGCATCATTGCCCTGGGCGCTGGATGACTTTGTCCCAGCACTGATCTGGGGTGCCAAGGTTCGCCATCACTGATCTATAGTGTCACTTGCATTCCTAATATAGTCTATGACCAGGCTGTGGCACTCTTGACATTAGGACTGGTGTATAGAAATTTAAAGAATTTAATTGTGAAGGTGTTGTCCAATCTAACTGAATAGGTTCAAGGTATTAATTGTCAGTGAATGGCAAAAACGATTTTTTTTTCTGGTTGCCTAATCTGAAACCTTTTTTTCTGCTCTTTCATCCATCGTTAAGCAGTCCATAGACACTAGAGTATAATTTAGGTGTACGTTTATTAAGGAGCAATGTAGCACACCTTAACACATCACAGATTTTTACTACATATAAACATCTGCAGGGGAGCTTGTTTATTAAGACGGGTGCTCTATTCTAAGACAGAAAAAAGAATGCTTTATTCAGTGAAAAGCCATGAAATGCAGAGAATTAAAAATGTCTGTTATCTCTTAAAAATATAAGAATTCCAGGGATAAAACAAATATGGTCCCAAGTCATATATATGTATATATATATATATATTATATATATATATATATATATATATATGTGCGTATTTTTTCTCGGTTTGAATGAGATATGACAGAGAAAGTAGAGAAGGTGATATAGGTTACACCAATGACCAGTTAGGAGATTTTTTTGCATCTTAACCACTTCCCGACCACCCGCCGCCTTTTTGCTGCAGGAGTGTGGGGATCCCGATGCAGCAGGCAGGTGGCTCCGATGTAAACACAGCCGACCGTCCTTCTCCCTGCAATGACCATAGAGCCCATGTGATCCTTCCATATAGAATCACATGTCTCTATGGTCATTTCACAATCCACAGTTAGAATCACTCCCCTAGGCTTACATTTAACCCCTTGATCACCCACAGGGTTAACCCCTTCCCTGCCAGTGTCATTATTAGAGTAACAGTGCATATTTTTAGCACTGATTACTGTAGTAATGTCACTGGTCCCCCCAAAAGTGCCACAAATGTCAGTTAGGGGTCTGATCTGTCTGACGCAATGTTGCAGTCCCGCAAAAAAATGAAGATTGCCGCCATTACTAGTAAAAAAAAAACAATAAAAATGACATAACTCTTTCCCGTATTTAGTAGACGTGATAACTTATGCGCAAACCAATCAAAATACGCTTATTGCGATTTTTTTTTTACCAAAAATATGTAGCAGAAAACAAATTGGCCTAAAATCTTATTTATTTATTTATTTTTTTTTGAGAATGTCATATAGCAGAATGTGAAAAATATTGTTTTTTTTTCAAAATTGTCCCTTTTTTTTGTTTATAGCGCAAAAAGAAAAAAAAAAAATCGCACAGGTGATCAAATACCACCAAAAGAAAGCTCTATTTGTGGGGAAAAAAGGATGTCAATCTTATTTGGGTACAGCGTTGCACGACCACACAATTGTCCGTTAAAATAACGCAGTGCCGAATTGCAAATAGGGCCTGGTCATTAACCGGTTGCCGACTGCGCACAGTATATTTACTGCAGCAGTCAGCCCCGGCCAGGCAGAGTGACGTAGACCTACGTCGCTCGCCTGTCACTGGGATTGGAGCCAATAGCGGGAAAACGCGCGCCCGCTGAGGCGCGCGCCCGGCTAGGCTCGTTCAGGGAGGAGTGCGGGCGTGTGACCGGCGGACCCAATGTCCGCCGGTCACTCGCCGATCGTCGGTACAGCGGGAGAAAGGCAGAGCGGCTTATGTAAACAAGCCGCCTGTCATTCTCCCCTGTGTAAAAATGGAGATCAGACGGTTCTACTATGTAGAACCGTTGATCTTTGTTTTTACACCAATAGCCATGTCCCACTACAGTTAGAATCATGCCCCTAGGACACACTTAACCCCTCCCTGTCCAATACAGTTAACCCCTTCCCTGCCAGTGTCATTTTTGCAGTAACAGTGCATATATATAGCACTGATTACTGCAGTAATGTCACTGGTACCCCCAAAAGTGTCAAAAATGTCAGTCAAGGGTCCGATCTGTCCGCCGCAATGTCGCAGTACCGCAAAAAAAATCGCAGATCGCCGCCATTACTCGTTAAAAAAAAAACACCAAAAATGACAAAAATCTTTCCCTTTGTTAGTAAACGCGATAACTTTTGCGCAAACCAATCAAAATACGCTTTTTGCGATTTTTTTTTACCAAACATATGTAGCATAAAACAATTTGGCCAAAAATGTTAAACATTTTTGATTTTTACATTTTTTTGGGGGGGAATTTCATATAAAAAAAAGTGAAAAATATTGTTATTTTTGCAAAAATTGCGCTCTTTTTTTGTTTATAGCACATGATCAAAAAATCGCACAGGTGATCAAATACCACCAAAAGAAATCTCTGTTTGTGGGAAAAAAAGGACGTGAAATTCGTTTAGGTACAGCGTTGCACGACCGCGCAATTGTCCGTTAAAGTCACGCTGTAAAAAAATAGCAAAAAAAAAACCCTGGTCAGGAAGGGGGTAAAATCTTCCGGGGCTTAAGTGGTTAAGGGGGAAAATCCTTCTAGTCTTAAAGTGGTTAATTAACTGGCTGTTGGTATTTACTTGATTTGCCACTTCTTGCTGTGCTGCAATGAGAAGTCGAGGACCTCATGTGCACTACTCATTGCACTTATATATGGAGAAAATAAACTGTAGTAACAACTTTTGCATCTTACCTCTGTTTAATAAACTTACTCCAGAAAATAGGAATATTTAATCAACAAGAGCACCTGGACCTCTTATCTTCCTACCAAGAATGTGAACACCCAAGGCAAGACCCATAAGCATCAAGTATAACTATGATCATAGCCAATGTCCCTGTGGAGTCAGAAATATCATCCGCAAGCTAAATTACAGGTGGTAGATTCATGTGGAAATCCTTTGATGTAAGTGATATTAATATACAGTATAAATACAGTGGAGAGTTTTTAACATTTTCCAATAAATACTACACTTTTTGTCTGTCTACTGTGGCTTCCCACCTCTCTTTCTCTCCCAGATATTTCACAAGGGTATAGAAATTAGATGGCTGGCCTGAAGTTATGAGCCAATTACCCTTAATGCAATAAACTTTTAAAAGTATATGAACTTTTGTATTTGCTATCTCTTAGTCTGTTAAATATACCATTGGAACTTTTTTGAAAATCTACCTGTTGATCTTGCCAGAAATCTTGTGAACTAAAAATTTCCTCTGCTCTCTGACTGTTCTATCAATTATATTTGTCCATGAGGACTGCAGAAGCATGCCCTCTATATATAATGTAAATACACAATGGTAACAGCACAGGCACTTAAGTCACATATTAGACCAGAGTACAGAAGTCATTGGTGGCATAGGGGAAGAAAAAGTCCACTATATAGGGCAGCCATCCAGAAACCAAAAGCCAGGGGTTCCACAGGGCTAAAAACAAAGACAGACAGAGACGCCTCTAAATGTAGACTTTTTTATAACAAGTTTAATAAATAAAATTATACACTCACATTTGTAAGCATATATTCATGCCCATAAACAAAGTTCCAGTGTGGAGGAGTGATGTTTACTCCTCCACACTGGAACCTTGTTTATGGGCATGAATATATGCTTACACTTGCTTACAAATGTGAGTGTATAATTTTATTTATTAAACTTGTTATAAAAAAAGTCTACATTTAGAGGCGTCTCTGTCTGTCTTTGTCTATATATAATGGACTATAAGAGAGTGAAGAGGTTCCTTAGGCTTATCTGTTGTCCTTATACAGAAGGGCAAGTGAGTCTTGTCCTCCTAGGAATGGAAGCATGTAACTGGTAGAACCTCCGAGTGAAAAAAAGCTTGAAAAATAAATTAAGCTACCACATCTGTTAAGCTGCAGATTATTACATTTCTGTGAATTTTTACATTATTAGCAATCCTTAAATATAGCAAGGTCAACTTGGGCATTTTACCATGTTTGAACAGGCTGTTTCTTTCCATGGACAGGGTTTTTAGTTAATTCTGCCTATTCAGCCACTTAGTTGCCTATTAGTTGCTCTGCTGCAATAGACTTGTTGCATGGGATCAGCTCTTACCTGAACCCCAACCACAGCTAGAACCAAAATCTGAAACCAAACCAAGCTTGAAGTGGATATTTACTAAATTACTAAAAGAACAGTCCAATACTATGAACAGAATTAAATTAGTAAAAAAGTAAAAACTTTTTATAGGCTTTAGGTAGCTGCAACACATTGAAACTCTGAACTTGCTGAGCTACTTTGTTCATCTCTGCTAAAAACAAATACAAAAGTATCAAATGTATTATTAATGAACAGATCCATCACCAGTAATTGGAACCACTTCAGCGGTGTCAGCAGCGGAATTTCTGGCCTTACACTGCATGCTTTCAATCAGTTATTTATAGAATATAAATAAGTCAATTTCTCTTATTAGAAGGCTTTTCCATCTTATGCAATTCTGAACATACAGGATTTTTTTTCCAATATATCCATGCTCAACCACTACTGGCTTAGAATGTGATTAAAATGACTGTATAAGCATATTATCTGCAGAGATATTGGTTTGTCAGAAGATACTAGTTCATTAGTAATAAGGCATACAGGTTTGAAATGGATGGTTCATTATAGGATACATGTAACAATACAGGGCAGCTTACTTGCCAAATCACAATAAAAGGAACCATACTGTGGCCTTTAAAGGTTTATACAGAGGCTAAATGTTTAGAATAAATGGATATAAATATAGGTTGATGAATGGAGGATCTTGTTTTTTGCACAATTATTTTGTTACAAAGATTAAAAAAGGTATTGGATATAAATAGTAAATAAATAATTTGTATATTATATGTAGAGCTACCCCCGCAGGAGCCTCTTGAATATATTTGTTTCCTTACTCTGCCTTTCAACCCCAAGAACAGTCTCAGCCCCACTGGCACGCCTGGCAGTAATGTTGGTGCAAATACTACAGTAAATGGACACAGATTGTAGTGAACACAGAATTTACAGCATCTTTACTGTAAGCTTGCTTTAAGAATGAAAACAGACAGTAACAATAGTATTGAGTAATACACAAATATATATATGTGTATAGTAAATCAAACCACACGGACAAGGACTAGAGGTTATTACAGACTGTTATAGAACAGAGGCAAACACACAAAAATGACAAATTGTAGTAAGGATGAGAATACTTCAATGCATTAACTACCAACTTTACTTACATTGAGCTCTATGAGTCCAAGCAGGAGGAGGGCAGAGGAATGACCTTTATGTCAGTTCTTTCCCTTCTGCACCCCAGCACCACAGTCCCAAATGGCCCTGTTGACACAATAATTGATTCAGTGCGCTGAATTAACTACCAATGCCTAAACTTGCTAGCGACTAAAGTCCTGAATGTCGATAGGGCCCTTGTGTCTTCACTTGTTGGTGCACTTGAAATGCTTTTAGTAAAGTGAACAAAGGGTATCCAGATAAGATAAGCAGGCATTATAACTGCTCAGAAGAGTGAAAGAGCATAACAGGTTCTCCTAATGAGATGAGGCAAAGAAATAGCACTGGTGCAGTGTTCTGGCTTAAGGAAGACTGGGCAGATGCCCTCTCACCAATCCAGCGTCAAGAGGCTTCAAGGGGAAGATATCCTGGGACAGATACTTCAGGTTGCCCGAATGGCCACCTCCTCACAGGAATACCACAAGCTTTTCAGAGATGCCCGGAGATACACCCGGGGTCCTCTTTCTAGTGGGATGTCTGTCACGGACCCTGAAACAATGGCAGGAACAGTCACACCAGCTCAGGACCACAGCACCCTTCATCATCCAGTCTCTCTCTCTCTCGTGGTAACTCTCTTTTCTCTCAGGAAGCCTCTAAGAGTAAGATTCCTCCTCTGTCTCTCTGAGCTGCTGGCATGTGTAGTTTTCCCCCTAGGGAGTACAGTGGGGCAGCCTGTGTTGGAGACTAAACATCCCAGAGTCCCTTGCTGTTCTTGCAGTCCTCCCTGGATTGGCCAGCTCCGCCTGCCAATGAAGAAACCGGGGAGGGAACTGAGTGGGTGGCTGTGTCTGTGAATGCCTCTCACTCACTGTGCAGTGAGAGAAGAAGAGGGAGCTGCTGACAAACATTGTGTCCCTGTTATTCTGCCTGTGCTGGTGTAAATCTCGGACTGCAGTGGGAGATACAAAGCCACAGACAGGCTGAGTGGCAACCGCTACATATATATGTTCCAAAATGGCTCCAAAAAGTCCCTTACATGGTAAAGTATGTAAAATAAAAACTATGTACGTAATTCAGTGGCTCAGCACAGTTTTTTTTATCCTGCCTACTCATTATAGAAACCTATAATATAGCAGAAAGGAGTTGTCTGTTAGGTCAATACTTCTGTATGTGACCCCCATTGGGGAGATTTTCCCTCACTTTTCTCCCCGTGACACCAGTACAAGCAATCCCATTTCTGCCCAATATGGTCACAGACAGCAATAAAAACAAGACAAAGATTTTAACTCTTTGCAAATCTATCTAAACATTTTAGGGTTGCGGTTTCAATAAATGTTGCATTAGATATGAGTTCTGCTGGAGATCCCTACATAAGCAACACATAAAGATCTTGATGTTTCTCAGCCTATTTAAAACATAGTTTGCCATGCAATTGTCAGATGCATCTTGAGGGTTCTGATGTTGATGGCATCTGCCTAGTAGTCTAAGGAAAACCTTCCAGCTATAAGTGGACAAGTTTTCCCAAAGAAGTACAGAGGCCACCAGTCAGTCACACAAGCACAGTCCCATGCACACCCACAATCCAGGTTAGGGAATGTCTGGGGAATGCCTTTTAGGGTTTATTGCTTAAAATCCTTAGTGAAGGAGTTCACAAAAAAAACTTCAGTGCAGTGCCCTCCAGCAATTGTAATCCTTAGGCAATCTCCCTTATGCCCTCAGCCCAGCAGCTGGTGAGGCCCAGATTGCAGCTTCTTGTCTCTCTGGTTATCTCCCAGGGCAACAGGCCCCCAAGAGACCCGCAAAAGAACAGTCTTTTATGGCCCCCTTGCCCATTTATCACTTCCTTTTGAATGCCTCCTCTTCCAGGGATTGGCTGGGGCAAGATAAATTCAACTGATCATTTAAATCTCCTTTCAGAGGCAGGGAAAGCAATAATTTTTTTAGCTCAGGAATCCTAATCAGACAAACACAATTAACGACCACCAAATCACCACAGTGGAGCCAAAAACTACATTTACCTAGTAGACTAGCAAGAAGGGCACTACATCAATGATAACAGGGTTCCAAAAAGCAGGGGAACTGTAATGAGAAGGGAAAGGAAGTGGTTGCTAGGCTGGAACAGTTTTCCCAGGGGCATGTGAAGTAGGCAGCACATAATCAAGACAAAGCTACAACTCCATCTGTTATGCTTTTAAATAAACCATTTATACAGTAATGCACTATGAGCTCTCCTCCTTACGTCTAATATATACACTGAACAAAATTATAAACGCAACACTTTTGTTCATGAGCTGAACCCAAAGATCTAAGACTTTTTCTATGTACACAAAAGACCTATTTCTCTCAAATATTATTCACAAATCTGTCTAAATCTGTGTTAGTGAGCACTTCTCCTTTGCTGAGATAATCCATCCACCTCACAGGTGTGGCACATCAAGATGCTGATTAGACAGTATGATTATTTTATTTTTTTTTACTTTTTTAAATTTTTTTTCCATTTTTTTTACATACTTTCATCAGAGCAGTTCAGTGTCACGGTGACTCTGGAGGGTGATCCTTTTTTTATACTTTAATCACTGTAACAGCAATGTTTTAAACTGTTATGAATGGTTTACATTTAAAACAGGTGTGATTACTATTGTGTGCTGTGATTGGCCAACAGCTACCACATGGTACAGGGTTATGTGATTGGCCTGGGTGCTGTGATAGCTGTGGGCAAATCACTGCTTAGCAATACTAAGCACAGCTGTTATGGATGAAACCTATTCATCACAGTTGTGTTTACATTGTAATCATGTGATCGGGTGCACGTTGAGCCCATCAGCCAATGACTTACAGGTACATGAATTGACTTACAAGTACATGAAGTGGTTAATCAATGTGCAGTATATAGTGTGGTATGAATTGGGGGGGATAATGTTGTCTTTTTTTGTTCATCTGAACAGCTGGGAAAAACTATATTTATCATATGTTTTATGTATTGCATAGTTTGAATTGTTTAAGAAACAGTATGTTATTTCTCTGTTTTGTTTTAGATTTTGTTTTTCAGAATGCTTGGAACACAAAGAGTTCTATTCATGTGGTCTTCTGAGATGGGTGGATGGAACGAAGTGGAACACAATTTTTCACTGAAACAATACCAGTCTGCTATAATTTGTTTGCAAGAGACATTGGTATGCCAGGTACAGTGAATTATCTACAAAGGTATATTTATATTCGGAGCATATCATCTTGTTATTCGTCTTATTCATGTGGTGCTAATAAAAGGGGAATTCTAAAAGAAAGATAATTATTTATATATGGTTTACTGTTTTGCACTAAGCATATATTTGTTAATATATATATTCCCACCACCATTTAATAGTGAAATGATGATACTCATTTCTAAATATATTTCAAACAAACAGTCTATGTGTCTAATTGTAGTATAATGCCTGAAATGGATACACATTCCCCCTCCAGTTATAAGTCTCCTGTCTGTCTTTCTGCTATTGGAAAGTTATTGAAAGAGCTTGGGTTATAGACATAAGGTGCATGCTATACCTGCTTACAACTTTGTCAAGGATAGATTTAGCTAGCTCTCCTACTATGTTACCATTCATTTAGAATATTAAATATATATGGTCAAGGGGAGCATACGAGTGAGTGGCCTTCTCTACACTCTCTTCCAACTGCAAAGGGGTACCAGGCAGGGTTCCCCCCTTGCTCCAGCTTTCTTTTCCCTGGTGAAGAAACCTATAGCGCAAGCACTTTGGGTCTCTCTGGGGATCCATGGCTTGTGGGTGGGTTGGCTGGAGGAGAGGATGGCTCTTTATGCCGAAGACCTATTGTTGTTCCTCAACGATGGAAGGACCTTCCCTACAAGGAGCTCTACAAATTTTGAACACCTTTTCTTGGTTCACAGGTCGAAAGGTTGACTGGTACAAGTCATTACTACTTCCGGTGGATAAGGGGATGTGGGCCTGCTCCCCTGGCACTCTTCCCCTACAATAGGTTAATAATTTGACTTATTTAGGTATTGTCATTTTTAGGCAGTTCTCGACTTGTATAGGACTAAATCTTTATGCAATGTTATCTGAGGTTAAGCTAAAACTGAAGGCATGGAAAAACCTACCCCTCTCACTTATTGGTAGCATCAACCTCCTCAAAATGAAAATCCTCCCCAAGTTTACTTATCTTTTTTGGAATTCCACACAATGGCTCCCCAAAAAGTTTTTTTTTTTTTACTAAATTAACTTGATGGTTCCTCTTCTTTCTTTGGGGCTCCAAAACCCCAGGCATTAACTTATGACTCTTGCCAGCCCAATTGATAGAGGAGGACTGGCTTTACCAGATTGTTTTATGTATTTTCTTGCACCCCACTTAGTTACAGCTTACTGGTGGTTAAAACCTGACTTAACCACTTGCTGACCGCCCGCTGCAGTTTTACTGGTGCAGGCTGACTCGGCTGCGCGAAACCAACGTAGTACGCCTGGTGCTGGGGGGCGAGCACACGCCGCTGGTGGCGCTACCATCCCCACTAGGCAGCGTGGGATCCCGATGCATGGGGCCACAGCTGACCGTTCCTGTCTCTGAAATGATCACAGTGCGCCTGCGATCCTTCTATATAGGATCACGGGTCTCTATGGTCATTTCAAAACCCCCTCCCTACAGTTAGTAAACACTCCCCTAGGCTCACATTTAACCATTTGATCACCCACTAGGTTAACCCCTTCCCTGACAGTGTCATTATTACAGTAACAGTGCATATGTTTAGCACTGATTACTCTAGTAATGTCACTGGACCCTCCAAAAGTGTCAAAAAGGTTAGTTAGGTGTCCGATATGTCCGCCGCAATGTCGCAGTCCCACTAACAATCACAGATCGCCACCATTACTAGTAAAAAAAATAAAAATTACATAAATCTTTCCCCTAGTTTGTAGACGCTATACCTTTGTGCAAACCAATCAAAATACGCTTATTGTGATTTTTTTCCCCAAAAATATGTAGCAGAATACAAACTGGCCTAAAAGGATGAAAAAATTTGATTGTTTTTTTTATTTTTTTGGGGAATGTTAAATAGCAGAATGTGAAAAATATAGTTTTTTTCAGAATTGTCGCTCTTTATGTTTATAGCGCAAAAAATAAAAAATTCAGAGGTGATCAAGTACTACCAAAATAAAGCTATTTATGGGAAAAAAAAGGATATCAATTTTATTTTGGTATAGTGTCACACGACCGCGCAATTTTCCATTAAAGTAAAGCAGTGCCGAATCGCAAAAAATGGCCTTGTCATTAAGGGGGCAAATCCTTCCAGTCCAGAACTGGTTAACTAACACCTCTGTTGTCCTGAGGGCAGCGATTTTACAATTCCTTAAAGCCCTCCGGTGTTTATTGTTTAGAGGTCTGAAGTCTTCTCATGTCCCTCTCTATGTATACTATCCTCCAGGCCTGGAAAGCCAGTCTCTGCTTGGAGTCTCTTCCCTCTACCACTTCATCCCCTCATACCCCCTTATGGTTGAGCCCCTCCTTTCTGCATTTTGCTTCTATTCCCAATTCCCAGGCCTGGAACAAATATAAAATTAAAATGTTGGAACACATAATTAGAAATGATGGTCTGCTCACCTTCCATGTTTTTAATTCCAAATTGAATTTACCCTCACATAATTTTTTTTAGATGTCTTCAGGTTTCCTATGCCTTCAGTTGTAAGTTTTTAGGTCAACACGTATTCCTTATGCATTCGGAGTTGGAGGTTATCTTTTGTGCGGATCTGTTGAAACCCATCTCAGAACTGTATTGACAGCTTCTTGTGGCAGCCAGTACAGAGTAATCTTCACTACAACAGAAATGGAGATTGGATATCCCTTGACTAGATGAGGAAGACTGATCTGAAATTTGTGACTTCCCCTTTTTTCCACTTAGTTTTTGCCAGGGATAAATTAATTCAATTTAAAATCTTGCACCGGGCTTATTATACCCCATACATTCTTCAGAAGACGAGCTCCTTAATATCTCCAGCCTGTTGGTGCTGCTCACATCAGTTAGGTGAGTTTTTTCATATTTCTTGGTCTTGACCTTACATAGTGATGTATTGGCAAGTAGGGATGATCGAACTTTTGAAAAGTTCGGTTCGACCAGAACACCCGAATTTCAGGAAAGTTCGGTTCGGATTCCAGAACCCCATTGAAATCAATGGGACCCGAACTTCTGGAATCAAAAAACACCATTTTGAAGCCCTAAAACCCAATAAATGCCCCTAAAAAGTGCCTAGGGTTCTGGGTCATGCCCCATTAACTATTAATCACACAAAGAAAGTTCTTAAAAATTGTCATTTTTGATAAAAAAAGCCAATTATTGAAAAATTAGAAAAAAAAAGAGAGATTTTTTTATTTTTACTTTGGATTTAGTATCTGGGGGGTCTAAAAAGTGTACATGTGAAGTTTCAGCTCTAGGGTTGAGCGAACACCTAGATGTCCGTGTTCGACGGGTTCGGCCGAACTTTAAAAAAAAGTCCGGGTCCGTGTCCCGGACTTTTACCGAACTTTTCCCGGACACCGAACCCCATTGAAGTCAATGGGGACCCGAACTTTAAGGCACTAAAATGGCTCTAAAACACCAAAGGAAAGGGCTAGAGTGCTGCAAATGGCAGCAAAACGTAATTAAGAGCATGGAAAGTGCTCTGCAAACAAATGTGGATAGGGAAATAACTTAAAACAACAAAAAAAAAACAGAAAAATAAAACAATGTTCTTCTTCATCTCTGAAGGACGAGGCCCATATGGAGTAGGAGGGAGGTTGAGGTGGTGGTGGATGTGGCGGTGACATAGGCGTGCGCACAGGGTGTGCTGGGTGTGCCTGGGCACACCCTAATCACCTAGGGCACATAGCATTGCCAGTGAGGAGATGGGAAAGATCTCCCTGGGACCTGCTCTGCTCTATTTCTCCTTGCCTACAGGTACATGGCCCCGATACATTACTCTCCCTGCTGGCAAACACATGCATGTGTATTTCAACTTTGGGGTGCACACCTTAATGCAATAGGCTGCGCACACCTATGGGCGGTGTAGGTGGAAGCGGCGGTGGAGGAGGACCAGGGCCGGATTAACAGCATCATGGGCTTGGTGCTGAGGATTTTGAAGGGCCTTAAGGGCCGTGCCTTGCCATGCACCCAGAGGAGGAAGGGTGCAGCCATGCATGCCTAATTCAACATGGGATGCTGTCTCTGAAGCCCATAAACACATCCATGCATCGCCAACTGTCCCTCCTTGTCCAGCCTTCACGCTGTGTGGGGAGGTTCTGAGGGTGCTGCCTGGGGAAGCGAGCATAGAAGCCAGACTTCTGTGTTTACAAGTGACAGAAGAGCGGTAACAGTGAATATGGCCAACCCGGGGCCTATATAAAAGGTAGGGGCCTGGAGCTGCAGCTCCAATAGCCCCTACATTAATCTGGCCCTGAGGAGGAGGACGAGGTAGCCAACACTGCTTCTTTTCAAAAATTTTAAATGAGGGTACACCCCAAAAGAGTGAGAAAGAGCAAAAATGGAACAATGGGTGGGTAAGGTCGGTATCCATTGCTATTCTGCATAAGGTACGGAAAAGTCCCGTGGGATCCATGCCTGGTTCATTTTAATGAACGTGAGCTTGTCCACATTGTCTCTGGACAGGCGGCTGCGCTTGTCTGTTATAACGCCCCCAGCCGTGCTAAATACCCGTTCAGATAATACACTGGCTGCAGGGCACGCCAGCACCTCCAAGGCGTAAAGGGCAAGCTCAAGCCATGTGCCCAATTTGGAGACCCAGAAGTTGAAGGGGGCAGACCCGTCATTCACTACATGTAGGCGTGTGCACACATACTGCTCCACCATGTTGGTAAAATGCTGCCTCCTGCTAAGACGTTCCATCTGAGCTGCTGGTGCTGCTGTTTGTTGTGGCGTGCTGACAAAGCTTTTCCACATTTCGGCCATGCTAACCCTGCCTTCTGAGGTGCTGGCGGTGCCCTGGTTGCGTTGGCGACCTCCTCCTCCTCCTCCTCTGCCTTGTGCTTCCACTGTGGCCCCGCTGTCAGATGGGAATGCCAGCAGCATGGCGTCTACCAGCGTGCGCTTGTACTCGCGCATCTTGCGATCGCGCTCCAGTGAGTGAATTAAGGACGGTACGTTGTCCTTGTAACGGGGATCCAGCAGCGTGGCCACCCAGTAATCAGCACAAGTTAGAATGTGGGCAACTCGGCGGTCGTTGTGGAGACACTGCAGCATGTAATCGCTCATGTGTGCCAGGCTGCCCAGAGGCAACGAAAGGCTGTCCTCTGTGGGAGGTGTATCGTCCGTGTCCTCTGTATCCCCCCAGCCACGCACCAGTGATGGCCATGAGCTGGCCTGGGTGCCACCCTGCTGTGAACATGGTTCCATCTCCTCCTCCAGCTCCTCCTCCTCCTCATCCTCCTCATCCTCCAGAACTGTGCCCCTGCTGGACAATTGCGTCCCTGGCGTTTGCGTGTGCAGGAACCCACCCTCGGAGCCCCTTGCGAATGACTGCCCTGAAAGCCTTGGAAATGTTACCTCTTCATCCTCCTCCTCCTCCTCATCCTGTGCCACATCCTCTTCCATCATCGCCCGAATTGTTTTTTCAAGGAGGCATAGAAGTGGGATAGTTAAGCTGAGAACGGCGTCATTGCCACTGGCCATGTTGGTGGAGTACTCAAAACAGCGCAACAAGGCACACAGGTCTCGCATGGAGGCCCAGTTAAATTAAATAGCGGAATAGAAAATATGATCCAAAAAAAGTGTATGTATATCACACGTACACAACCACACTGGGCCCCAATTACTATTGTTTGTACCCCTAAAAGGCTAGATGAGGAGTAGGGGGAGTATGGAACAGGCAGCACCCTCAAACCTTCAGAAGTATGAGATGAACCCCAACAACTTGGAAAGGTGGATCTCTCTCACACGTACCGACACAGACTATCCCGCAATTCAATTGATCCTCAAAGGTTTTTATTGAATAGCGGAATAGGAAATATGATCAAAAAAAGTGTATGTATCTCGCACGTACACAACCACACTAGGCCCCAATTACTATTGTTTGTACCCCTAAAAGGCTAGATGAGGAGTAGGGGGGGTATGGAACAGGCAGCACCCTCAAACCTTCAGAAGTATGAGATGAACCCCAACAACTTGGAAAGGTGGATCTCTCTCACACGTACCGACACAGACTATCCCCCAATTTAACTGATCCCCAAAGGTTTTTGATTAAATAGCGGAATAGAAAATATGATCCCAAAAAAGTGTATGTATATCACACGTACACAACCACACTGGGCCCCAATTACTATTGTTTGTACCCCTAAAAGGCTAGATGAGGAGTAGGGGGAGTATGGAACAGGCAGCACCCTCAAACCTTCAGAAGTATGAGATGAACCCCAACAACTTGGAAAGGTGGATCTCTCTCACACGTACCGACACAGACTATCCCGCAATTCAATTGATCCTCAAAGGTTTTTATTGAATAGCGGAATAGGAAATATGATCAAAAAAAAGTGTATGTATATCACACGTACACAACCACACTAGGCCCCAATTACTATTGTTTGTACCCCTAAAAGGCTAGATGAGGAGTAGGGGGGGTATGGAACAGGCAGCACCCTCAAACCTTCAGAAGTATGAGATGAACCCCAACAACTTGGAAAGGTGGATCTCTCTCACACGTACCAACACAGACTATCCCCCAATTTAACTGATCCCCAAAGGTTTTTGATTAAATAGCGGAATAGAAAATATGATCCAAAAAAAGTGTATGTATATCACACGTACACAACCACACTAGGCCCCAATTACTATTGTTTGTACCCCTAAAAGGCTAGATGAGGAGTAGGGGGGGTATGGAACAGGCAGCACCCTCAAACCTTCAGAAGTATGAGATGAACCCCAACAACTTGGAAAGGTGGATCTCTCTCACACGTACCGACACAGACTATCCCGCAATTCAATTGATCCTCAAAGGTTTTTATTGAATAGCGGAATAGGAAATATGATAAAAAAAAAGTGTATGTATATCACACGTACACAACCACACTAGGCCCCAATTACTATTGTTTGTACCCCTAAAAGGCTAGATGAGGAGTAGGGGGGGTATGGAACAGGCAGCACCCTCAAACCTTCAGAAGTATGAGATGAACCCCAACAACTTGGAAAGGTGGATCTCTCTCACACGTACCAACACAGACTATCCCCCAATTTAACTGATCCCCAAAGGTTTTTGATTAAATAGCGGAATAGAAAATATGATCCAAAAAAAGTGTATGTATACCACACGTACACAACCACACTAGGCCCCAATTACTATTGTTTGTACCCCTAAAAGGCTAGGAGTAGGGGGGAGTATGGAACAGGCAGCACCCTCAAACCTTCAGAAGTATGAGATGAACCCCAACAACTTGGAAAGGTGGATCTCTCTCACACGTACCAACACAGACTATCCCCCAATTTAACTGATCCCCAAAGGTTTTTGATTAAATAGCGGAATAGAAAATATGATCCCAAAAAAGTGTATGTATATCACACGTACACAACCACACTAGGCCCCAATTACTATTGTTTGTACCCCTAAAAGGCTAGGAGTAGGGGGAGTATGGAACAGGCAGCACCCTCAAACCTTCAGAAGTATGAGATGAACCCCAACAACTTGGAAAGGTGGATCTCTCTCACACGTACCAACACAGACTATCCCCCAATTTAACTGATCCCCAAAGGTTTTTGATTAAATAGCGGAATAGAAAATATGATCCCAAAAAAGTGTATGTATATCACACGTACACAACCACACTAGGCCCCAATTACTATTGTTTGTACCCCTAAAAGGCTAGATGAGGAGTAGGGGGAGTATGGAACAGGCAGCACCCTCAAACCTTCAGAAGTATGAGATTGTGTTCACTGTACCCCACAAAGATTGAGTTCACTGCACCCCACAATGATTGTGTTCACTGCACCCCACAAAGATTGTGTTCACTGCACCTCACAAAGATTGTGTTCACTGTACCCCCCAAAGATTGTGTTCACTGCACCCCACAAAGATTCTGTTCACTGTACCCCACAAAGATTGTGTTCACTGCACCCCAAAAAGATTGTGTTCACTGCACCCCAAAAAGGATGTTGTTCACTGCACCCCAAAAAGGATGTTGTTCACTCCACCCCAAAAAGATTGTGTTCACTGCACCCCACAAAGATTGTGTTCACTGCACCCCAAAAAGATTGTGTTCACTGCACCCCAAAAATGATTTTGTTCACTGCACCCCAAAAAGGATTTTGTTCACTGCACCCCAAAAAGGATGTTGTTCACTCCACCCCAAAAAGATTGTGTTCACTGCACCCCAAAAAGATTGTGTTCACTGCACCCCACAAAGGATTTTGTTCACTGCACCCCAAAAAGATTGTGTTCACTGCACCCCAAAAAGGATGTTGTTCACTGCACCCCAAAAAGGATTTTGTTCACTGCACCCCAAAAAGATTGTGTTCACTGCACCCCACAAAGGATTTTGTTCACTGCACCCCACAAAGATTGTGTTCACTGCACACCAAAAAGGATTGTGTTCACTGCACCCCAAAAAGATTTTGTTCACTGCACCCCAAAAAGATTGTGTTCACTGCAGCCCAAAAAGATTGTGTTCACTGCAGCCCAAAAAGATTGTGTTCACTGCAGCCCAAAAAGATTGTGTTCACTGCAGCCCAAAAAGATTGTGTTCACTGCAGCTCACACACAGAAAAATGGATGTGGATCACTGACACCTACCTATCTCCAATCCCACACCACACAGCAATATCGATTGTAGTTTGTAGAACACAGTTTCCCTAAAATTCAGCAGACTCTGTCCCTAACAGGATTGAGAAGAGATCGTAGATCAGGATTGAGTGCAGATTCACCCCACCCCCCACACAGCAATATCGATTGTAGTTTGTAGAAGACACTGACCCTATAATTCAGCAGACTCTATCCCTAAAATGCCTACAACTCGCCCTGCCTAAACACTCCGACCTGTCCCTCAATTCTATCCGGACACAAATGTTTTTTTCCTGCCTATCTTTCCCTAATCAGCAGCCAGCACGTTGATGTGTGCTCTGTCCCTGAATCTAAGCAGCATAATGACGCCGCTGCGGCTGCCTCGAACTTATAAAGACTTGGTCACATGCTTCAGACGGCCAATCACAGCTACTGAGACATTTGCAGGCATGGCTGGGATGGCTTAAGGCACACCAGTTAAACGATTGTTGATTGGCTGTTGAAAGCCCGCCATGAAAAGAGCGCCAAAGCATGCAAAACCCGGAAATAAAACGACCGAACACGGATTTTTACCCGAACATACAGTAAAGTGTCCGTGTCCGTGTTCGGGTACAAAAAATCCAATTATTCGGTACGAACACGAATAATACAGTCCGTGTTCGCTCAACACTATTCAGCTCTGTAGCATGTCCAGAACCATAAAAAAAAGATTGTTTGTATTAGAAAACTTTCAGCACAGGAGGTTGGCTTCGCTGCTGTAACACCTTGCCGGTTTAATAGCAGGCATTTTTTTGGGTTCTTTGCAGTCAGGGAAAACATCTGAACTTGTGTATAGTGGTACTGTGCACAAGTTCTGATGTTTTGCCTGCCTCCAAAAACCCCCAAAAAATGCCAGCAAAAACACACCTGGGCATTTTTTTTTTTTTACGCTAGCGTTTTTTTTGGCATTTTTTAGTAGCAGAAATATATGCTTGCGCTAATGAAATCATTTACAGTAATATATTTCTGCTACAATCACACCTATATATGGCTAGGTGTCTATATACATATAATTATGTGTGTATATATACCACTATACACAAGTTCAGGTGTTTTGCCTGCCTCACAAGAACCCCAAAAAATGCCAAAAAAAACGCTAGCGTCGAAAAAAAGATGCCCAGGTGTGTTTTTGCTGGCATTTTTTGGGAGTTTTTGGAGGCAGGCAAAACATCAGAACTTGTGCACAGTACCACTATACACAAGTTCAGATGTTTTTCCTGACTGCAAAGAACCCAAAAAAATATGCCTGCTTTGAAACCGGCAAGGTGTGAAAACCGAGGAGAGAAGCTAACCCCCTGAGCTGAAAGTTTTCTAATACATACAATCCTTTTTTTTTCTGGTTCTGGACATGCTACAGAGCTGAAACTTCACAGGTACACCTTTTAGACCCCCCAGACACAAAATCACACAAAAAAAGTTCTTAAAAATTGTCATTTTTGATAAAAAAGCCAATTATTGAAAAAATTAAAAAAAAAAAAAAAGAGATATAGTGGTACTGTGCACAAGTTCTAATGTTTTGCCTGCCTCCAAAACCCCCCAAAAAATGCCAGCAAAAACACACCTGGGCATTTTTTTTTTTGACGCTAGCGTTTTTTGGCATTTTTTTGGGTTCTTTTGAGGCAGATAAAACATCTGAACTTGTGTATAGTGGTATATATACACACATAATTATATGTATATAGACACCTAGCCATATATAGGTGTGATAGTAGCAGAAATATATTACTGTAAATGATTTCATTAGCGCAAGCATTTATTTCTGCTACTATCACACCTATATATGTCTAGGGGTATATATACAGACATATATGTGTATATATACCCCCTATACACATGTTCAGATGTCATGTCTGACATCAAACATGTCCTCAAAAAAGCACTGGCAGTGGCAGCCCCTGCAGCATAAAAAATGCTTGGCTGGTGAGAAGCCATATTCCAGTTCCGAAGCAACTCAGAGAAATGATCATTTCTCTATAGCGGTCACCCTGCTATGGAAGGGTTTTGTCACCCTGCCATAGCAGTCACTGCCAGTTAACCCTACACTACACTACGGTCCCCTTACACTTAACACTTTCCCTACAGAAACTAAATTTTTGAAGCTAACTTAAGTGGAAAGGAGCACTCTAACTACACTAGATGTCCCTTTCCTCACACTAATAAATAGCTAAATGACACTTTTAAAGTAAAATTAACAGAACTGCTTCCACTCTCTTCCATGTCCAGTATAACAATGCTAGGAATATGGCGGGGGCAATCTTATATACTGGGGGGCGTATTCACTAATGATTGGTCTAGGGACCCCCTAGTCACTCCAATCACATTCCTAGCATTCTCCTGTCCCCTCAATTGGCTTTTGCTAATGGTTCTGGTCCAATCACGGGCTTTTAAAGCCCATTTCCTGAAGCATTGCATTTTGGTCGGTTCTGGTTGCCGAATTACGAACTTTTTGGGCAAAAAGTTCTAAATTCGGCCGAACCTCGAACACCCAATGTTCGGGCCGAACCGATGGTCGACCCAAACCGTTCGATCATCCCTATTGGCAAGCTGTGCTGCAATTTATTGGAAATACAACAGAGATCATAATACCTTTTGAGCCACAATATTGTCTGCTAGATCTGGTGGAATCATTAGCCAACATGATGGCTAAGCAAACCGTTCTAAGTCTTTTGTTATTTTATGCTCATAAGGAGATCACAAGGTGCTGGAAACAAGCCTGTCCTTTCAAGGTGCACTTCTGGGTATGTTTGGTAAATTCCAACCTGCCTCTGTAGCACTGTCCCCGTAGGGCTTGCTGTGTTGTGACTTCTTCGGTCTCCCTCTGATTACCTGTAGACAGTCACTAGGGGGATTTTCACACATCTATGCTTACTCCCAGTTGCTCATTACTTAACAGTCCAGTGGATTTGTTTTTTTTTATTTATTGTGGAAACTCGGATGGGAAAAGGGAATAGTGGTATACTCCAACTTGAACTATTCACAGTAGATAAGGACAGCCTTCACTTGGCCTCACTGGGTTATGTGTGGAAGCAGACACACTGCTTTAGCCATACTGCTACTTGTATGAAAGAATTTAAGTCCTTTTGCTCTCCATAGCAATAGACTTAAAGAGGCTGTAAACCCCTTTTGTTTACATTTACCTATAGGTAAGCTTACATTAAGGCTTACCTATAGGTTCTATAAATATCTCCTAAACTTGCACCGTTTAGGAGATATCTACAGAGCATGCAGCCGATGACGTCATCGGCGCATGCATTCTGAAGGAACGGCCACCCGTGCCGTTCCTTCAGATCCCAGTGCCGTGAACGGTGGCTCCCGCGCGCCCCTGGCCAATCAGATGGCCGGAGGACGAGATCCAGGAAGCAGGACAGCCGGACATGTTGGCGGGGTCTTCGTTTTTAGGTAAGTACTTCATAATGAGCTGGTATGCGATGTATACTAGCTCATTATGCCTTTGTCTTTACAGGGTTTTTTTTTATTTCACATTTTTTAAATGGGTTTACTTCCTCTTTAATGCAACTACATTATCTTTAAGATATCCTCTAGCATTCCCTTGACTGACACCCATCCACTGATTCTTCTGGCAGAAAGGGTGGTCCTCTCAAGACCGGCCCCACAACACAGATCTGTACTCTCTGTAGGCAGAATCAGATCCTCTCCAGTGTCTTCCTCCTAGTCAGCTCTGCAGGACCTCTGGGCTCTCTTGTGGCTCCTCTCTGATTCTCAGGCCCTCAGGTCGACCACCTGAGACTGCATGGCAGGTTCTACAGAGGAGGGGCAGCTACCCCCACCCTCTGGGACCACACTTTCCAGCTGAAAGGACCCCGAGCACACGTGCCCTTGGCATTTATAGTATACCAGCATGCACCGAGGCACTTTCACTAGTGCAGTAACAAATGCCTGTGCAATCCCTTGTCAGGTTTCCGCCCACTGCCCAATATACCTCCCTATTGGACCAGTGTGAAACACTTCAGAGAAGCTGAGCTGAACCTGAGCACCATGAGCAGTCCTCACTAACAAAGCCTGCTCTCTAGTAGGTAGAGAGAGCAACATAAATTTGCCTGGCAATCTCTCCAGTAGGCAGAAAGACCCAAAAACTATACTCTCTCTCTAGCACCTATCTAGAGGTAGGAGGGTGCTATATATATATATATATATATATATATATATATATATATATATATATATATATATAGTCAAGGGGCTTTCTGATCATTCTCCATTGATAATACAATTTAAAAGTAATAATAGAGATGCTGCTCTTCCTTGGAGATTAAATCCCTATTGATTAAGAATGGTATTGCAAGTACACAAGAATGGGAGAGGAATCTGATGGTACAAGTGGAAAGTGTGAAAAAGGAACATATTAATAATCACTCTCATATTTCTTTGAAGAAGTGGTTACAGGGTACAGTACAGTGAAAAAATTGTGTTGAATGAACTTTTTTTTTTTTTTCAAAGTAGGATTACATCAAAGAGGGATATTTAGTAGGCTATTTATTAGCAACAAAAACACGAGCTAAGCAGCCGTCTGCATGTACTGTATATGTGGCAAAAGAAAATGAAATGAGCATAGCAAGCTCTTCTTTCTCAGATATAGCAGATATAGTCTATTGATTTTATAGTAATTTACATGCCTCCAACAGAGCATACTGAGATGAACAACTAGGTAACTATTAAGAACAGTATTTTTACATTTCTTAATCTAGGATTTATTTAACTTTTTAAAATATACATTAGTATAAAAAAACAATAAAACGCCAGCAGGAAGGAGCCCACGAGTGGAGAGCGGTGAATACCGTTGTGTGTTCCGCTCGGCTCCCATGACGTAGACACCTTACGCACGTTTCGTCATAACGTTGACCTCTTCAGAGGTGGAAGACAGCGTATCACGGAGCCTCTTATGCGGTAATCATCGCCCCTCACTCCGACCTTTTCAGGAAATGGATGTCCGTGTGCATCCCCCGCTGCCCAGGATGTCACGCACAACGATATTCACTGCTCTCCACTCGTGGGCTCCTTCCTGCTGGCGTTTTATTGTTTTTTATACTCGTGTATATTTTTAAAAGTTAAATACAGCCTTAAAAATGTTATTTCACCATCTGGAGCCTTCTTTTATTCTATTACCTGGCCAGACCCATGGATGGAGGTTAACTAGGAAGTGACAGTCCGGAGTATTGGGGTACTACATCCCTTACCGGAACCTATCCTGGTCCAGGTGGCCAAGTCTACCCAGTCTTAATACTATATGGTATATATATATATATATATATATATATATATATATTATATATATATATATATCTGGTGAGTGTGTTATTTTACTTTCTTCCACGGTGGAAACACGTATCAACACTTGACCGTTTGGAAGTTGAGCACCTGCACTTTATTTGTACTGAAGAAATACCTGCTTAATTTGCACTTCAAGTCACCCATGAACTTCATTTTTATAAGGATTTTCATGAACTCTTTTTGAGCACTATTGAATACTCATCACAGTAGTAATTGCACTTCCAATCACTCATGAACTTTGCTTTTTTGATTTCTGATTTTTACAAGCCTTTTTTATGAATTTCTCTGAACTATGCACTAATAAGTTATTTAGCCTTATTTATTGTAGTAATTTTATGTTTTATTGAGCACCTTGTTTTCATTATTATTCAACACCTTATCAAGAAACAAAATTTGCTATTATTATTTATTGCATATGTTCTGCATTTAATGTTACTGTTTAGGTGCACCCATCTCATATGATTATTTTGTATTTTTAGATTTTTCTCACTATTAGCACACCCAGCACTTTAGAGTGTTTATAAATTATCTAATTATGCACTCTTAGCACTTTCAGGATTACCTACAGCACAGTAACTTAGGCTTAATACAACTGTTACCCATCCTTTTGGTATTGCAAATTTTTGCACTGGATAAGCACCTTTATCTAGCTTCAATTACACTCACAGCAAGCTAGCCCCTGTATTTTTGGCTATATTCAATTATATCCCTACCCTCTCTATAGCAGCTGCATTTGATATATATTTACATTTGAATACCTTCTATTTCAACCCATTGGCGCGGGGGATATACTTTTTGGGAAATATACACCCTCCATGATATTTTAACAATTACATTATAAGAATTTCCAGTGGTAAAGGACGTGTGTTATCTGAATGTACATAGGTTATCTCTAAACAACCTACTAACCCATACATATCCAATTATATATTCCTTGAAATGCAGAGTGTGATGGTTTTGAGACAGAGATAATGTTTAAGAGTATATATTTTTAGGGATTATAAGGGCCATCTCAGAGAGTAACTGAGTTTAGTTACACACCATAGGACATATAGGACTCCCCATTCACTTCAAAAGGGAGTAAAAATTGTACTATATTTGAAAAAGTTTTAGAAGATTTCATATATCCCATCTGGAGATGTCCTAAACCAATCATGTCCAAAGTCCGACTCGTGGGCAAGCTGTGGCTTGTATTCCAGTTTTAATACGGCCCTAGTGAATCTCTGAGTGCCACTGCCGGGTCAGCTGCGCTGCCTCTGACTTTTCTGACTCTGACAATGTCTCTCTGAGACTCGTCACATCCCTGATGTGATGGCTCGGGGGCAGGGCCTCGCCACCTCTGGCCTCCCTTTGCAGCTCAGCTCTGCTGCTTGTTAGTCCCACCGAGTCCTGCTTCACCCCCTCGCTCGGCTCTATCTATCACAAGTGAAGTGGTGGCAGCGAGAGACACGCAACTGAGTGGTTGCGGATTGATCTCTGGGCCCTGGCTGGGGGAGGGACTGAGACTGTGAGTAGTGGACTAGTCGACTGTGTACTGCAGCGCCACCGCAAAAGCGTGGGAGGAGAACTGGATGGAGGGAGGATTTGGACTCTGGAGGAATAAATTCTTATTTAGCAGGGCCAGGGGGGGGGGGGGGGGAATCTGGAGACTGGGGACTGTCACTGCCTGGAGACTGGAGAGAGAGGCTGGACCAGAGGACTCGAGACAACAGCCTAAGGTAGGCAAAGTAAGAAGAGAACTTCCTTGAAGTCAAGACAGAGCCACTCACTACAGTACTCACTACCAATAATATGTAATGTACTTTACAATGTTCCTGACATATATTTCAGTTTCCTGTTTTTTTTTTTTTTTTTCATTTGGCTTTTAGATATGAATGGCAGTGTGATTTAACACCTGTTTAGATTTGTCATCCAAATCGTTTGCAATAAACTTTGCATAAAATAGTTTATTTTAATGGTTTAACTGTCAGGCAAAATGGTTGGCCTCCACACATGTTCACTTCATCAAGTCTGGAGCTCTTTGAAAAAAGTTTGGACATCCCTGTCCTAAGTTGTTAAAGACATTGGAAAGCTTTTGTTCAAAATATTAACTCTGTTTCTAAAACAAATGTATCCATTTGTTTGTATTATGTGCATGTGGAGATTTTGGAAAACAAAGTTAATGTAAGATAGGTGCCTATTACAACATTGTTTTTGCTAGGAAAATTGATTGCACAAATATAGATTTCACCTCATCCATCCACAGTGTTGAAATGGATATTGCCTATCATAATTAATAGAAAATTAGGACAGTTGACATCTCAGCATAGGAAAGTTCTTATCTCATCTTAAAAAATATAGATTAAATGGCTTGTTACCTGGTATGCTAAAAGCTTAGGAATGTTATAGATGAAAAAACAGAGGGATAGGATAGATTAGAATGTGTGACATTTTAAATGTGTAAGTTGGGTTTAGTTTGGTATTTTTTGTTTTGTGGATATGATTTGTTCTGTGTTGTGATGTTTTTCTATGGTATATGTGTTTTTTGGAAAAAAAAAATTTTTTTTACAATAAATAAAATATGATGAAAAAAAAACTACATTCTCTTCAATTATCCACTCACGTAAAAAGCAAATTCCCACATTTCATCTGCACATAATTGCAAATTCAAAGTGAACACGACTACAATTTTCTGAGTGAAGATTCTCAAGTTCAACCTCATTCTGTTTTAATATCTGTGTGAAAAAGCAGGTTTATTTGTTGGTTGTGCTGTATGCAAAGGTTAAAATCACTGCTTCTTTTTAGATATCTCTAGAAAACCCACGTATCAAGCAAAAACAAAGCATCTGTTAAAACAATTTTTCACCACGAAAGTACTCATTTTTAAAAATAACTACTTTACAATATAACTTTCAGGATAGAAAGAAAGAAATCATAACAAAAAAATTACTTTTCTATCCTTATCCGCACAAGAACTATTGTATTTTCCAAACAAGCTGGAAATTTTTCACCAGGGAAAATAGTCTGAAATTGTTTGCCAGTATGTTGCTTTTATGCAATGCCAAACTAATAACTACCATTAATATTCATTTGGCACCTTGTTATGGTCCTTGACAGACGGAACATGAGTTTTCAGCATATTCCACCTGAATACATGATGTATGCTGTCAGGTTAAAGCAAATTTCCGAACATGATAGTGCCTTGTTTCTGATTAAGTAATGATTCTGCTTTTCGAGTGAAATATGATAATTTTAGGCTCTTAGCCCTAATGTCTTTGGGAATAAAATATTGCAGAGCTTCAAGTATTTATAATGCCTTTTTAAAACTTTCCATTAAGGTGGAAAATATTACCAAAAACATTTGCTATTGTTACAAAAGCCTGAACTCTGTAGGTTTTAAAAAAAATAATTTTTTTTAATAATAATCGTGGAAAGCCTATTTTTCTAAGAGAGATGTGTGTTTTAGAGTGGATGAGAATCGCTCAAGCATTACAACATACAAACAAAATAATGAAAGAACAAAGCAACAATCTCTCCAAGGTAATGGTCTAATTTATAATAAAAGTATCAAAATACAGACAATGATGGCAGGTAAGAGAAATAATAGGCTTGAATTGAGTAAATACAAAGTAAAATAACCAATTTCACATTGAAGAGAGAGTCATAACAGTGTGCTAAAATAGTGGTCTCTACCATTTTTATTAAGATGAATTGCGATCCCTATAAATTTCTCAGCATGTGATACTTATCACATACAAATAGACAATGTGGTCTTGTTTCATAGTAAGAATCATTTTTTTTTTTTTTTTTTATTAAAGCACCACAAAATGCATTTTCAAACAAGCTGGCAAGCAAATTAGCAACTGCGGGTAACCAGAAAATAGTTACTGGCTAAAGAGGATGAAGTACCCTAAGAAAGTCACTAATGAGGACAGCTTTATTGATAAATATTAAGTAAAAAGTATACAACAATTCCAAATCCTTCAACAATTATAATTTAAAATGACAACGTTGTCAATTAACCATAAAGGGGAGTTGCAGCTGCACATGCAATGCTACATACTGTACACATCTCCATTCAACCACATTGACATGAAGACCAATACTAAATGAGCCAATTAACCCAGGACGGTCGCAATGTTCATCATTCAATGCAATAGCTGGGTAGACATAAATTTGGTCAGTCTGTGGGGAGAAAATTCATGGCATGTATAAAGGGAGCGATGGGGCTAAAGATGTACAGTTCCGGGTATAGTTATGGGTCTGACACCTAGGCAGCATCCAACAGTCCCATGATGGGAATTCAGCCATAGGCAGATAATACAGTGGTGATCATAGGAGAAGCTCAGAGATGCTATGCTGGTAGTAGCTCAGCAAGTGTGTAAGGAACAGCCAGGGTGGACTAGACTCACCACCTCCTGTATATAGTGGTCACTTGAGCTCCCTGGCAATGTTAAAGTGATTGCCGTCTGCCTCTGGCTCCCGTTTTCAAGCAGCCCACTCTTCGCTCCAGTGACTGGCAATCCCCACATCAACAGCACATGCTCGCAGCAGTCCCCATTGGACGTCACATGTGTGATGACAAGCTGACGCGTTTCATTAGCCAATGGCACTAACTTCCTTCAGAGCAAGGAGGGGTCTTCTGGCTCAGACTTAAATAGCTGCAGATTCGTGCAATACTAGATTTCTGCCAATAGATGTCATCGACAATCATTTACCCTTCAGTCATTCATCACTAAGGTATATACACATGGTGGCGCACCATGATGGCACTAAGGAACTGTAAGTATGAAACCATTAAGAAGTATACAGACTTACATTAAAAGACTGAGAGGAAAATCAAGATATATTACGGTCATGAGGATCTTAGTTGTAAATAATAGTATAGGAAAGGCATAAAGAGGAAATTCTTAATAGGTAAGGAGTTCAATAGGGCATTATATATAGAAAGCACAATGTTATGCTTCCAAAAAAAGTTGTAAATTTCATTCATTATTTAACCCATTAAGCACTAAAGGTCCAAGTCTATAAATCCACATCTTCTCCTTCTGAAGGAGAATAGTGTCAAAGTCACCTCTTCTGCAAGGTAAATTCAAAGCATATATGCCCTTTACTTTCAAGCCGGGAAGTAGTTACTGCCTTTTTGATATGTTATTTTACACATTTTTTTAAAAAAAGTGTAAATTATTGTACCAGTTATATTAAAAGTTGTAAATAAATAAATTATATTACAGTGGCTTAAAGATAGGATACTAGCCTCATCCTACATTTTAAAGAACTGAGAAATAGATGGATGAAAGCTTTGAATTTATATGTAACTAACAAAAAATTATTTAAAAATAAATAATATTTTACTGTCCTCTGAACTTATGTTAAAACCAGTTCAAATAACCCTTGTGGCCAGGAGGGAAAATATAAATTGTGATGCACTCAGGGATGACAATTGGGTCTTTGTGATGTTATTTGGGACCAGTAACAGCTACTAGCAAAGCATTCTATAGACAAAGCTAGATCCAAAGTTACTACATGGCAAAACAATAAATTAGATCATTTATCACCAATAATTTGAATACTTTTAAGAATATATGGAGGTAACAAGACAGACAATAGGTTGTTTTTTGATTTTTGGCGTTGGGGCATTCTAAAGTTCTTGCCATGGGGTTCAATACAAACTCTAGACTGAACAAGCTGATTAAAAAATTAAACATTCAGTCTGAAGCGGAACACACATTCTTATTCTACAACATCTAAAAAAATTCCCTTGATGTTTACCATACCAAGTGTATCTAATCCTAATATTACTAATGATAGATAAGCTAATAACAATCAATTGCAGCTTACCAGTCTTTAGATGTTTAGGCTAAATTATTTTTCACTTTTCAGGCATAAAAAACATATTTAGCAAGTACATAAAATACCTTATAATCTTGCCAGAAAGGCAGTATCCTTTTAATAAGACCCATGCTATCCACATAGATGGAGAAGAAATGTAAAAACATGAAAGAACAATATTGTGTTATTCACATGATTACCCAGTGAAAATAAAAGGGGAAATCTTGAAAAGGTACACTGATCCAACCATTGCATACAAGAACTGATAAGCTGCAATATATTATGTTTTGGAGGTTTAGATATGCTTTACGATTAACCTTAAACTGAACTAAAACATGTAACCTAGTATTTTACATTAAAGTTAACCTGTCATGACATTAATAAAGGAGCAGCTATTAAATACAATATGCCTGGCTGCTATGTTGACCTTTACCAGTACATTTTAAGTCATTGACCGGACACAAGTAAGCAAAGGAGAAAAACCCATCAGTATCCACATACATGTTGCAGTATTAAAAGCAAAAAGAAACAAAAACCACCAGACAACAATTATTTCTAGAAGGAAGGATTAACATTGGCAGCCTCCACGTTCTTCTAATTACAGAAAAAAAAGTCCCTAAATTTAATTTTATGACAGAAAATAAACCTCTGCAAATGCACATTTATATTACCAGGTACCAGAATCAAAGATACTGGAACTAACATCCCTAGACTGAAATGATCCAAGGCCATGCCAAAAGAAATAGATATTATTTTCATGGAAAGATGTACACAGCGGTGTCTCATCTCATTTTTGGGAGTACCAACCTCCCTTCGTATGAACTTCATTAAAACAAGGCTACGTCTTTGACAACTCGGTAAAGGAGGAGAGCATATTTAAAAGAAGAAAAACTACCACAAGAGGACACAGTTTTAAATTAGAGGGGCAAAGGTTTAAAAGTAATATGAGGAAGTATTACTTTACTGAGAGAGTAGTGGATGCATGGAATAACCTTCCTGCAGAAGTGGTAGCTGCAAATACAGTGAAGGAGTTTAAGCATGCATGGGATAGGCATAAGGCTATCCTTCATATAAGATAGGGCCAGGGACTATTCATAGGATTCAGATATATTGGGCAGACTAGATGGGCCAAATGGTTCTTATCTGCCGACACATTCTATGTTTCTATGTTTCTATGTAAATAGAATATTGTTAGGCAAGGTGATATCATGATGAGCTTATAAACAATATTCAAAAGAACAATTATTATGGGACAGTATTAGCACTATTTTCATCAACAAGGTGATGAAAAATGTGAATTATCCCAGCATAAGCAGCATGTTGGTGACACGCACACGCCCCCTGCATGCAAAAGTGCAGAATCACATGTATATATAACATATAAGCACCCATCTTTACCATAAAGTGTCATCACATCAACGCCATAGAAAGTTCACCACTTGAAAGCTTTTTCCAGAGGTTTTCTGCGGTAAGGGGCAACCTTGACAAAAATTAAGAATCCTATATGGGAATACGATCACCTTTACAGAGTGGCACGTTTATTTGGCACGGAACACCTTTTTCAGCTTTGAAGTTTTATACACTTCACATCTTTTGAGAGACTTGTGTTCTTTCCTATTTGTGTTCAATTGATTAATACGGACTTATTCACAAGATTTTATATATATTTTACACTTATATTGATATGTGCCAATCACACATTTTTATGTTTATTGATTTTCATATATATATTAGGTTAGCACACTATTTATTCTTAACATTTATCATTATTCATTTTTCCAGTGCTGCTTTCCGTTTTTAGCACTTATAATTTGCGCACCTTTCACTTTCACCATATATACGTGAATCTACACAGGAGAGCCACCCCATAGCAGTAAAACTGCTATGGGATGGACATTAAGCGGTTAAGAAAATATATAAATACAAAATATACAGAGCACTGATATATACTCTTAATTTCCTCAAACCTACTTCCCAGCATTACAGGTAGATCAATCATCAGTTACAAACGAGAACTCCCAGCCTTTGCTTCTATCTAGCAGTGGGACTACATTGGGTACTCTGCATGATTTTCAACTGTCAGTTACTTCCCCAGGAGTTTCTGGAGAGTGATATTTTTGACATATAAATGCACAATAAATGTCAAATCACATAAAACATAGAACAGTATATCTCTATGCTATTAATCCTTGGACATATACTCTTACATACTGTATATTGTAATGCAAAAGAATAATTAGCATGGTTTAAAGTGTTTATGCCATCTGTGCATGCAGGCTCCAGCCAGTGAAACTGAGGAGGGAGATCACAAGGGATCACAGAGGTGTTTTTCCTAGGTCAATATTGTTGAAAGGGACATATGTCACATACTGAATATCCATAAAAGTTTGTATACTAGGCCCTATAGGGTCTAAGCAGGTATTAATTCCTGGAAACATCCCCTGATATGTGTATGTCCTACCTCATTGACATCTGCAAAAAGGAGTTTGATATAAAGTTGTATAAATGATTTAGAACAAATGGTTAGTGTAGATGCCAGTCTGTAAATTTGCACTGATTATTGTCTTACACTATGGCATACTGTACAATAGATGTAAATATACAGAATCCCACAAAAGTGAGTACACCCTCACATTTTTGTAAATATTTTATTATATCTTTTCATGTGACAACACTGAAGAAATGACACTTTGCTAAAATGTAGTGTGTACAGGTTGTATAACAGTGTAAATTTGCTGTCCCCTCAAAATAACTCAACACACAGCCATTAATGTCTAAATCGATGACAACAAAAGTGAGTACAACCCTAAGTGAAAATGTCCAAATTGGCCGAATTAGCTATTTTCCCTCCCCGGTGTCATGTGACTCGGTCTCAGGTGTGAATGGGGATCAGGTATGTTAAATTTGGTGTTATCGCTCTCACTCTGTCATGCTGGTGACTGGAAGTTCAACATGGCACCTCATGGCAAAGAACTCTCTGAGGATCTGAAAAAAGAATTGTTGCTCTACATAAAGTGCCTAGGATATAAGAAGATTGCCAAGACTCTGAAACTGAGCTGCAGCACGGTGGCCAAGACCATACAGCGAGCGGTTTAACAGGACAAATTCCACTCAGAACAGGCCTCACCATGGTCGACCAAAGAAGTTGAGTGCACAGGCTCAGCATCATATCAGGAGGTAGTCTTTGGGAAATAAATGTATGAGTGCTGCCAGCATTGCTGCAGAGGTTAAAGGGGTGGGGGGGTCACCCTGTCAGTGCTAAGACCATACGCCATACATTGTATCAAATTTCTCTGCATGGCTGTTGTCCCAGAAGGAAGCCTCTTCTAAAGATGATGCACAAGAAAGCCCAAAAACAGTTTGCTGAGACAAGCAGGCTAAGGACGTCGATTACTGGAACCATGTCCTGTGGTCTGATGAGACCAAGATAAACTTAATTGGTTCAGATGGCATCAAGCGTGTGTGAGGGCAACCAGGTGAGGAGTACAAAGACAAGTGTGTCTTGCTTACAGTCAAGCATGGTGGTGGGAGTGTCATGGTCTGGGGCTGCATGAGTGCTGCCGCCACTGGGGAGCTACAGTTCATTGAGGGAACCATGAATGCCAACATGTACTAAGACATACTGGAGTAGAGCATGATCCCCTTCGGAGACCGGGCCGTAGGGCAATATTCCAACATGATAACGACCTCAAACACACCTCTAAGACAACCACTGCCTTGCTAAAGAAGCTTATGGTAAAGTTGATAGACTGTCCAAGCATGTCTCCAGATCTACACCCTATTGAGCATCTGTGGGGAATCCTCAAGCGGAAGGGGGTCTCTAACATCCACCAACTCCGTGATGTCGTCATGCAGGAGTGCAAGAGGACTCCAGTGGCAACCTGTGAAGCTCTGGTAAACTCCATGCCCAAGAGGGTTAAGGTAGTACTTTTTTTTGCCTGTGGTTTAGACATGAATGGCTGTGTGTTGAGTTATTTTGAGGGGGCAGCAAATTTACACTGTTATACAAGCTGTACACTTTCCTTTGTAGCAAAGTGTTATTTATTCAGTGTTGTCACATGAAAAGATATAAAAAAATATTTATAAAAATGTGAGGGGTGTACTCACTTTTGTGAGATACTGTATATGTCCAAGGAGTAATAACTTGATGTCATACCTTTTCGGGCCAATGAAGATGGCTGAAGACCAGCACACAGATGAAGATGCCAGTGAGGGACCATGGGAAAGGTCAGTATTAACCCCTTTAATTCCACTTTAGGAATATATGGAAACTATCACCTTACAATTTGTAAATGGGCCCCAGTCACTTTTCACAAGAACCCCCTGTTCTGGTAAGGTTGAAGATCAAAAAACAAAATTGGCATTTGATTGCATTTGAGGAAGAAGAAGAAGAAGAGAGAGAACATGCTTAGCAGCTGATTTTTAGCATTTGAACCCATTTATCCAACAAATTAAAGAACATGCCAGCTACCACGTGGTTACATATTGACAAACGTATTCAAAGAAAAGTTAATTAATCAGGTTGAAAATTTCCATCTGATCTCTTCACTGCCATATTTCATCTGATCTCTCCACTGCCCATTTGCTTGCATCATAGTTCATAAGTGCAGTATGTACAGTATGTGTCATACAAAGTGTTTTCCATGATGCAATTACTGTGTCCAACAAATTACTTTAATGAAATGTCTATACACTCCATCCCTTAGACTCATAATGCATTCAAATATCTTTCACTTAATCACTTAATGACCAAGCCTATTTCTGACACATGTTGTTTGCAAGTTAAAATCAGTATTTTTTGCTAGAAAATTACTTAGAATCCCCAATTATTATATACATATTTTTTAGCAAAGACTCTGGAGATAAAAATGGTGGTCATTGTAATCATTTTTTTGTCATGCGGTATTTGCGCAGCGGTCTTTCAAACGCAATTTTCACTTAATTTAAAAAACCTAAACAATAAATTTAGCCCAATTTGTTTGTATATTGTGAAAGATGATGTCATGCCGACTAAATAGATACCTAACATGTTACGGTTTAAAACTGCGCACACTCGTGGAATGGCGACAAACTACAGTACTTAAAAATCTCCATAGGCGATGCTTTAAAATGTTTTAACAATTACCAGTTTAGCGTTAAAGAGGAGGTCTTTTGCTAGAATGATTGCTCTCGCTCTGAAAATCGTGGCGATAACTCACATGTGGGATTTGTACACTGTTTACATTTGCGGGCGCAACGTACGTATGTGTTTTCTTTAGTCGCAAGCTCACGGGGACGGGGGGGGGCTTACATTTTTTTTTTTTATTATTGTTTATTTGTTCTTTTATTTTTATCACTGTTCCTTTAAAAAAAAAAATCTGATCGCTTTTATTGCTGTCACAAGGAATAGAAACGTCCCTTGTGACAGTAATGGGCAGTGACAGGTACTCTTTATGGAGGGATCTGGTGTCTAAAAAAAACCCCAAACCCCTCCCCAGCACTTAAAAGTATTTGAAATCAGCATTTTTGAATACCATCAATGTTTTTTAAATCGGCGCCGTTGGCAGCCAAGTAAACCGGAAGTGACTTTGCTTCCCGGTTACTTCATCGGAGACCCGATCAAAGCCAAATCTGACTTCATTCGGGACTCCAACCAGCTGGCGGACGTGCCGCCTGGTCGCTCGGGTCTCCTGGTGGAACAAGAGACCCAGACAGAGCAACGGAAGGCAGTGGGAGGGGGGCGCTCCCCGTGATAATGGCCGAGCAGCTGCTGAGCCACATTGGTTATCATTAGAAAGTTGACCACCGGCTCCAAAAAAGCAGTACCAGGGTGATGCCTGCAGCTTCACTTCTTCGAGCCCTCATACAGGTACGTTGGTTTACGGGAAGTGGTTTAAACACATTCAAAAAAAATTTGATAAAAAGGCTAGATGGGTTTTGAAATACTGCATTTGTTGGCAATTCAGAATGTTTTAGATTCCAGATAGACTCACAAACGATTCCATATAAAAGGCTTCCACAATAATCCAATTTGCTACCTTATTCGTTTTTTAATTATTATATTTATGTGGTCAATTATATTTTAACCTTTTGGCAAAAAGACAACATTCCTACAGGAGCTTTATTTAAATTCATGTTTTATCTAGTGACCTAATTAATTCCTCCTCTACTACTCTTCACTTCTACTCATTAGTTTCAGGTCAAAAAACCTAGCATGTGAGAAGACTTGCACTTCTGGTTTGACAACAATTCTGGGGTTAAAGAATAAATTATTTTTTGTTATTTACACATAATTAAACAACATTCTGATGATAACATAATATTCTGTAATAACTACAGTATGCAATTTTAATAGATGTATATTTTTTCTGCTGTTGGCTGATCTGCTCAGGAGAGAGATAAAGAATGCTCAACTAAAGCCAACTAAAGCCAATGCCATATCACTACTCACATCTTAGTGCAAAGTCCATGCTTATGTTGGTACAATGGCCTTCCAAACAAGCTCCAGTGCATATCAACTAAAAGTGATATTAAAACAATCAAACTAGTACTGTTTAACTATGTACACAGAGTTCCAACTTTACTGTAACACATATTGTTCAGAATTCTATCTGGCTTGCAGGCCATCTTATACTAGGTGTATTCTGTGCCTTTCTATGTTTCCTGATGATGAGATACATGAAAGTGGTCAACCTTTGGGAAACCATCATTATTGAGACTTGGATTAAAATGCAGTTAAAAAAAAAAATAATAATAATTAATTAATTAATTAATTAAAAATCACTTGCTGTGAATATTGGGGCTTTAAGATACTGAAATGGGCTGATGCTTGTGCAGATTTAGCACATTCATCTTTCTCTAGAGCAGGGGTCTCAAACTGGTGTCCCTCCACCTGTTGCAAAACTATAAGTCCCACCTGCCTATGGGAGTCATGCTTGTAACTGTCAGCCTTCCAATGCCTTATGGGAATTGTAGTTCTGCAACAGATGGAGGGCCACCAGTTTGAGACCTCTGCTCTGGTATAAACTTTAACTGCAACAGGCTGGACTTCACTTAAAACCTCAGATGACCTGACCCTTAGAATGGTGCTACAGAATATATACAGTAAGTACCGTATTAGTTTCACATACGTGTATTAAAACAATATTTTTTAAAGAAATTACGCTAAAATCAATATTAGTGTTCACATAAACTTCCTGCTAAATATAAAAGTTAACCACATCTGTACCAGAAGGTTTTACCCCCTTAATGACCAGGCTATTTTTGGTGATTTTGCGCTGCATTACTTTAACGGACAATTGCGGGGTCGTGTGAAGCTGTACCCAAATAAAATTTATGTCCTTTTTTTTTTCCCATAATCTAGCTTTCTTTTAGAGGTATTCAATCACCTGTGCCATTTTTATTTTTTGGCCTATAAACAAAAAAAGACAGACAATTCTGAAAAAAAAAAAAAAACTATATTTTTTACTTTCTGCTATATAACATTCCCAAAAAAATGAAAAGTCTATTTTTTTTCATCATTTTAGGCCAATTTGTATTCTGCTACATGTTTGAGGTAAAAAAAAAATCCCAATAAGCATATTATGATTGGTTTGCGCAAAAGTTATTGCGTCTACAAACTAAGGGAAAGATTTATGTAATTTTTTTTTTTTTTACTAGTAATGGTGGCGATCAGCGATTTTTAGCAGGACTGCGACATTACGGCGGACAGATCGGACCCCTACCTGACTTTTTTGACACTTTTTGGGGGACCAGTGACATTACTACAGTAATCAGTGCTAAAAATATGCAGTATTACTGTAATAATGACACTGGCAGGGAAGGGTTAACCCAGGGGCGATCAAAGGGTTAAATGTGAGCCTAGGAGGTGTTTTCTAACTGTGATGGGCTTTCTGGATCAATACAGGAACCTGTGTTCCTAAATAGGAGGAACACAGGAGCCTTGTGATTATAAATGACAGAACAACGGTCTCCCGTGTTTACAACAGCAGACCGCTGTTCTGTCTTCCCGGGGAGTGAACGCAGGTGCCCAGCAGCAATCGCAGCCACCGGACACGCAAATCGGCTTCCCCTCTTGCGAATCCCTGTGTGCGAGCCCCCCATTAACGCTTCCGAGGAGCGACGTATGGGTACGGCGATTCACGAAGCTAAGCCAGCCTGCCGCAGTATATCTGCAGCGGGCAGTTGGCAAGTGATTAAAAATGTATCGAGTTTATAAATAACACATTTTTAAATATTGAATAGTGCCTTTTTGCAAAAATAATAGTTTTTTTAAAACTCAAAAGGTATGCAAAACTGTAAATAGGTAATCTGAAAATTAACTTCACACTATGCTAATGTCTAATTACAGTGTCATATGTGCATTGCTTTATTTTACATTATGATAAAATGCAGGCATACATTTTACCGATACAGTGCAATGCAACTCACTACTAGATAGTGAATTATAATGAAAAAAAAAACCTGTAACAATGCACTAAAACATTTGTGTGCATTGCATACCTGCACACCTAGGTTATGCACATCATAACAAATGACCACTAATGTGAATGGGACCTTGGTGTGTTAGTGCACTACAGTACACCAACACACGTAAGGTGTGTTACTGCAATGTTTGTAATCTACAAGTGTATGTTATGTACAGTATGCATCATTTTTGTGTAGGGAGGTTTTAGACCTCATTCACATGGCCACAATGGACAATACAGCATCAAGATGGAGTTCATTTCTGCGCCTGGGAGTCATGGATGTTTGTGTACAGCCATGACCAGCAACCCTTGGAAATCAATGGCAGGCTGACAGGATACATGGCTGTACACACAGTATGTAACCACACATCCAAGCAGTTAGATGTGTCTAGAAATATACATGCTGCCCACTTTTCTGTCCAGGATATGTGGTTAGATGTGTACAGCCACAGTGCCTGTACCCCCAGATCTTTCTTATACAGTTTAAACAAATTAGGTAGGAGGAGGGTGAACATTTATAAAAAGGATTATACCTAGGCCATTCTTCCACAAAATGAATGATATTTTTTGATTTGTCTGATTAATTCTACTAAAACAATGTTATTCGAAAGCAAGCACATATATTTAAACTTTTAATTTCAAGTCAATATTTATGTGAGTCTTCAGAAAAAGTTTACCACGTGGGAACATTCTTCATGCACACTGATATTGACAAATTTCAATCCTCCAATGACATTTAGCTAATCAGGCACTAATCATATATACAGTATACACAGGTGCATCTAAAAAATCTAGAATATCATTAAAAAGTTAATTTATTTCAGTAATTCAATTCAAAAAGTGAAACTCGTATATTATATAAATTCATTACACACAGAGTGATATATTTCAAGCATTTCTTTCTTTTAATTTTGATGATTATGATTTACAGCTAGTACAAAACCAAAAATTAAGTATCTCTGAAAATTAGAACATTTACATTTGAATTTGCCGCTGGTTCCACCCCCTGCGAACGTCACCTCGCAGGAGACGGAAGCCGGGGCAAGGAGACGATCGGGAGGAAGATCCGCCGCGAGACACCGCCAGGACACATCGCTGGATCCCGGTGACAAGGTAAGTAACCCTGCTTACAGGATCCAGCGATGCTTCTGGCGGTACCCCGAGTGTGGCTCAGAGTTACCGCTTTTGGCTCTGAAATTTAACCCCGAGCCACACTCGGGAATACTGCTAAGAAGGTTAAAGGCAATTTCGTATTTCATTTAGAAATCAAAGTTTCAGAGTCTGGAAGAAGAGTGGAGAGGCACAGAAAGTTGCATGAGGTCCAGTGTGAACTTTCCATAGTCAGTGATGATTTAGGGAGCCATGTCATCTGCTGATGTTGGTCCACTGTGTTCTCTACCAGGAAATTCTACAGCACTTTATGCTTCCCTCTGCTGACCAGCTTTATGGAGATGCTGATTTCCTTTTCCAGCAGGGCATGGCACCTGCCCACACTGCCAAAAGTGCCAATACCTGGTTTAATGAACGTGGTATCAACTATGCTTGATTGGCCAGCAAACTCTCCTGACCTAAATCCCAAAGAATCTGTGGGGTATTGTCAAGAGGAAGATGGGACCTAACAATGCTGATGAGCTGAAGGCAGCTATCAAAGAAACCTGGGCTTCTATAACACCTAAAGAAAGTGCCACAGGCTGATCATCTCCATGCCACGCCGCATTGATACAGTAATTCATGCAAATGGAGCCCCAACCATGTATTGAGTGCAAACTATACTGTACATGGACATGCTTTTTAGTTGGGTTTTCACTAGCCATAAGCCATAATCATCAAAATTAAAAGAAAGAAAGGCTTGAAATATATCACTCTGTGTAATTAATCTATAAAATATATGATCGTGTGCAATCCAGAGTGGCTAGAATTAGACAATTTCTGTCCAAATACCCCCCCCCCCACTCTCGGAGGAAGCTCTGAGGCCCTTAAACAGTCTAAACCTGGGAAATCCCTGGGCCCGGATGGTCTTACGGTGGGCTACTACAAAAGCTTCATGGACCAGTTGGTTCCGCATATGGTCAACGCCTTTAATGCGTTCCCCGACACTCCTTCCCTGGGTTCAGACTTCTTGGATGCCCACATCGTTGTCCTTCCCAAACCAGGTAAGGATGCAGCTTTAGTCCCCAATTATCGCCCTATATCCTTGCTCAACGTGGACGTTAAACTGTATGCAAAAGTGCTGGCGAACCGCCTTCTTCCCTCGATTCCGGATGTGATCTCTCTTGATCAGGTGGGATATGTCCCTGGCCGGGAGGCTAGGGATAACACCACCAAAGCCATCCACTTACATCATTGGCTCTCCACATCCCATACCCCGGGCTTCTTTCTGTCTCTGGACGCGGAGAAGGCGTTCAATAGAGTTGCGTGGGATTATATGGCTGAGACACTCAGGGCCATCGGCTTGACGGACTGGTTTTTACATTATGTCTCTATTCTGTACTCTACTCCCACGGCGAGGGTCAGGATTAATGGATCTCTGTCGGGCGCCTTCTCCATGCCGAATGGCACTAGACAGGGTTGCCCATTGTCTCCTTTAATCTACATCCTCACACTGGAACCCTTTCTACGCCAGATACAAGATAGTCCAGACATCAAGGGGATTTCTCTGAAGGGCAAGATGTACAAATTGGCCGCCTACGCCGATGACATTTTGCTTTTCCTCACTGACCCCCTGCTCTCGGTCCCCAACCTTCTATCGGTCCTTAAGCAGTTCCAGGACCTCTCCAATTTGAAAGTTAATTATTCTAAGTCGCGTGCTCTTAATGTTTCCCTCCCTTCTTCGCTTCTGCAACTCTGCCAGACCAACTTTCCGTTTCTCTGGGATCCTCACTCTATTACGTATCTTGGGGTTCAACTTCCGAGCAATCTGTCGGACCTTTATTCCAAAAATCACCTAGCAATCCTACGCACGGTTGAACAGGATCTAAAATCCTGGACACAGGGCCCCTTCTCTTGGTTTGGCAGAGTTGCAATCGTGAAGATGAATATCCTGCCCCGCCTACTTTATATCCTTCAGGCTCTACCGATCCACGTTCCTCCGGCTTTCTTTCAATCGTACAGGCACATGTGCTCTAAGTTCCTTTGGTCTTCTAAGAAGCCTAGGCTTAGTTGGGATATGCTCACCCGCCCCAAGCAAGACGGAGGCCTGGGGTTCCCACACCTGCTAAAATATTATTGGGCATGTCACCTTTCCAGGATCATGGATTGGCATGCCCACTCTGCCTCTAAGGACTGGGCGTGTCTTGAAGGGTCTGTCTCTGCGTTCCCTGCCCATCATCTCCCTTGGATGGCTCATTCTACGACACCGCGGCCCGTACGTACGCATCCCTTGACTGGTGCCACCTTGCGGGTATTTCGTACGATCTGTAAGTAGCTGGATATTTCTCCGAAACGCAGCCCTCTTATGACCTTGCACTCTTCCCCTGACTTCCCCTCGGGCCTCCCGTATGTGCCATCCGAGGGTCCCTCTTCGGATATGCCTTTTCAAGCTCACCACTTTTTTGATGGCTCGCGTCTACTATCGCATCCGGATCTCCAGCGTAAATACCCGAAGGTCTCCATCCCCTTCTACTGCTTTCTCCAAATACGTCATTTTCTATCACACACTCAGCCGTTGGCAGACTGGTCTTGGTCCCTCACATCGTTTGAACGCCTTTGCGATGCCCCTGGCCCGCACTGACATACGATTTCCATTCTTTATTCTATGCTATTTCCTGTCGCGCATGCACCCACTGAAGCGCTTAGGTCACGCTGGGAAGGGGAGCTGGGCCTGGCCCTCTCGGGAGATGACTGGTCACGCATCCTCTATCACATGCATAAAGGGTCCTTGAATGTGCTGGCTCAGGAAACAGGCTTCAAGTTGTATTCCAAATGGTACAGAACCCTTGACTTATTACACAAATTTTCCGCAACAAACTCCCCCTTGTGTTGGAGATTTCGGCATGTATGATGGGATTGCCCTATTATCCAGCCATTCTGGCGGGAGGTCCATGCCTTAATCCCCCGTATCACTACTTATACGCCTGACTACGCTCCGGCACATTACCTCCTCCATCACACATCCTTATCTTATGCCAGTTATAAGAAATCTCTAACGTTGCACCTTATTAACGCGGCCAGAATGTGCGTACCTTGTTACTGGCTGTCCACCTCCCCTCCCACGGTTGCTGAGTGGTTGCGGAGGGTGCAGCGAGTGGCCGAGATGGAGGACATTGTTGCTCAAGCCAAGGACTCTCACCAAAAGTATTATACGACATGGGCGCCTTGGATACACTTCCAATCCCTTCCTGATTTCCAGAAGTTGTGTACTTAGAGCATTGCGGCAGTGCCTACCGCACATGTCACTGCCTTGGCGGCTATTCAGTTCCCCTTGGATGCACCAATGGATGTTCGGGTTTCACTGTCTTCCCCTCGCTGCCCCCCTCTCCTCTTGCTCTCCTTTTTCTCATGCCCTTCCTTCTGCCTTTTTCTTCCTTTCCTCCCCCTCTTTCCCTTTTGTGTGTTCCCCTGTCTCCCTCTCTCCTTCCACCCTTTTTCCTCTCTAGCTCTCCTCATTCCCCTCCCCTCCGTTACACTCACAGACTCATGTGTCCACCATTTGGTGGACACTTGTCCTCCATTGGCCACAATGACGGTGCCCGTGCCATGAGCTCTATGTGCCGGGTCTCACGTTTCCGGGGTGTGGGCCCCCGCCCTCTGACACAGCAAGTTCCCCTATGGGGGTGTCGGGAGATGGGGGGCCCCCCTAATATGCTACTTTAGCCTTCTAGTCCTGGTTTTCACCGTTATGGAGGCTACTCCGTCTGCTTGACCCCTTACTGTGGTTCACAATCCCGTACTGTTCCTGAGGTGTTTTTCTGCACTATTGTGATCTCAGAGGTTATATGATGCACCTGGGTCCACGTGTGATTCTGAGTAGATTTCTATGTTCCCTATTGCATACCATGACTGTATTTTGTTTGCATATTTCTTGGAGTTTCTCTGTATCTCTGTCATGCTCTTACTATTTGTATGCTGTTATAATCTAATAAACTGTTTTGACAAAAAAAAAAAAATCTATAAAATATATGAGTTTCAATTTTTGATTAGAATTACTGAAATAAATTAACTTTTTGATGATATTCTAATTCTTTGAAATACACCTGTATATATATATATATATATATATATATATATATATATATATATTTTTTTTTTTTTTTTTACCATTAACCAATAATACTTAAAACCTCAATTTAATTTATAATGCAACCACTGTACTTGGTTTCTCTCCTTGATGGGTCCCAGATTCTATGCCTCTGGTCTAATAAGACTAATGCTTACTTAGTAGAAATCCAATTTCTTCCTACATGGTTTATCTTGCACGTCCTGGAATGAAATCAAAACTACAATGGCAAATATGGATAACTTCAGGCACAAAGGACTGTTCTAATGAAATTGCTTACTACCATTTATGGCCCCTCCATGGCCATAATAGAGCCACATATTGATCCAGGCATTACCTATAATCGAACACATGGGTCTCTAACTTTTCAGTACGAGGGCTACATAATATACATTACAAATATTTAAGGGCCAAAAACAAAATCCGCTTTCTAAATGGATAACCATTTAACTGAATGAATAAGTCCTCTCTTATATCCAGGAATGCTCATGAATGTTTCCCCTTACATCCAGGAATACTCAGCAGCCTCCCCTCTTACATCAAAAAGTGCCCATTAGAGTCCCAGCTTATATCTAGGGGTGCGCTTCAGTGTTCCCATTTACACTCAGGAGTGTCCAGATACAAAAGTAAGGGTGACGTCCATCCGGTAGTATGGTGAGGAGCTCTATACTGGCTATAGATATATTGTACATACCTTTTTATTTTAATGTGAGTGCATTTCATAAAGAAAATAAAGTGGTTTTATTTACATTTACAGGTATGTGCACTATGGGTTTATCCCTCTTCTGTGTTTGAGTGACATCTAAAGCAGATGTGGCAGCAACCGGCCTCTTAAAGGGACAGCACATGTAAACGTAGTGGAAATAGCTGGATGGTGGATCTGCAAGGCTAACATAAATAATGCGTGTTTTGACCTGTTTCAGGTCAATTTTGGAGGTGAGAGAGCACTGCACCTAGAGGTGGCTTGCTGTTTTTTTCCTGGATAATACACTGGAACACATTATTGGTTTGTGTTAATTTATCGTGGACACTTTATATACACTGAATATTATATGAGGACTTGATTCTTTTTTTTTATTTTTCAATGTGTTTATATGTTTTATAGCACACAACAAGAGTACTTATATTTGACACCTTTTTTTATTTATTATATGTATACATATATATATTTTTTTCACATGCTTGTGGGCTAAGACTTTAAATTATTTTAATATATATTGTTTTGAGTTATATCATATTATTTGCACTAATTTAGGGTTCCAATAATTATGCATACCTAAAGGAGCAGCGCACCACTTTTATACTATATTATGTTTATTTTTAGTAATTGAGTACACTATATTGGATGGTGCAGCAGTTCCACATTATCTATTTCTTTTTACTGCAGTATATGAGTTTTTGTAATTATTTATATCAAATATATTGTGACATGAACCCCCGCTTAAAGTGGCTTTATCCAGAGCCAAAGTAATATAATATGATAATACATTATTAACAATACAGAAAAACAAATATCAAAGTTACATATACAATAGAAAAAATATAGTGAACATGGTTAGCAATTTTGTGGTGGAAATGCTAAAGAATGCTGTTACAAGAGTGAGCCAACAGGCTTCAAATATCAACACAGGGCAAGGAGGACCCCAACAAAACCCACAGGTATCCATAGATGTTTGTGCACTATAACTACAAGATTAGCAAAGAGGAGAGTGCAAGAAGTTACACTTTTGATACCTATAGCAAGGTGGAGGCATATCACCAGGCAAAAGGTTTTGTTTACCTAACAATAAAAGAAATCAGGGGGGGAAACCATACTAAAGTTCATAGCTGGGCCAGTTTTAGTCTACTTGGCCTGACACTGAGGCAAGAATATCACTATACGTTTTTTTAGGTAATATATTTTAAAATAGGATGATTTTTGCCCATGCCATGTTAGCATCTCTTTGGGAATCTAACTTTTTTAATTTCTTAATTTTGGATGTCCTAGGTCTTTGGACCAGATCCTCTTTCTATCTCTTGTATATCATATATTTGTACACTTTTTTTTTCCCATACATTGACATGGTAAGTTGTGGGGGTACTCTATCGCTGTTTCCTTTTCTGATCATACTGTATATGTATTTTTGTTTTTGTTCTGAATTTTAATAAAGTTATGTACCCCCTTTTTTCTTTTATTCTTAGACAAATAAAGCTATTGTGCTGGTGATATGCCTCCACCTACCTATGGTTAGCTTGCTGCTCCCCGCTGACACCTAGGGTTTGTTGGAGTCCTCCATGCCATTTGTTGATATTTGATATATATGTGGGATGTCTAAATTGCTAACCATGTTCCCAAAAGTTTTTCTGTATGTAACTATATATTATTTTCTATATCCATAGCACCCAACTCCTGAGGAATTAAGAGAGGCTATATCGATTGAACAGCCTGTAACTATATATTGTGTATCTGTTTCTGTATTGTTATTGAAGTATCATCATAATTTATTATCTTAGCTCTGGATTTAGCCTTCTTATGGGTGGGATTCAAGTCACTACTTTATTGTAATATACTGTACTCATTTCATTTTATGATGTGTTTCCTAATAAAAGAATGATTTTAACCTTAATATGCGTGCATCAAATTAATTGAGAGGTCACGCTATTAAAGTCCCATTATCTACGTTTTTTTTTTCCAAATATAATCATAAGGGGTATCCATCAGATTCCCCCTTACATCCCTCTGTGCCCAACAACCCCCCCCCCCCCACACACACACACACACATACACACACCTTCATTTCAGGAAAGCAGGGCAGTAACTGGGAGTTGGAGCTGGTGTGGAAAGAGGAAGTTCAGTCCCCCTGTAACGGGAACTAGAATTACAGCAGCCCCAACAACCAACCACAGTGGAGGGGGGAGAGGATCTACATTGGGGACTTGGGGGGGGGGCATAACTGGCTGGCAGTGGATGTGCTGGTCTCCATGCTTTGATACACTAACCACAGCTGGAGATGCTGTGGGCCAGATAAATTCTTGAAGTGGGCCAGATGAGGCTCATGAGCTGTAGTTAGGAGTTCCCTTGTCTAGAAAATATAATGTTTCTATCCACATTTGTGGCTACAAAAACCAATACCCCTTTTCCTAAGTTATCATGATGGAGGGCATTAATTGGATATTACAAAGCTAAAGAGTAAATAGACTAGCATTCCAGATCATAAGAGGTCAAACTGTGTTCATAAATGAGTCTAAATACCAGTACATCTTTAAAGTATTCACAGCGCTTCACTTTTTCCACATTTTGTTACGCTATTGCCGTATTCCAAAATTGATTAAATTCAATACCTCATAATGACAACAGGAAAGAGGTTTGTTTGAAATCTTTGCAAATTTACTAAAAATAAAAATCACATGTAAATAGGTATTCACAGCCTTTGCTATGACACTCAAAATTGAGCTCAGGTGCATCCTGTTTCCACTAATCATCCTTAAGATGTTTCTTTAACTTGTTTGAAGTCCACCTGTGGGAAATTTAGTTGATTGGACATGATTTGGAAAGGTACACACCTGTCTATATAAGGTCCCACAGTTAACAGTGCATGTCAGAGTACAAACCAAGCCATTGAGTTCAAGGAATTTTCTGTAGACCTCCGATATAGGATTGTATCAAGGCATAGATCTGAGAAAGGGTACAGAAAATTTCTAATGAGCACAGTGGCCTCAATCATCCATAAATAGAAGAAGTTGGAACCACCAGGACTCTTCCTAGAGTGAGCCACCCGGCCAAATTGAGCGATCGGGGGAAAAGGGACTTAGTCAGGCAGGGGATCAAGAACCTGATGGTCACTCTGACAGAGCTCCAACATTTCTCTGTGTAGAGAGGAGAACCTTCCAGAAGAACAACCATCTCTGCAACACTCCACCAATCAGGTCTGTATAGTACAGTGGCCAGACGGAAGCCACTTCTCAGTAAAAGGCACATGACAGCCCACCTGGAGGACTCTCAGACCATGAGAAAAAAATTCTCTAGTCTGATGAAACAAAGATTGAACTCTTTGGCCTGAATGGCAAGCATCATGTCTGGAGGAAACCAGGCACTGCTCATCCCCTGGCCAAAGCCATCTCTACAGTGAAGCCTGGTGGTGGCAGCATCAAGCTGTAGGGATGTTTCTCAGTGGCAGGAACTGGGAGACTAGTCAGAATTTTGGGAAAGATTAATGCAGCAATGTACATCCTCTGATGAAAACCTGCTCCAGAGCACTCTGGACCTCAGACTGGGGCGAAAGTTAATTTTCCAACAAGACAACTACCCTAGGCACATAGCCAAGATAACAAATGAGTGGCTATGGGACAACTCTGTGAATGTCCTTGAGTGGCCTAGCCAGGACCCAGACTTGAACCTAATTGCACATCTCTAGAGAGATCTGAAAATGGCTGTGCATCGATGTTTCCCATCTAATTCTGATAGAGCTTGAGAGGTCCTGAAAATCAGAATGGGAGAAACTGTCCAAAAATAAGTGTGCTTATGTTGTAGCATCATATTTAAAAAGACTTGAGGCTGTAATTGGTGCCAAAGGTGCTTCAACAAAGTATTGAGTGAAGTTTGGGAATATTTATGTAGAAGTACTTATGTACTTATGATTTTTTTCAGTTTTTTATTTTCAATAAATTTGCTCAAATTTAAACAAACTTCTTTTATGTTGTCATTATGGCATATTGTTTGTATAATTTTGAGGAAAATAAGCAATTTAATCCATTTTGGAATAAGGCTATTACAAAATGTGGAAAAAGTGAAGCGCTGTGAATACTCTCCGGATATACTGTATGTTCTTCATTGACTATCAAAACTGCAGATATGTTACTAGTGGCAATCTTGTTCATCACTAGTGATGTGCCCATATATTCTTAAACCTGACAATTCAGCCTATTAAGATTTAGATATGTCTTCAGTTTTCTCTGCAGAGAATCCTAAAATTCAGAAATCATAAGTACACGTATTTCTGAATTAGATAAGTCCCCAGAGTTCAGACAGGATATGCATGCAAATATTCAAATATAAAACATTTGTGAATTGCGGATTGTGTTCATTCACTATCACCAATTACTATAACACTTCAAACTTCACTTTGTTCCCTGGTCCATATCCCCTTTTATGTATAAATATCTCAATGTCTGTACATGGTTGAGAACATCTTTCTAATGTTTCTGCTGTAAAACAAGGTGGAAGATAGGAAAATGGGAAACTGAAAATATATTAAACCTTTACATATTGATAAAGGTAGTTATTGCTTTTATAATTCTGCCATTGTAAGCATTTTTTTTTAACTTTATGAGTATATCTATAATCTGAAAAAAACAATATCCAGTATGTATTGAACAGGGCAAATGAAATTAAAGTTAAATTACCTTCTCTCAATGGTAAATATAAAACATTTTATGGTAAATAATACTAATATGGATACTGTTAACATTTGTGTATTTTTATTGCTGTAAGGTGCTACCGTCCCATAAATATTCAATGCTCTCAAAATCCTTATATTAAAAGGTAAATGAATGCCAGGCGTTCCTGGAGGCTACCTTAGAAACCCTTACTATACCTTTCTACCTTTATTATAAGTTTAGCAAATAACTGGATTAGACCCATGAGGAAGGAGCAATAAAAACAGTTTGATAAAATGATACAAAAAAAAAGAATTTGTTTAAAAGCTTGTTTTGTGAATTATTCTATGGTCATCAGTTCTCCTAAGTGAAAAAAGTTGCAAATAATATTTAATTTAAATTAAAAATTATTTTATAAATATTATGCAGCTTCATTTCCCCTGTGATTTTCTTTAAAGGAAACCAATTACAAAACTGTTCAATGTAAACAAAAAATATAATAAACAAAATGCATTAGCGGAGGTTAAACTAAACAAACGCAATATATCAAAATGATTCATAGCTTTAAAAAATATAGGCAGATGAAACTATAGGTTGATATCTTCCATGGCCCAACTCACATCTTACACTGAAGCTCTTTATAGATCCTTGAAGCCACCAATCATGCTAAGGGAACAATAGCGAAGCCCAGCAGGTGATGGAAGCTGGGACAAGCTCAAACTTTTACAGCAACAATTCCGGTATTCAGATCTCTGCATAAAATGTAGGAGTCTAAATCTCTGGATCTACTTATTGTTTTAACATGGGCTTCTCTTTATGCATTTTATTTTCAGATATTTTGTTCATTAAGTCTACATTAGAGAGATGCTAACTTTAAAGGCACACAGTAGTGAAAATGTAATAGTAATCCTTGAAATGTGTACAGGGAATGTAGGCAATTTTTGATCCAGGTACGGCCATAGACCAGTCCACCTCAATATTTTTCACCCAATCTGGTGATCTGTGAAGCTCCCCCTACAGATCATGTCCAACACACTTATTGCATGCTCTTTCCTGTTTCTCTCGTATACAATTACAATGTAAAAGACATTGTTTTAAAGAAATCTAATTGGCACAAGCTTCAGGAAGCACCGCTCATGAAAATGGTGGGGAACATCAGATTATTGCCAACAAGGTGGGAGATCTAAAATCTCTAAGCTAAATCTGGAAGAAACAGAAGCTTTGGGAAAATAAATTGTGCTCAGTATGTATTTCATGGCTTAGTTTTCACTTCTTTTTTTCCTGCAGTGTATAGTAGATTTAATTTAATCCTGACACTGGTTAACATATTTAAATTTTTTTCAATCAAAAAAAAAAGTCCCTTTGGCCTTTTGTTCTGCTACTTCTCATAACTATGATTAACTATTCAAGTTAACAGAAACACTACTTGAATTAACGTTAAAACCCACTTTTTCCTAAAATAAACAAATAATAGTATTTACCCGCCGCACATCTTTGCCAAACGTCTCACTGTAGCTTGTTCCAAGAATTTCAAATTGTACATGTGGATTGGAGCCATCCTCCCTAAACTCCATAATCCCAGTTAATCCTGTTATGCGACCCTGAAGAAACAAGATTTACAAAGAGCAAAATTAGAGACAGCATTCTTGAGTAATGTAATTGCCTGCAAAAAGTTGATGATCTGTGGCTTGGCATTTTTATTTACTTTAAAATAAAATTAATTTATGGGCACTTTTTATATCCAAAAGAACAAGAATAGTGCAGCAAACATTGGCTTTGAAACAATATTTTTTCTGCCTATGTATCTTAACAGAGTTTTACAAATCATTAAACGTATTAGAAGCCTATTAGGAAACTATTGATGGAACAAATATGCTACTAAAAAATGTCAGTTACAGAGTTGCAACATTGGGGATACTGTATATTTTGAGATTAAATCATATAATTACTGCTGTTTATGTAAATGATTTTGTTAAACTATTCAGAAGATAAGATACAAATAGTCAGCAGCACGCATTCTAATATTAATATTAAAGTAGTGAAAATAAAATACAGCACACTTTTTGATAGGTAGTACAAACTATTAAAGATGAATTGTAGACCTGGAGGGAAGAAAATAAAAAAAGAAAGAGGGAAAACATAGGACACGTAATGCAAAGTATTCTTTGGCCAATATAGTTGCATTAAGGTGAATTAATCAGCGCAATCCTCAAATTAAAAGTGATGATCACAAAGCACAAAACACAAAACACCCACAGTAATCAATAAATAATATTGGAAGGCTTATGTGAGCTGGCACGGCTGAAGTGCCAAACAATGTAAGTGCAATTCTTATGTATATCAATAAATAGCCCCTTTACAAATACAGAGAGCACTAGATCTCCTTTTGTATGTTTTTCATCCACCACGTGCTTGAGACCTGAGGGATTGGTTGGAGGTGAAGGCAGAGGGGATCACCAGGCGACCGTGGATGTTAGCCTTTGTGCCCATTTTGACTCATTTGAGTCTCTGTCTGAGGTGAGCTGCTAATCTCACTATTTGTCACTGGAGCACCTGGAGTGAAGCATGCAGCACGTTTTTGCACAGATGAAGATTGTTTTATTTATCTGTCACTGAGATTGCACTGTGTATTGGGACTTTTTCACATACAATATTAAGTCACTTTATTTTTATTGGGATATTCATTATTTTGGCTTTGTTTGACTCATATTAATTTATGATCATCACCTTATTTGTATATCACGTATCACAGTTCTAAGCGATATTGGTTAACATTTATTGCACTGTGTATTGGGACTTTTTTTCACAAACAATATTAAGTCACTTTATTTTTATTGGGATATTTATTATCTTGGTTTTGTTTGATTCATATTAATTTATGATCATCACCATATTTGCATATTACTTGTCACAATTTTAAGCGATAGTGGGTAACAGTTATTCACTTAGCGCAGCAATATTATTTATTGAATATAGTTGCATTGTAGAAGAGTAAGAGACCTCAAAATGCATCAGAGGATATAGTGTATGGGGGTTTATTCAAAGTTGCCTGTTCTGGTACGGTACTGAGGTGCAGCTAGTAAAAAAGTTCATATCACTTAAAGATCTTTTTAAAATGTTGATTAGCTTAAAACATAAAATACAAAAGAAACAGAAAAATAACGCAAAAAAGTAGAGTACGGAAAGTAAAGTAAAAAGTGGCACTATTTGTAAAAAAAATTAAAAGCTCTGTAAAAAAAAATAAAATACAAGCTCTTGCAGTTTTAGTCCTATGAGATGACAAATCACTTTGCCGCCAAACTCATTCAAGCTTATTCAAACCTATTATTATTATTCAGAAAAAAAAGAGCTATATTAGGCTGAGGAGTTAATAATCTATATAGATTTATATTTTTAGGATTTATTTTTAATAACTTGCCCTTTTCTTGTATGATTTTCTTTTACATAAAGAAAGGTTGGTTTTGCATATTGCAAGTGTAAAACAACAATGGCGCAGAAACAAGTTACCTGAAGCAAATATGTATCTTAGAACAGAGGACAGAAATATCACATACCGATACCTGGAAATATTTCAGTCTAAAAAGCAGGTGTTTACAGTAAAAAGATCTTTCAGCTTGAGCCATGATAACCGTAAGGCAAGAATACAACTGTTGTGGGAATAAATAGCAATTGCAAAAAAATAATATACAATTGCGACACAAGCCATATTGTAATGTAATGTAATGTTGATGAAGAATTAGCTTTCCTTCTCTGTACAGCACTGTAATCCTTTTATTTTTTGACAATAATATATAATTTTCTGTAAAATGTATTGCAATATAGCAACCTGGAGGTGTTCAGAGAAGTGCCTGAGTAGGGATCAGGCAGAGGGGAGCCAGATAACCCAAAACATTTTAGACCAATTTCTTTACTAAACACCAATCTAAAGGTCTATGCCAAAATTCTAGCCAATGGACTAGCGGATGTAACACCCTCCCTTGATAAAGCAGACCAAGTTGGCTTTGTTAAGGGCAGGCAGACCCCCGATGGCACCCACAGGATGTTCAACCTTCTTAAGATAGTGGAAAAACATAAAATGCCCTTTATCTTATTAATGTTAGATGCAGAAAAAGCGTTTGACAGAGTGCATCGGGATTCCCTAAGGGCAGTGTTACATAAGTTTGGTTTGGAAGGCTTTATGAATTCTGCCATTATGGCCCTTATACACTTACCACCTGCACGTGTTTTTAACTCCAATGTCCTTTCGGGCCCCTTTAGTATTACAAATTGTACCTGACAAGGATGCCCACCAACCCCATTATTTTTACATTATTTTATGGAACCCCTTGCTGCTTGCATTCGCTCAAATCAATCTATCTCTGGTAGAAATAAAGCTAACTATTCTCATAAAATAGGCCTATTCGCCGATGATGTAATCCTTACACTGACTGATCTGGCTCCTTCCTTGGTAGAGGTATTGGCCAATATAGCTGCTTTCGAATTATCTTGGCTAGGCTGGATGGCAGCATTCAAAATGCTAATCATACCTGAACTCTTATACTTTGTCCAGACAATCCCTATTCCTCTACTTCCTACCCTCTTCAAGAGCTTAGAAAGTACCTGGCGACACTACATTTGGCAGTGTAAAAAAGACAGAACACCTTATATCACCCTAATCAAACACAAATCAGTGGGAGGAGTGGGCCTTCCAGTACTGCAGACATACCACAGAGCTGCTATTCTGAATCAACTAAAAGCTTGGTTTGTCCCAAAATCAGAAAAGCTATGGGTACAAAATTGAGAAGGCTGAGATAGGCAATCAAGATCTCCAATCGTTACTACTAGCCAAAACCTTGGATTGTCCAATCCAAGTTCCTGATCTCACTTCTATTCAAGAGTCGATAGTAGCATAGAGTAATCTTATCCATTCTATTCCTACCACTAGTCCCACTGTTACTATACCCACTCCCCTTACAGTATATTCATTTTTCATCCCATCACTACAGGTTAACCAGTGGGTGCAACAAGGATATAAGTCAGTAACTGAGCTCCTCCAGGACTCAAACTTGACACGTACTTACCAAATGATCTAACTTCTGTCATTTCATAAGAGACATTCCTCCTCCTCTATTAAATTAGATGCAGTATTATGGAATTATTTGACCACTAAATTCCATACAAAAGGAGGCATCTCATGGTTTTACCACATCTTCCAATACCCTAAAGAAGCAACAAAACCCTTCTTTATACACAGCTGGGAGCAAGACCTGGGTAAACAATTATCTTTAGTAACGTGGCATAATTCCACAAGGTGCAACTTCCTACTGTTCTGCTGCACTGGCCACTGGGATACGGCTCCTAAAACTTTGTATAAGGGGTAATTAACCCCCACTTAGGCTGTCCAAAATGTATCTAAATCTTTGCTGTGGGCAATGCGGTCATACTGGCACATTAGACCATATTTTATGGGAATGTAAGTGCTTTACAAGTTTCTGGAAAGGGGTATTTGTACTCAAAAGTAACGGGAGTTCTTACCAGAACTTCGCCAACACCTAGCAATCCTTAACCTGGATATAAATAAATTCCCTCTCCAGTACAGAACCAAAGTATTTCATATTCTGATAGCTTCTCGATTAACATTAACAGCAAACTAGAAAACTACCTTAGCTCCAAATGTATCTGAAGTAATTAATCGAGTAAAAACCCAGTATCAATATGAAAGAACTATTGTCTGCAACTCCCATGCCTTGAAATCCTTTGACTAGATGGTTAGCATGGGTCCTTCAGTATATGTGAGTGTATAGACTAATATTGTTTCCTTAATTGATGTCTGACTGATATCCAACCAAAGATTGACTGAGCGTCTCTGGTGCATATTGTTATCTCTCTTTTCTTTTTTACTTTTTCTCTTTATTTTTATTATTTCTCTACATAGTATGTCCCACCTGCCAGGTTCACGCAAGTTGGTTTCTATGAGTTTGAGACAATATGAGCCCACGGTATTCCAGTCTAGAATTATAAACTGGGGATAAAATTGTGTATTATTCATCGGCTAATTGTCAGCTACTGTATATAGAGCTCTATTAAGACTGTTTCTGTACACATTTGAGTACAGGTTGAAATTGTTTAGTGTCAAATGTTATGTTCACTATTATGAACCACGCTCTTCATTACATGCATTTTTGTGTCTATTCTGTTTTAATTTTGTGTGAAAACTCAATAAAAAACATATTGAATCATACATTGATCAGCTTTTATTTATTCATGCAAAACCCTTATACCAAAAGGAAAAAACGTTTTGCTGTAACTAATTATACAGTGTGAGCTGGAGGTTGGCTTAAATGTGTTAATGATTTTAAACCTGCTAATACATTAACACTCTCTCCCCCAGACTGACATTGCTGCTGTATCTTGTGCCTCCGCTTCTCATTCCTCCAGAGTTGTGTGTCAACAATACAGGAGGTGTGTTAATGGCCAGATCACCAGGTGAAAACAGAGCAGAAAAAGTCAAAGAAAAGTAAACTGATGTAGCCTCCACATCTAATGATTGGTAAGCTGCAATATATTACATTTTTGGTTTTTGAGTTTAATGCCACTTTAAAAAAGTGCTGTGTATCTTGCAACATTTGTGTATGGGAAACGGCATGGTTTTACCCATTGTCTTTATTTGTACATAATAATAGCTTTTCCTATATTTTCCCTTATTTATTTTATTTTTAAAACCAGTATTTTTTCCTAGAAAACTACTTAGAACCCCCAAACATTACATATATTTTTTTAGCAAAGACTCTGGAGAATAAAATGTCGGTCATTGCAAATTTTTTTGTCACGCGGTATTTGCGCAGCGGTCTTTAAAACGCCATTTTTTTGGGAAAAAATTTGAAAAATCACATTTCACTGCATTTAAAAAATACTAAACAGTAAAGTTAGCCCATTTTTTTTGTATATTGTGAAGGATGATGTTACGCCGAGTAAATAGATACCCAAAATGTTACGGTTTAAAATTGCGCCCCCCCCGTGGGATGGCGACAAACTACGGTCAATAGAGATCTCAATCGGCGACGTTTTAAATTTATTTAACGGTTACCAGTTTAGAGTTAGAGTGTAGCTTTTTTTTTTTTAATTATTGCCCATGCTCTGGCGATCTCGGCGATACCTCACATGTGTGGTTTTAGCAGCGATTTAATTCGCGGCTTGACTTGCGTATACGTTTTTTTTTTTGCGCGAGCTAACAGTGAAGGGGGCGGCTAAATTTTTTTTTTTTCCTATTTATTTTTTATTTTTTTTTTACTTTATTACAGGTTTTTTTTAAAAAAAATCTGATCACTTTTATTGCTGTCACAAGCAATGTAAACATCCCTTGTGACACCAATATATAGTGACAGGTACACTTTATGGAGGGATCGAGGGTCTAAAAGACCCTAGACCCCTCCACTACACTTCCATGTATGCAAAACTCTGAAGACAGCATTTTTGCATACAGCCGTTTTTCAAATTTGCCGCCTTTTGCACCACAGTAACCCGGAAGTGACGTCATGGACGCCGCCTCCGGGTTACGTCATCGGAGACCCGATCGATGCCGTTTCTGGCATTCATCAGGACTCCATCCAGCCGGTGAACGTGCCGGCTGGGCGTTCGGGCTCCCGGAGGGACGGGAGCCCCGAGCAAAGCCACAGAAGGCGGCAGGAGGGGGGGCTCCCGAGCCGCATCGGTCGTTACCGACAGAAAGCCGACCAGTCGGCTTCAAACCACGGTACCAGGATGATGCCTCTAGCTAGAGGCATCATTCCGGTATAACCCCGCAAAGTTACCCGACGTACGGGTACGTTTGTATACGGTAAGTGGTTAATTATAACTTGCAACTGTTGCTGACAGTCCGCTCAAGTGATAGCTCCTTTTCATTGTACTTCCCTGTATCCATTGAAAAACATTGCAATTTAAAATCACTATGCACTCAAAAAACCTTACACCCTCATCCCAGGTGTACCCACAACCCCCTGTTGTATTCCCATTTAACCCAAAATTATTTGTCTTCTCTTAGTTAACGGTATCTTAATTGTACTGCATTGATTTTACCAATGAGATTTGCATTTGGTGTTTCTTCCTCTGTGATCTAAGTACAATTTTCCTTGGTCACAGATCCCCCTTCACTGCACAGAATGTCCTCCTCTGACATGACATGTGCAACAGAGTATGCCACCTCCATCCAATGGTACATACTTGACACCCAGCTGTCCATGGATATGATCACGTTTATGTCTTGCCATTCCTAGCCAAACTTGCTTGAATGGGGCAGAGACAGCCTTATGGGGATAAGGAGAACAGGGACCAAGGGTGATTAAAATGAGTCTCCCACCAAACAAGACTACCTCAAAACTCCAACTGGTTCCCCCTTTGCAGGCTATCATTATTTTTATAACCTTTGTTTTGTGATCCTTGCCCTTGTTTGCTTGACAAGGACAGGGATAACATTGACATTGATTTTTAAAGAAAAATCTGTCAATAATTAAAACAATAAAAATACATAACATATATTGTGATAGTGGGCAGAAATATGTTGATTATTCACCATGTGTGATTCAGTAGCATAGTGGGAAGAGGTCACCTCTACCAATCTTTTTTATTTTTGCCTTCTTTCCCTTCCCCCTGGCTGTATGTATTTTCTTCTCCATTTTCTGCTGTCTGCCCATTCTCCTGTGTTGTGGAAGGATGTGCAGCCTATATGCATTGGTTTTCCCCCTGCAGCTATGTCTCCAGTTCTCTTGAAATGCATCACCCATGTAGATAGATGCAATAATTTGTAATTGTTTCCATCAATACTCCCTTTGTCTATTTCCAGATGGAACCCATTTTGCCTCTCCCTTTTACATATACTGAGACATAACCAACCTACTTACACACTGTCCAGTCACTGAACAATGCTTGTGGCTGTAGTCTATTGTGAGATAATACCTGCCTGAAGGCGGTGTGAACAACAGTTCAGCCATCTTAGTTACTAGAAGCCATTTTATAATACTGCTGTGATAGAATGTTTTATATTCTGCATAAGACATTTGCCCACGCTAATTCTCACAGGATAAGAGTCCCGTCTTTTATTGTAAATAATGTTACTTTCCCGAAATGACGTGCATGTGTGCTCTCCAGCAGTCTGGGGCAAGATGACCAGATGTCATATATACGCAGATAATGTCCTTGGGGAGAGGTCCATGAGACGCCATGGGAGTAACCCACTGTTATAATGTATTCTAATGGTAAATGTTTTCTATATAATCTGTAAGCAATAAACCAATATCAGGTCATTCTGAACAAACCATATGCTGCCTGTGTATTGAGTTTTATCAGAGTGGCCTCCAGGCCTGCAGAGTCCAGAGGTCAACCAGGTCGAGTCCACAAGTCTACCACTTGGAGTGGTTAACTCCAACACTGCCTAGTTCCTTTATATGTGTTTCCTAATTAAGAGCTCACATACCGTCCCAGCACTATTTCAGATTTCTAACAATTACATACCAAATATTTCAAGAATAATTGTGGATACACGGATGGGAGATAGTTCAGAAAATGTGGGGCTGTGTTTCTGAATTGCTTTTTTTTTTCACTTTATATTGATTTTTTTTTTTACATTTTTTAAATATTGTAGTGGATTACTTCAAAAAAGGAAAAGAGGGGCCCAAAGTGCTGGCGAGGGACCCGAGAAAAGGAGGCTCGGGGATGCTCTGTGCAAAACTACTGCGCAGAGCAGGTAAGTATGACATGTTTATTTTTTTATAAAATTGTTTTCTTTAAAATAACTTTAAAGAAGGCCTGCCAATAAAATAAACCTGCTTTATTAGGTCCAGGAGCTGACACACTGTATCAAAACTTAATTTACAAGTTTAATTGTTGTTGGAAAAAATTAGGGCTTTTTTTTGGCCAAGGGGGTATGCTTGTTAGAGCTGTGTTACTCTCTATGACACAAAAAAATGAATTTTAGGCAGGGGTACAGTAGAATTGCCAATCAAGTGTCCCCTCTACTGAAAATACAAGTGTCCAAGGTGGTGATGAAGATAGAGAATAATGGCAGTATTAAAAGCAGCAGTTCCCTCCATGTTCCAATCATTCCACAACTGTAAGAGTCATTTAAATTTGCCAAATCTTAGGCTTGCAAAACATGGGTCCAATGTTGAAAGAATTTTCTTTCAAAAATCAGAAATTGTGTGTGTTTTGTGATTCAATGGTGCCACCATTAATTTAGAAATTCAACCAACCAAGCCTTCAATTTCACCTCATATTTCTACAGAAAAGAATTTTAGTGGCTGGGAATCTTCCTTTCTTTCCCGGAATTTTCTTTTCTTGCACTCATGTGCTTTTTCGATTAAATTTCTCACACAATTCTCCCATCATTGATTAAAAAATCGGTTGTTTTCCAAAAAACTTCCAACATGCCCAATCACTTAGATTCAATGACTGCACATAAATCAGGCATTGCTGCAGCCCACTAATGGTGCAAAATTCGAACCAATATTCTTAGATTAAATTCGACCCATGTATGGCCAGCCTTGGAGGGCAAACCCTCCTCTGACATATATGTTCTGGAGGAGACATTTTCCATAGTGCTGTATATTTCAGAGGTATCATACAGTAGCTAGCTGTAAAACCTATTAAAAAAATATTTTGAGAGAATGGGTAGACTTCACAAAGATCAAAAAGTTCACCTGATTTAGGTTTGTACTCCATCAATGGTGATTTGGATGATATCAGTATCGATAGATAAAACATGAGGAAATACTTTGGGGTGGAGAAGTGATACGGAATCTAAAGGAGTGGCCATCATATTGAGAGGCCCACACCAGGGAAATGAGTATGATACATCAGAGAGGGATCGTGAGGAAGAGGTTCTGCATTGTCCTGCTTCTCTTCTTAGATCCCATTAGTGAAACCCTTGCCTGTAATGGTTTTGAGTTTTCATATAAATGATAATCTTTTGTGGTGTAAAACACCTTCATCATTTGATTTCTTGCCCAACCACAATAAATGCTTTAAAAAAACATTATGTATATTTCTGTACAACTAATTGATTACAGTTACAAAAGAGCCCCTAAAATGTCTAGTAATATATTTTGTAGAATTTCTGATCTGCGGGACAAACGTTTGCCTTCATGGGGCAGCTTGTGGATTGAAAAATCGCAACTTGCCAACTGAACCTATTTTTCATTACTCATCTATAGCCAGCCAAAGAGCTACAGGCATGGTTATACTAATAAACCATTTCTTTCTGTTCAACCTGACAATTATGTGAACTGACCATCATAAATGCTGATTTGGAAGTTGTAAACAATTTCAGATAAAATTAGCAAAACACAGCCCATGCAGCTTGTTTATTACTGTATTTTATTTGCTAGTGTTTGTTTGCAATTCAGTAAATGTTTTGGAAAACAGGTCATTTGAGTTTGCCACATGCATGTTTTCAATGATTGCAGTATTTTTTTTAAGTAAAATTCAATTTTCAAAGATTATGGTACTACAAGGTATTCATTGATGAGAGAAGAAAATTGAGTCAGTATTGGAGTGTAAACGTTTTTTTTTTTTTTTTCTAAATGGATGTACACTGAAGCAGTAATTTCACTCAGGTATTTTTATTTGTCATTAAACATACACAATACGACATAAAAAATTTATAAAAAAAAGCAACACAATATACAGTGCCTTGCGAAAGTATTCGGCCCCCTTGAACTTTGCGACCTTTTGCCACATTTCAGGCTTCAAACATAAAGATATAAAACTGTAATTTTTTGTGAAGAATCAACAACAAGTGGGACACAATCATGAAGAGGAACTAAATTTATTGGATATTTCAAACTTTTTTAACAAATAAAAAACTGAAAAATTGGGCATGCAAAATTATTCAGCCCCCTTAAGTTAATACTTTGAAGTGCCACCTTTTGCTGTGATTACAGCTGTAAGTCGCTTGGGGTATGTCTCTATCAGTTTTGCACATCGAGAGACTGAAATCTTTGCCCATTCCTCCTTGCAAAACAGCTCGAGCTCAGTGAGGTTGGATGGAGAGCGTTTGTGAACAGCAGTTTTAAGCTCTTTCCACAGATTCTCGATTGGATTCAGGTCTGGACTTTGACTTGGCCATTCTAACACCTGGATATGTTTATTTGTGAACCATTCCATTGTAGATTTTGCATTATGTTTTAGATCATTGTCTTGTTGGAAGACAAATCTCCGTCCCAGTCTCAGGTTTTTTGCAGACTCCATCAGGTTTTCTTCCAGAATGGTCCTGTATTTGGCTCCATCCATCTACCCATCAATTTTAACTATCTTCCCTGTCTCTGCTGAAGAAAAGCAGGCCCAAACCATGATGCTGCCACCACCATGTTTGACAGTGGGGATGGTGTGTTCAGGGTGATGAGCTGTGTTGCTTTTACGCCAAACAAAGTTTTGCATTGTTGCCAAAAAGTTTGATTTTGGTTTCATCTGACCAGAGCACCTTCTTCCACATGTTTGGTGTGTCTCCCAGGTGGCTTGTGGCAAACTTTAAACAACACTTTTTATGGATATCTTTAAGAAATGGCTTTCTTCTTGCCACTCTTCCATAAAGGCCAGATTTGTGCAGTATACGACTGATTGTTGTCCTATGGACAGAGTCTCGCACCTCAGCTGTAGATCTCTGCAGTTCATCCAGAGTGATCATGGGCCTCTTGGCTACATCGCTGATCAGTCTTCTCCTTGTATGAGCTGAAAGTTTAGAGGGACGGCCAAGTCTTCGTAGATTTGCAGTGGTCTGATACTCCTTCCATTTCAATATTATCGCTTGCACAGTGCTCCTTGGGATGTTTAAAGCTTGGGAAATCTTTTTGTATCCAAATCCGGCTTTAAACTTCTCCACAACAGTATCTCGGACCTGCCTGGTGTGTTCCTTGTTCTTCATGATGCTCGCTGCGCTTTAAACGGACCTCTGAGACTATCACAGTGCAGGTGCATTTATACGGAGACTTGATTACACACAGGTGGATTCAATTTATCATCATTAGTCATTTAGGTCAACAATGGATCATTCAGAGATCCTCACTGAACTTCTGGAGAGAGTTTGCTGCACTGAAAGTAAAGAGGCTGAATAATTTTGCACGCCCAATTTTTCAGTTTTTTATTTGTTAACAAAGTTTGAAATATCCAATAAATTTCGTTCCACTTCATGATTGTGTCCCACTTGTTGTTGATTCTTCACAAAAAATTACAGTTTTATATCTTTATGTTTGAAGCCTGAAATGTGGCAAAAGGTCGCAAAGTTCAAGAGGGCAAAATACTTTCGCAAGACACTGTATATAATATCTACAAGGTGTATACACACTTGTGTATAAAATAAATGTCTCCAACAGAAACTCAAAGGAAAATATACATTTTAAATTATAAACAAATCGTCCAGTGCTTTATTAACAGACATTTGAAGTTAACCTTTTCAGAGCTGAAATCAGAAAACAAAACCATTGAAAATGAAGAGCTTAGTGGGGCTGTTCAGGAAAAATATAGAAAGAAGGAAGTAATTAAGACGTTTTGTTGGTCAGCGTAAAAAAATGGAAGAAAATGAAAAAAAGTGAGAAATGTCAAACAGGAAAGGTATTAAGCTAAAGACACCCTTAATACTGAACCATATTAACAGGTTATAAGACAAAATACAAGTTCTTGGGAAATGTGTGCTTGCACTGGTTAAAAAATCTCAAAACCCAAACAACGATCTTCTCTTATTTTCTTCCTTATGGTCTGTTTAATGAGCTGATAACTTCCTGTGTTTTCTTCCTGTACTGCACTCTTATCAGTTAGTACTGTTCCCAGCATTCTCTGCAACAGAGAACAGGGGAGAGGGTCCTAAAGTCCTATAGTCTTTGTGACTGAACTGTCCCAGCATCAAGCTTTGGTGCTTCTGTTAGTATACAGCTTCCTCCTGTCCAGACATAGAAACCAGATATTATGATAGACCAGGGTTTCTCAACTCCAGTCCTCAGGACACGCTAACAGGCCAGGTTTGCAATAAAACTGCAATACATCACAGGTGATGTCATTTGCTGCTCAGTGATTGCAGTATTCTAGTATGCATCTCCCCAAGGTAATACTTAAAATCTGGCCTGTTAGTGTGCCCTGAGGACCGGATTTGAGAAACAACCATACAAGACTAGCCGACAAACAGCTTGAGAAATGGAAATGTTTATTGAAAACTCACACAGAAGTTATATACCACACCTGGTCAGGCATGCCTAATTATATTATTGTATGCAAAGGAAATTGTATACAGAAATATAATTAACATAACTAAGAAACAGCCAACATAAACTATGCTAGTTCACCTCTAGCTAATTAGGGGGCATGTCTTGACGCAGGGAGCAGTGAGACGTGTCTCAACACAGCTCCCAGTCCCTGAAACTCCTGCAGGACATTGCAGCCCACAGACCTCTTTACAACTTCACAGATGGGTAACCAAAGCCCCAGTACCCTAAAAAGTCCAGAATGGGACACTCAAATGGCGATCTGGGACACATTTTTACTCACTTTTTGGCTGCACTACACAGCAAGCAGATCTCCTAGATGGTGTGGGCACAATCTTCCCCAGCTCGGTCTGACTGAGCAGCTGATTTACAGGTGAGCTCCTGTGGCTTCTCCCCCTCCCAGGAAAATATGAGCGACTCACAAGATAGCCATAGCCTCCCACAAGCCTCTCTTTGTTCAGGAGATGTCTGGGACCTGGAAACACAAATGTAATCCCTCCACACCTATATCAGATCTCTGCCCACCAAGACTGACTTTGAACACTGTGTGAAGCACATAGAAAAGACCTATAGGCAGGAGATCAATGAGCTCAAGAAGGACTTGGGGGTCTGCATTGAGGACGTTGAGAATACCACAGATGGCCTTTGCAATGCCTTACAATCCCATGAAGAAACATTGAACTCCCATACTGTCATGATCCAACAAATAATGTACCAGCATAATGACATTGAGAACAGGAACCGCCGCAATAACATTCGAATCAGGGGTATTCCGGAAACTGTTGACCATAAGGATCTTGCTTCAGCAGTGACAGCCATCTTTAATCAGTTATTACAGAAACCTAAAGATGCACCCCTCGAACTGGACAGAGTACACAGGACTTCAAGCCCAAGAAATCCTGACTCTTCTTTTATGCGTGATACCTTATGCTGGGTGCATTTTTATATAATTAAAGAAGAAATTATGCAGGCTGCCAGTGTGCAAGACGATATCCTCTTCAACTATTTCCTGGTCATGCTCCTACCAGACACTTCTAGCCAGACTCTGGCCATGCGGCAAGCTCTGAAACCACTCACGTAGATGCTTCAGGATCGTCATATAAAATATCAATGGAGATTCCCATTCCAACTCCAGGTACACCATGAGGGCAAGATGACCTTATTCCGTATGATGGGTGACTTTCTGAATTTCCTCAGCATGTTGAAATCGCCTCAAGTATCCCTGCCAGACTGGTCATTTTCCCCAGCGACTCCGGGTCTCCCCTTCACCCCACAGTGGCAGTAACAATGCAAGAAGAAGCGCTCCAGATCATCATCTGGAAAGACCCACTAATGATTTACTCCTCTGGAATCTGTGCTCCCTCTTACGTTCTCCAGAGGCTTTTGGCTTTGAGTTAAGCTTCAGCTCTACACGTGACCCTGCCGGGTCTCCATACTGGGTACAGTTGGTTGCCTAAAATGGTTATTTTTATAATCCTTTATTCCAGTTTTTCCTTTATTTGTTCTTTTTGATGCATATGATATTTTGTGCTTTTATATTGCCATACTACCAGGGCTGTCTTGCAGGAATCTAATCCAGAAGAATAGGTATCACATGTAATCCTGTTTTCTATACCTATTCCTGTAAAATCTTATATAAGCCCAACAGCATGCATATACTGAATGCTTTGGAGGTTCTTTTAGATCTTTTATTTTTATCTCGTTGCTACTTGGGATCAGGGGCTGTTTTATGTGCCTTTGACAACACCCCCCCCCCCCCCCCTTAGGCCCTTTAATGCCTTGGTATGCATTGTTTGCTGTTTAGACAGTTTAGCAAATTCTGGTTCTATACGCTCTCGAGTTTTAGTGTTATTATACCACCTAGTGGCTTGTCTTATTTCAGTCCACGGTGGTCTCCCTTTTCCCAATGCTCGTATTCCATTGTATCCTGCCAATGGAGTAAGGGACACCACCTATCTACTCTATGCTTTCTCTTCTCTTTTTCTTTTCTATCTTTACCCTATCTTTCCCCTCTATTCCCTCTTAGGCTTTTTGCTCAGAGACCTGATGTTATTTTTTTCTCACTGACTTCCCATCCTGGTTCCCCCCCATCTTACCATCATAATGTCAGTACATAGCCATATTATCTTCTTATCTTATAATTGCAGATGTTTTCATACAGTGGAGAAGCAGAGCCAGATATTATACAATTTTCACAAAGCACGTACTAAAATTTAATTTCTACAGGAAACTAATTTCCGTACTGGTAGCATTCCAGCCATCCACAATTACTTCGACCATACCTGGTATCATAGTACTAACCCACAGGCCAAATCAAAAGGGGTCTCAATAGCTTTCCATAAATCTTTTGATCCAGAGATTTTAGAATGTCTTATTGACCCCTCTGTTCATTTTATATTTCTCAAATCAAAATACAAAACTTCGATCTTCACAGTGGCAAATATATACAAACCCAGTCAAGAACAGGGTCTTTCCTGGCTGCAGTCCTTGATAGGTTAATCTCCTTTGGCGGTCCCTGTTTTATTCTGGGAGATGATTTTAATGTGGCTCTTTCCCCCTCCATGGACACTACCTCTGGTAAGTCCTCTATTGCCCATTCCACATTGACACATTTCAAATCACTCTTACACAATGCACAACTGGTAGATGTCTGGCGTACACAACATCCCTCAGAAAGAGACTACAGTTATTTTTGCCTTTTTAGAGAGCACACATAAGCAGAACTTAGGTTCCACCATTTATGTGGACCTCTCAAATGCTCAATGTGACTTAGTCCAACTGCTTGATTCTCGTTCTCTTATTGCGCGCGATAAGGTCCGCAACTACCATTACTCACCTGCTAATAAATGTGGGCCAACATTTGGCCTGAGTCCTCCATCCACGTCTTCTGCGCCTTCCCATACAACTTATCCATAACTCAAGGTATCTCAGCTGCCTTTAGACAATACTAATCCCAGCTATACAACTTACCCCAAGGCCCAGAGCATGGGTTGCCTGCTTCCCCACCCACCAATATGCCGTCCTACATTTTAAAAACTGCTTTACCCACTGTCGATCCCTAAGAACTGACAGGAGTTGGATAAAACCCTTGTCACACTTAAGAGTTCTTGGGTGTCATTAAAGGTCTCAAAACGGGTACGTGTCCCAGTCTGGATGGTTTTTCATCAAGATTCTATAAGCTCTTTGCCCCGCTACTCGCTCCATTTGTTAGCCAAACCCTTTAATGCCATCAATGACTCTCACTTACCATACAACGATTTGCTATCTGCTAATATCACTATTCTGCCCAAACCTGGTAAAGACACTTCTCAATGTAGTAGCTATAGACCAATATCCCTCCTTAACTTAGACATAAAACTTTTTGGGAAAGTTTTGGCCAATCGTTTATTCCCTCTTCTGCCATCAGTGATTCATACGATCAAGTGAGTTTTGTCTCTAGACGGGAGGCCAGGGACAACACCACAAAAATCATTCCTCTCATATATACAACAACATAAATTGAAGGCTTGTTTACTATCTTTTGACATGGAAAAAAGCGTTTGATAGGGTTAATTGGCAATTTTTGCACTCATCTCTGGCACAGATTGGACTTGGTACAATGTTTATTAACAAGATCATGTCTTTATACTCCCAGCCCTCAGCGTCTGTATTGGTCAATGGTTCATTCTCTGATCATTTTTACATCTCAAATGGGACACGACAGGGATGCTCCTTGTCCCAGTTACTTTTTGTTATAGCGATCGAACAACTAGCTCGCGCTATTCGGCTTTCTCTTTATGCTGACGATTTACTAGTTTATTTACAAAAACCCCACATATCCTTCCTGTTCCTCTTACATGAATTTCGCCGTTTTGGGGATTTCAGCAACTTCAAATTAAATATGTCTAAAAGAGAGGCCCTTAATATTTCACTACCACTTTTTCCCAACTGCGCTCCAACTTCTCCTTTCAATGGTTGCATAAGTGTATCTCGTATTTAGGTGTCACTATCCCTTCTAACCTCTCCAATTTATATACATTGAATTATTATCCCTTGCTCGCATTCAAAAGGGTTTGCACTCCAGGAGCTTGTCTTCTCTGCCCTGGTTTGGACGCATTAGTGCGTTAAAAATAGACACTCTCCCAAAATTGCTATAGCTTTTCCAGGTTATCCCTATACTCGTGCCCAAACAGTTTTTCATTTAATTTAATTTCATTTCATTAGTCTGGAATAAAGGCTTGTCCCGCATCTGCTATAAATTACATACTACCTAAACTCCAGTGTGGGGTTGGACTCCCTGATTTTGAACTTTAACATAGAGCTGTTGTTCTGACATGGGTGATGGAATGGTTCTCTCATCCTTTTGCCATGCCCTCCACAATAATTAAGCAGGATATTTCCACTGTTGACCTTAGGGCTCTTCTATGGGGTTATAAGCAAGATCTCCATAAGCTCCACTCCTCGTACCCTCCGACACTCGCTACCATGCAATTATGGTATTAAAAGGGTTTTCAGAGTCTACTGTCATCGGATTCATCCCTACTAACATCATTATTTGATAACCCTATGTTTCCTCAGGGTATGGGAGCCACTGCGCTGGGGATGTCGACACATTCTTCTTGGGTTTTAGCACACTCATTGTCCATCCTGATACCGGGCAACCAGTCGACCCTATGGGGCGATGGTGACTGGCTTACTGCTATGTACATTTCTTCCTTCTGTACTAGATTTTTTACTTCCACGCAAATACATTGACCTCTGACTGAATATGAGCTACCGTGTTCCCTCTCTGAGACACCCAGACATCTACTCTCCTCGATTTATAAATCACTTCACGCGTTGATGCACGATAGGCTCCCACAATATACCCAAGTCTGGTCCGCGGCCTTGGGGAAAGAGCTTACAACTGCAGATTGGCAGACCTCATTTAATTTTACATTTACATTTATAAATCCAGGATCTCTTGTTATGCACAAGAAAAAAACTATAAACTAATTTCTAGATGGTACAGGGACCCTCTCTCACTACACAAGATGTTCCCTGCTGTGCCAGCCACCTGCTGGACATGTGGCTTGATGGAGGGAAATTATTTACATATCTGGTGGGAGTGCAGTGGGATCCGCCCCTTTTGGTCCAAAGTCTTCACTGTTTATAACAAGATGTACCAGGAGTCACTGTCACCCACCCCGGAGGTAGCACTTCTGTCCATACTCTTGGGTTCAGTAACGTCCCAGAAACTAAGCTTGCTGTGCTTCTTCCTCTCTGCAGAACAATTGATTCCTTTGTTTTGGAAAACAGATAACTATCCTCCATTATCCTTGTGGGTTTCTACTGTCAAGGATATTATGGGGATGAAAGAAATGCTTGCGCTGGGTAACGATACTTTTGAGAAGTTTAAAATTCTATGGTATGTTTGACTTCTCTACCTATTACACGCTTAAAGATATGCTATGACCAGACTGTTATCTTATCTTTTTTAATTCTAAAGGCTTGTTTATTGCATGGTCATGAGGGAGCTCGAGTTCTTCCTTCACTTCCGGTTTCTTTAGGCCTCTCCAGGCCTTTCCTTTTCTTTTTCTTTCCCTACTCTCTTTCCCGTCTTCTCCCTCCCCATCCTCTGTTTCTCAGTATTTTTAGCCCTAAATGTTTGATGTTTTTGCAATTTGGTATATCACCTGTAAACTGAATATCTACCCTTTCCCATTACAATCTGTGATTTTTGTTATTTGCCTGTCTGGATTCAATTACTTCTGTTTGCAAAAGTTTACAGTTTGGGTTTACATCTCTGTTGTATTGATCCTTTCTGATGAAAACGAACAATAAAACAATACATTTACCTCTAACTTAGTATAATTAACTAGCCACACAAGCCAGCCTAGGTGGAGGCACAGAATACTAGCAGGTGAGATAATTAGCACAAACAACAAAGAGGGAAGGACACTTAAGAGGCACACTAGACCTACTAACAATAAATACAATATAGTGGGTAACCCCAGACAGGTGGCCAGAGTGATGACATCAACATCTGCTCTGAGTCTTACATTGTAATACAGGGGAATAAGCCAACACATATTTCTTGAGGGATATTGTTGTTAAATATTACTGTCCCATTTGAAGTAAGCCAAACCTTGCTCTCAGCATTCATTAACCACGCTAGCGGTATCCCCGAGCGTGACTCGGGGTAGGAATTTCCTGCTATTATCGGTATCCCCGAGTCACGCTCAGGGTGAATGGGCAGAGCTATGCAGAGCGCGCAGCGGAGTGTCTTACCTTATCCTGGCGATCCAGCGATGAGCTCTCATTGCTGTGACCGCCAGCCGAGATCTCTGCCGCTCGTCTGTCGGTAAGAGGACTTCCTAGTTCAATCTGCAATGCTGCATGGGAGCGGAACTAGGGAGGGAAATTCAAAAAAAAAAAAAAAAAACGTTGCACAAAACACATTTTATATTATATATATGCATATATATATATATATATATATATATATATGCATATATATATATATATATATATATATATATATATATATATGCATATATATATATATATATATATATATGCATATATATATATATATATATATATATATATATATATATATGTGTATATATATATGTATATATGTGTGTATATATATATATATATATATATAAAATTATATTATTGATTCGATTATAATTCATGCGTTTATATATATATATATATATATATATAAACGCATGAATTATAATCGAATCAATAATATATATATATATATATATATATATATATATATATATATATATATATATATATATACACATACACACACACATATATATATATATATATAATATATAACGCATGAATTATAATCTAATCAATAATAATTTTATTATATATATTATATATATTCTATAATAAAATTATATTATTGATTTGATTATAATTCATGCGTTTGTGTTTCAAATTTATCACATCTGGGATGTCTACTAGACTCTTGTTTTGGTCAGGTTTAAGTCAGTAATTACTAAGAATTGTAATGCCAAATTTCCATGAAAAGAATTGTACCGCTTTTGGTACAGAATTCCTGACAGAATCATACCGCCAGGGAGGTTAAGTAGTTGTCCAATTATATTCTGTAAAAACCTGATTCTAATGGCAGGAATGTCTCCCCACTGTCAAAATACAATAGCGTAGTGGGGAGGATTCCCCTCCATAGATACAGTTAGCATTAGCACCTTAGGACAGAAAGTTTTAATAGCAAGACCACCAGCTAAAAAAAAAAAGTAAAATTAATGAAGCTACCATATCCAAAGACTGGTACTCCTCACTATAATACCTTTTTTTTTTTTTTTGCTTTTGGGTTTAAATACACTTTAAATATCATTTAAAAAGCAAAACAAACACACACACACACCTACAATATACAATATTTCATCTGGGTAATGAGAAATGTAGTTTACCTAATTAACTGCCTACTGTCCCCTGAAGACATGCACGTAACATGTCGGGAGAAACTCGACACCCTGACGTCATGCTTCTGCATCTGGTCCCCTGAGCGGTGGCCGTTTTGGTATGTCCGGACATTTTTAAAACGTATTTTATCCCTCGTGGAAACCTTTTATAATGTATGCCTTTTAGGTTGAATAAAAATACTACACTATTATACAATCTTTGGGCTCCACAAGTGAGCTACTCCCTGTATAGGACAATTTTCCGGGAGGTGCCTGACTGATGCTTGGTTTAGCTATTGTGGGGATCAGGAAGGAGGCCCCCATGTGTTGACTTAACTATAGAAGGTTGATTTCTTTGCTTGTTCTGGTAAGTGCATAGTGGTGGAGGAATTATTGCACTTGTGGATACACGTGTGTCTTCATCATCGCACCAAGTATCACTTACATAGACATCTATGTTGTAAGGATCTTTCCTTGGACACTAGAATATACACTATATTGTCAAAAGCATTGGGGCGCTTGCCTTTACATGCACATAAACTGCAGGCCAGTCAAGTACTGCACCCCAAACTAGCTCATCCATGTCTTTATGGACCCTGCTTTGTGCACTGGTCCAAATCATCAATAGTTCCCGTGAAGGGAACTCTTAAGGGTCAGTATACCAAGACATTTTGGACAATTTCATGCTCCCATCTTTGTGGGAACAGCTTGGGGATTGCCCCTTCCTGCTCTAACATGACTATGCACCAGTGCACAAAGCAAGATCCATAAAGACATGGATGAGCGAGTTTGGGGTGGAGGAAATTGGCTGGCCTGCACAGAGTCCTGACCTCAACCTTATTTACCACCTTTGGGATGAATTAGAGCATAGACTGCAAGCCAGGTATTCTGTTTCAACATCAGTGCCTGACCTCACAAATGTGCTTTTGGAAGAATGGTTAAACATTCTCATAGACACACTCCTAAACCTTGTGGCTAGCCTTTACAGAAGAGTTTAGGCTGTTATAGCTGCAAAGTGTGGGCCAACTCAATATTGAACCCTACAGACTAGGACCGGGATGCCATTAAAGTTTGTGTGCGTGTAAAGGCAGGAGTATGAACTTTTATTTAGGACAAATTTTTTTGCAGTTGAAAGTGGAAGTAATGTTCCACACATTATGTTTACCTATAGGTAAGCCTATAATAAGTGTAATGGGCACTGTTTAGGTGATATTTACATTACATGCCACCAGTGATGTCACTGGTGCTTGCACTCTAAAGGAATGGCTACCCGTTCCTCCTCAGCTCTGTGCCATAATCGGTGGCTCCCGCGTGCATGCATAATTTGCATCATTGCACTGTTGTTTGCACTTTAACTATATTTTGCACTATTTGCTTAAGATTATTTTGCATATGGTGAGAAATCCATACATGCTAATGAAAAAAATAAAAATAAAATAGGAACAAGAGAAACAACAGTAGACAAATGTGGGATGGGGCAAAAAAAAAAAATGTCAAATCATTTATAAAAATGTAAGTAAAAGGCTCAACTTTGCCTGTCTGTATACCAGAAACCATACATGTTGTAGAAAGTATTATGCTGTCTGTATAGATTTATAGTGTAAGGGCTGCTGCCATCTGCTTTTCAGGAGGTCGGGATCATATCCCGATATATAACTCGTGAACACATAGCTAGCGGAAGGCACTTGGGCCCCAGCGGTGTTGTTCTTCATGATTTATCATTACATACAACACTGCTGGAGTCCTGTTGACTTTCTCCGCTGTTGTGAACAATTGACATATTAACTCTTCTAAGGAAATTCTCTGCTGTTTACTGGATACTGCACCAAATGGCTGACAGAATGTATGGTAACTATAAAAGAAATGACATTTAATTCTTTATCAGGAAAACAGCAATGTATGTTTGCATTAGTGAATACCTTTACATTAAGAACCAGAGAAATAGTGTTTCTAGTATATTTGTAGTTTGTGCTACGTTAATTATGTCTAACATATTCTATGAAATGTGACAATAATTTTAAATGAGCATGTCAACTATTTTAAACTTTTAATAATAAAACTTGTGCTTAAGAATTGTCCATAGGTGATGATTTAAAACTCTTAATGTTTATCAGTTTAGAGTCAACAGTAAAAAGAAACACCTAATATGTTTGACCTAATTGCTGTTTTCTTACACATGATTACCCAACATTCACATCTGTACTTGCATTGTACAGTATGTGGGGTGGGTGGGGCTATTAACATTTTTTGGGCGTTTTGTTAATTTATTTTGTTAAAGGCTAATAAATAAATGCACATATTTTTGCAAGATTTTTTTTTTTTTTTTTGCACAGCAACCTGCAGCACATTTTACCTGAAATCAGTGGATCATGTGTGCAAAGTCAGGCTCCTGCAGAAAAGCCCTACAGCTTTCTACTCATACCTCCATATGGGCTGTCAGTTTGAAAGCTTCAGGGCCTGTGAATAAACTAGGAGGGCGCTCATTAGAGAATGCACATTTCATTGAGAACTACAAGCTGTGTACCATGGTGACAGATGGGACTTGTAGTTTTCTCATTCACAGGTCACTACGAGTAAAGAAACCCCCACCCGCTGTCACAGGAAGGGTATCTCAGGTGGTGGAAGGTTAGTGAATAGGAGCATTGTTACATGTTACACCTTACACCTTAAATATGTGTGTAACATATACATGCTCCTACAGGGCAATCTATCCTTTAAACTTTAATTTGTTATTCATACAAGTCGTATTTTAGGCATCTGCATATATTTAATTATTGGTGAGTTACTCCCCAAAGGTTAATCATGTTTAAAGGGATTGAGACAATATAAGTTTCCCTATTAGAACTCTGCATGAGCTTCAGCTGGTTAATATTGAAAAAGTCACCCCTGTTCACATTCACTGTGCACATTGAAACAAACAGCTTTTTCATTCAGAACAAAAGGTAGGAATCTGCAACAAAGTTTGTTAAAACCATTGCAATGTATGTTGATCATTTAGAAGGGGATTGTGCTTTTCCCAACAAAAGTGGACTTACTTTTTAACTTTATTGATATCACAAGACAGCTGGAAAGCCCCCCAATGTGAAAGCATATGTACAGTAGGTAACAGGTCCTCTTTAAAGAGGATCTTTGGTTTTGTTAACAATAGCATAAATTAATGAATAAATAAATAAAAAGTTAGACCCTACAAATAATGCTGCTTACTTTTAATAAAAAGATACCTACCAACCCAGGGATCCAGCACTGTCATCACCCGGGCAGTTTTTTTGCTAGTCCCAAGGCACAGCCATCATCACTGTGGTAAGCTGTCTCCCCACTGCACTGTCTCAATGGTCCCGCAGGACTTGTGACTTGTACCAGGAGGTTGAAGGCGAAAGGGTGGCAAATATTTCACATTGCTCACTTGCTCCACCTAAGTGGGTGCGGGTGCCTTTCAAAAATAAGTACTTGCTCTTTGAAAAAAAAAAATTATACAATGAGGAGAGAGGAGTAGACGGAGGAGGACAAGAGAAACTTTCCTTTTCAAGTGAAATAATCAGTGACCTTCCACCTATCACCATTATGACACCCACCATGATGGTCTCAGGCACCAAGGAGGAACAGGTAAGCCCAAGACACATGGCAGGGAGGTAAGTTAATGGTCTGATTTGAATTTTAAGGGGACTCAATGCCAAAAAAATAGTTGTGAGTTCCCCGCAAATTCTATACTAAACCCTTATCTTTGCATGCAAACTAGCAGGCAAGTAAAGGGGGGGGGGGAGCAAGTGCCCTCCCTACTGAACTTTAGCTGGCCAAATACCCTAAATATGGGGGGTACTTTTGCACGGTGGACCATGATCTGTGGTTGGGGGACTTATAAGAATCTGGAAGACCCTTAACATTAAGGGGCACCCAGATAACAGCCACCCTATTTAAATTATTAAAACGTACATACCTCTACTCTACTATGTACCCCTTACTCATCACATAGGGGGGAAAGATGTTATATGGTGGCACATATTGTTATCCAGATTTGGATAAGGCTCCTGCTTGCAGGCCCCCACAACCACTGGGCCAGGGTTTGTGGGGAAAAGGCCCTTGTCTTCATCAGCATGGGGACAATATGTTTTGCCTGGGTTCGCCTCAGCAAAGTAAACCCCATATTAAGAGTGTGTGGCCTTGTATGATTCTAGGGTTGGGCGCATGTAGTCTTTCCCTTTCCTTCCCCTGCCAGGCTGCATACTCGAATAATGGTCTGAAATTTGGTGGGACCTCATGACATTTTTTTGCTTTCTTGGCATTAAGTTCCCCTTAAAATGTATACAAGACCTGAAGAACCTGGTATGGATTGTGGGGGAATACCCATGTCATAAGTCAGCAGCTGGGATGACCCAATATTTGTAGCTACACAAGATAACTGGGACCAAACAATGTATAATGAAGTCAATTTATTTACAGCAAGCAAAAAGACATGCACACACCAGCAAATAGCGCACATAATCAATAGGTAACCCACAACGAAAAATGCCTAATTAACAGAAACTTAGTAAACTAAATAGGTACAATATGTACAAATGTATACAATATGGGAAGAAAGGGTAACAGGAGCAATGCAAGTAAAAAGGAACAAAGTGAGCAGCAGTAAGGCAACAGAATACAAGGACAGCTCAAGAGCAGCATGGATCTGGCAGCAAGCAAGGCACTTAAAACACTGACACAAGTTGCAACAGCAGAGGTGGGACTTAAGTACCCTCCCAGCAACTGAGGTCAGGTGGAACTGATTGCAGGAGCCTGCTGGCTGCTTGGAGACACCCCCTGGTGGTCACTGGAACTACAGCGTTCAGCCCAGAGAACCATAGTGCCACCAGCAGGTGAACCAGGTCCTGAAACCCCACTCCAAGGGCTCCTGCTGCTCCCGGCAGAGCCTGTGAGAGGGGGAAAGAGGAGAGAGCCACTACAGATGGGTACAGTGCTGGATCAAGATTGGGCTCAGGTACATTTTTGGGGATGAGGGGGCCTAACACATACTGAAATATTTTTTACCTAAATGCAGGAAATGCATTAAGATTAAAAAAAAAAAATGTTTAGGCTTTACAACCACTTTAATATGCCTAAGCCAGAAGTCCTGTGCTGGACACTACTAGTATTGAGAACAAATTTATGAACAGTAAGATGTGTCATATTTATGGGATGAAACACTGACGATTTTATGTTGGCTTTGAAGTGCAAGGAAAGTCTTTATAACTATGTCATTTATTTTTATTGTCTGGGAGCCATGAAAAAAAAATATATGTATACTTTTTTTTTTTTTTTTTTACTGTTCAGAGGACAGGCATGGTCAACAATTCATCACTTATTTTATGAATTTCATTTTCTTCCTTGAAATGTATTCCTCCCTATAGTTTTCATGTTAGCTCATAAGGGCTCCCTATCTATACCAGACCTGTCAATGGTAAAGCCAGTTTACACAAAGTAAAAACGTAACACTATAGGAGTTCATACTTGGAAAATTAATTAAAATTACAACTGCTCTTGTAATAACGATATTAATCACACTGTTGAGATTATGTGCCTACTGAATTAGCAATAATATCAGTTACTGATGAGTTTTTAATTTCCTTTTAAACAAGTTTTAACTTGGAGGTCATAGGCTAAGAATTAAAATTATGTTTTCCCATTAATGATACAATCTATTTTCATCCATACAAAAGTTAAGACATTTAGAACATTTTAAATGGATCCTTTTACTCTACCATAGGGCTTTCCTTGTTGCATTTTGTTTTTATCAGAAAAATGTGAAAAACACACAGTGGCCTTAACTATCTATCTAATATAACAGTGTAGGGACTGCAATATCACCTTTTTTAACCTAAATAGAATGGGGTGCCTCTACAACTAGAACAGACACTTTTGACAAAAGAAAACCCCCCAAAGGAGGCCCAGGATGAGGAGCTAAGGGGAAGAAGTTGTAACAGAGGACCCACCACAGTGTTAATTGCAAATCACTAATCTGTAATAAAAAAGTCTATAAACATATAAACAGGATAAATACCCAAACACCTATAAAAAAACACACAGACAACATTGATACAAACAAAGCATTCATACAGACCCTCAATTATTCCACAGTGCATGTCACCAATGTACTACCTTCAATCTAAGAATAAGAATAAATAAAATGTGAAAGATCTATCCATCACACAGTAGGAGAAGTCCACATGATTGTGAAACCAGCTCAGCAGGTGTAGCAGTCCAGAAATAGTGAAGAAGGTACGTGACGTATGCGAAACGCGTTGATATCAGAAGTGCACCAGCCTTTTCATTCCACGTTGCGTTCCACCGGCTGCTCCAGCTAGTTCCGGCCAAGGTCAAATGCCAGTCTCAGATCTTAAAGGACCCTTGAATCCATTGGATTGATGCCTCTGCCACGCTTGACCCCATCTAGGCACCTCCATCAATGTTGTCTGTGCGTTTTTTATAGGTGTCTGGGTATTTATCCTGTTTATATGTGTATAGACTTTTTTCATTAAAGATTAGTGATTAGCAATTTACACCGTGGTGGGTCCTTTTTCCCCTTAGCGCCCTATCCTGGGCCTCCTTTCTGGGTTTTTCTTTTGTCAACTGCATCTTGTTTTTGCCTGACAAGGTAACATTTTTTGAAGAAAATTAAGGTCCTCAAAATTTGTGTATCTACAAACAAACGTGTGAGGTCTTTTTGACCCCAGATCGCACAATAAAGAGGTCCTGTCATGCTTATTTCTATAACAAGGGATGTTTACAAGGGATCACCTGTCTGCAATGTTGCAGTCCCGCTAAAAATCGCAGATCGCCTCCATTACTAGTAAAAAAAAAAACATTCATCTCTCCCGTAGTTAGTTGATGCAATAACTTTTGCGCAAACCAATCCAAATACGCTTATTGTGATTTATTTTTACCAAAAATACGCAGCAGAAAACAAATTTGCCTAAAATGTTAAAAAATTTGGATTTTAAAATTTTTTTTTGGGAATGTTATATAGCAGAAATTGAAACATATTGTTTTCTTTTCAGAATTGTCACTATTTTTCTGTTTATAGCGCAAAAAATAAAAATGGCAGAGGTGATCAAATACCACCAAAAGAAAGCTCTATTTGTGGGAAAAAAGGACATCAATTTTATTTGGGTACAGCATCGCACGACCGCGCAATTGTCTGTTGAAGAAACACAGTGTCGAATCGCAAAATATGGCCTGGTCATTAAGGGGGAAAATCTTCCGGTCCAGAAGTGGTTAATATCCACATTTAATAAAGATATCATTCTAAAATGCTGTGGTACTGTAGGTTCCTTCCCAGGTTTAGGCAACGTAACTACAGTAGCAGATGAAACAGGCCATTTAAATTAGTTTTGGCCCAGAGAAGATGGCCACATTATTGGATCATGTTCAGATGACGTTTGACGTCGCTCCAATCCTGTCTGTGAGGAGCGCCGACCGGATCGGTTTCCCCACTGCCGGCGGGTCCGATAAGTAGGGAAAACGACCAGGACGCGGCTGGAGGGGGGGCACCTCTTCCACTTCACCGTAAGGGTGATCCCGTGGCGAATCCGCACCTGGGACCACCCTTATCTGAAAGAGGACCGCCCACCGTTTCGAAAAATACCGGGGTTATGGCAGCTATTTAGCATCAAAGTACCAACATAAATGGACGGCAGGCGGTCAGTAAGTGGTTAAATACCTGCACATATTTCAAGGACACGGATAGAAATGGGTATATTCCATATAACAGCTGTCATCATCCACAATGGAAAAGAGCCATACCGAAGGGGCAATTCATCTGGATACGGTGGAGTTGCGACCAAATAGAGGATTATTGGGCCCAAACAAATATATTGATAGAGAGATTTGTTAATAAAGGTTATAAGAGGGATATGTTGGAACACACAAGAAAAAAAGTGGAGGATTTAAGTAGAGAGTCCATGTTGATGGATAAACTAAAAAAGTCTAGAGAAATCAATGACGTGGCTTTCGTGACAGGGTTTAATATGAAAAACAGGGAACTGGAAAAAACTATAAGAAATTATTGGCTGGTCATATATATAGATCCACATCTTAATAAAATACTAACTAATAAGCCTAAATTTATTCATAGACAAGCAGATATGATTATAGATAGTAGTGTTAAAACCAGACCAGACCCTCCTAGTAAAATAATCACTTTCTTTGATGAAAAAGGATTTTTTAGGTATGGCAAGTGCAAACCTTGCTGAACCACCATGAGCGGTAACAGAAAGATCAATATTTTCCAATCCAAACATACTGGGCAAGAATATCATATAAAAAACTCATCACCTGCAATAGCACCCATGTTACCTATGTGCTGGAGTGCAGTTGTGGACTCCAGTATGTAGGGAGAACAACCAGATAGTTATCAGTGAAATTAGGTGAACATACCACAACAACATAATGAAAGAGTTTAGATACCATAGTGTATCTAACCACTTCAGGCTTAAAAATAATAAGGACCCCAGTACTTTGAGATTTTACGCAATAGATAAAATAGATAGAAATTGGAGGAATTCAAATCTTAGGAGAGACGTTCCAGGTAATGAAACATACTGGATTTATAGGGTAAACACTTTAAAACCCCATGGATTGAATATAGAACTTGATAGAAATTGTTTCTTGAATGACTATTAATTTTAATATGTTTTTTTGTGTTTTTTTTTAACATTTTGTAGTATTGTATTAATACTTAACACTGTCTCTGACTAAAAGGTAATACTACTTGATCTGTTTTATAGAAGAAGAATTTTTGTTTTGTACAGGTATATCCAGCTACTCGATTCTGTTTGGAAAATTGTAGGGTCTAGAAAGAGGAGTATTTTAGTAGGATTAACGTATATAGTAAAGCATAGATGGATATGTAGAAAAGGTCAAAATAGCATTGGGTGAAGGAATAGTTAAAATGGCGAATAACACATTTCCAGTCTAGATGGCAGTCCATGAACTTCCGGTCCGCTGAGATGTAATTTAATTTAGGGGTTTAATACACTTCCGATTTAGGCAATATGGCGGTGTATGCACATCTGGTCCAAGACCCTATTGGTTGATTTCATTCAAACTAAGGGCATAAATTCCTTCAAGCAAAATGGCACCACTAGCTTCCTGATGTCGCATTGTTATGCGAAACATGTAGAGGCATAGTGACGTATGATCCCCTGGTTTTTGTTAACAGCACAGCTGAGAAATGGTATGCATGCTGGCCTCAATAAATGGAGCGGCGGGACAACTTTCAGATTTGGTTTGCAGGATAGACTTAGTGCTGGTCGGAGGGCACAAGGAAATGTGAGTTAGCATTTTAAAACTTTTTACCTGTAACTTTTATGGAATAAACATATTGCACAATGATAGCATCTTTTTTATTGTATGAATTATCGTGAGAGAAGAGGAGAGGAATATAATATATATTATTTCTGGATGGTCCTAAGAGATTAAGGATACATTGAGTATTACAGCGGATCCAATATCCCTTTGAGGAGTGGATAATAAAGCCCTATTTTGGAGGAGCTCTGGTGAGTGAGCAGATTTGTCTGTGGTGGATATTGTCACAGAGGTGTGGATTAGTGCACACAGAACCAAATTGGATTTTGAAATCACAGAGGAAATATCACAGTCACTTTTATTTTGCACTAATGAACTTTTTATATATTTTTTTAAGTTTATATATTTGATATTAATTAGTGCGGCTATCACTATATAGCACTTGTCATTTTTCACGTTGGAGTGAGAACTTTATAGCTACAACTGACGATTTATGATCAATTTTGATTTTATGTTGCGCCGTTGACACAAACACTATATTCTATGAATAGTGTAGGACCTCCCAAAAATTGGGTACTTTGACTGAGTGGTGGGCTTTAGCATGGCATGACCATATGGTGTGACTAAATCCCTATGTTTACTAATTAAGATTAAGATCAGCGTTTTTGAATAGCCTTGTAAGATTTGAAAGTAACTTATTTTGTATGTGTGTGCTATTTTCTGTGGTTCTCTCAGGACTAAAGAGAGGGACCTTCTAGCTTGTTATCAGCACTCAAAAGCCTGCATCTCTGATGGTATAGAGGTGCATTAGTGTGTATGGATTGGGCAGCTTGCACACCTGGTAAGGCACCATCAAAGCTGAAGGATATAATTGGGTTTTAGAGCAGCATATGCTCCCGTCCAGATGATGTCTTTTTCCTGGGAAGCCTCGCATATTTCAGCAGTACAATGTTAAAGACTGCATACTTCATATATAATAACACCATAGCTTGCTAGTAGAAGTAGTTGAAAACATTTAGCTTAGAAATGAAAAATGTGACAAAGAAGACCCTGGACTGTTGAGCAGTTAAAATTCTATATCAGACAAAAATAGGACAACATTCCTCTCCCAAAACTCCAGCAACTGGTCTCCTCATTTTCCAGATGTTTTCAGAGTGTTGTTAAAAGAAAAAGGAATGCCACGCCATGGTAAACAAGGCCCCGTGCCAACTTTTGGAGAAGTGGTGCTGCCGTCAATTTGAAAATTAAATTACATTTTCTCAGTTTAAACATTTGATATGTTCTGTATTTTCTATTGTGTATAAAATATGTTTTTGAATTGCAAATCATTGCATTCCGTTTTTATGTTTATTTTACAGAGTGTCCCAACTTTTTTGGAATACTTTGAGCGGTTATTGGTTTTCACAGTGATCCCATTATACTGGCTCCTGATTTTAACCAGGAGTAATCTGGTCACCACGAGCTGTCGGTAACAGTGCGGCAAAAGTGTATGGGGTGCCAAGTGAGTGCTACCAGCACAAAACAATGGTGTATGCATACAGCTATGAGCATTAACTATATGTGACAGAACAGCCTTAAAGCCCACTGCTGTGCTGCCACATACACCGATCAGCCAAAACATTATGACCAATCACCTAATATTGAGTATGGCCGGCTTTTGCCAAAACAGCCCTGACCCATTGAGGCATGGACACCATAGTAACATCCACATTAATGGCAGGACCCAACATTGCCCAAAGCATCACACTGCCTCTGGCGACTTGCCTACTTATACCGCATACTGGTGCTATCTCCTCCCCAGGTAAGTAATGCACATGCATGCATCTGGCCAACCACATGATGTAAAAGAAAACGTGGTTAATCAGACCAGGCAACCTTCTTTCATTGCTCCGTAGTCCAGTTCTGATTTTCATGTGACCATTGAAGAAGTTTTTGGCTGTGGACATGGGTCACCATGGGCTTCACAACCACATACACAACAAACTGTGATGCCCATTTTTTTTCTGCTTTCACCACATCAACTTAATGTACAACAGGTTTATTTGCTGCCTAATATATCCCACCATTTTTCAAATGCCATTGAAATGACATATTCCCTTTACCTGTCAGTGGTCATAATGTTATGTCTGATCGGTGTATATGCGTATGGTGAGTGACAAGAGGTTAAAGGATATTTATATCCTAACAATTAATTTCTCTCATTGGGGCCCCTTGATAAGTATAAAGAACCTGTTGATCTTAGAAATTTTACTAGCTGATACTTTACTGTGCCCTCTTTGGTTGTAAACCCTAGTACATAAAATCAGAAAATCGGACAAAAAATTTAATTTTCAAAATGATCGTCTGATAATCTGATCATTAGTACACAGCTTTCAAAATCCAATCAAGACAGTTCACCTGAAATTATCCAAAGGAACAAACAGGAAAAATGTTCTCGTACAATACCAAATAATACGATTTGGTTTAATCAGTACAGTTTTTGTCCGAAAAAAAAAATCAAGACTACACATGGGTTTTTTCGTGAGTAACCTCTTCATTTTCGATATGAGACTAGCATGCAAAAAGACAAATGGACGATCGATCGTCTAATATTCTCACTGTGTGTACAAGGCTTTACTAGTTACAATGTTTCTCTGATGACTACAGAACCGCACTCTTTTGTCTTATGGAGAAGAGGAAAGGGTGGGGTTCTGTGGTTCTCTGCTGTTTCTGTTGTCCTGATACAGTAGAGTAATTGAGCATTGTCACTCTAGGACAGGAAGTGTGACCAATAAAACCATCAGGTGCACATATAAGGAAAAAAAAACTCTGAAGAAAAATACTGCAGCCATAAAACTAAGAACTAGTAAGCTGCTATATATTAGATTTTGTTGTGGGGTTTAGATATACTTTAATGACTGTTCAGCTAAGCACAGTTTGCCTTAAAAAATGTTGACTGTTTATAGCAAAGCCAGACCGAGGGAGAAAACAATGACATAGATACATTATGCTGTACTATTAGTGCCGGGTCACACTTGTGCCATGCGGGAAGGCTGCGAATTTGCAGCCTGTTCCCGCATTGCAAAAGCACATCTGGCAGTTCACACTGCCATATGCGATATGCAGGGGGTGTCAATTAAATGTTAACGACACCCCCAGTTTAATCGCATATCGCAGTGCGATCTGACAGTACGCACAGTATCGGATCACACAAGTGTGAACCACTGTGCGATCCGATCCTGATGTGGCTGAAAAAATGCCTCATGTGCGACTTTTGTGCGGGTGCAGTGCGAATTTAGCCATACAAAGTTTATGGCTGAATTCGCACTGCACATCCGATCGCATGTAATGAAGGAGCAGTGCGCTCTGATATTACATGCGATCGCCGCACGCGCGTAAGTGTGAACCGGCACTTAGGCTTGAGACAGTGCATGCATATGTGATGAAAAAATCTGGCCAGTCCCCTATATATACAGTGGGTACAAAAAGTATTCAGACCCCCTTAAATTTTTCACTCTTTGTTAAATTGCAGCCATTTGCTAAAATCATTTAGGTTCATTCTTCTTCCTCATGAATGTACACATAGCACCCCATACTGACAGAAAAACACAGAATTGTTGACATTGTTGCAGATTTATTAAAAAAGAAAAACTGAAATATCACATGGTACTAAGTATTCAGACCCTTTGCTGTGACACTCATATATTTAACTCAGGTGCTTTCCATTTCTTCTGATCATTCTTGAGATGGTTCTACACCTTCATTTGAGTCCAGCTGTGTTTGATTATACTGATTGGACTTGATTAGGAAAGCCACACACCTGTCTATATAAGACCTTCCAGATCACAATGCATGTCAGAGCAAATGAGAATCATGAGGTCAAAGGAACTGCCTGAAGAGCTCAGAGACAGAATTGTGGCAAGGCACAGATCTGGCCAAGGTTACAAAAAGATTTCTGCTGCACTTAAGGTTCCTAAGAGCACAGTGGCCTCCATAATCCTCAAATGGAAGACGTTTGGGATGACCAGAACCCTTCCTAGAGCTGGCCGTCCGGCCAAACTGAGCTATCGGGGGAGAAGAGCCTTGGTGAGAGAGGTAAAGAAGAACCCAAAGATCACTGTGGCTGAGCTCCAGAGATGCAGTCAGGAGATGGGAGAAAGTTGTAGAAAGTCAACCATCACTGCAGCCCTCCACCAGTCGGGGCTTTATGGCAGAGTGGCCCGACGGAAGCCTCTCCTCAGTGTAAGACACATGAAAGCCCGCATGGAGTTTGCTAAAAAACACCTGAAGGACTCCAAGATGGTGAGAAATAAGATTCTCTGGTCTGATGAGACCAAAATAGAACTTTTTGGCCTTAATTTTAAGCGGTATGTGTGGAGAAAACCAGGCACTGCTCATCACCTGTCCAATACAGTCCCAACAGTGAAGCATGGTGGTGACAGCATCATGCTGTGGGGGTGTTTTTCAGCTGCAGGGACAGGACGACTGGTTGCAATCGAGGGAAAGATGAATGCGGCCAAGTACAGGGATATCCTGGACAAAAACCTTCTCCAGAGTGCTCTGGACCTCACACTGGGCCGAAGGTTTACCTTCCAACAAGACAATGACCCTAAGCACACAGCTAAAATAACGAAGGAGTGGCTTCACAACAACTCCGTGACTGTTCTTGAATGGCCCAGCCAGAGCCCTGACTTAAACCCAATTGAGCATCTCTGGAGAGACCTAAAAATGGCTGTCCACCAATGTTTACCATCCAACCTGACAGAACTGGAGAGGATCTGCAAGGAGGAATGGCAGAGGATCCCCAAATCCAGGTGTGAAAGACTTGTTGCATCTTTCCCAAAAAGACTCCTGGCTGTATTAGATCAAAAGGGGGCTTCTACTAAATACTGAGCAAAGGGTCTGAATACTTAGGACCATGTGATATTTCAGTTTTTCTTTTTTAATAAATCTGCAACAATGTCAACAGTTCTGTGTTTTTCTGTCAGTATGGGGTGCTATGTGAACATTCATGAGGAAGAAAAATGAACCTAAATGATTTTAGCAAATGGCTGCAATATAACAGTTTTATTGTATTTATTAGTATATTAGTGATCGACCGATTTTGGTTTGCGTATACTGATACCAATATTTTGGCCATCACATATCGGTATTGACCGATATTGGCGGATATTTTTGTACATTTAAAATTTTGCAAAACAAACCCAAATTTCAAAACAAATCTGTTACTTATCATGTAAAACTTTATTTATTAACAATTTTGGAATTAAGGACTCGTTCTTCACACCTTAACTGCATGAGAACTGATAGGAAAACTTCAACTGCAGGGACATTTCGTTTCACATCATTCTGATTGTGCATTAATGCGTAATAAACTGCTGCAGTAGTGCACTCACTCGCTGCAATATTTTTAAATCACTACTGCAGTTCAGTCAGTGCAAAACTGCTAGAAAAAAAGTTAGACAACAGCTAGACAGTGGATTGGACTGGAGTCAGTGGACTACCTCTGCAGTAGGGCACTCACTGCAACTACTGCTGTCAGTGCAAAACTGCTAGAAAAAAAGCTAGGCAACACAACAGCTACACAGTGGATTGGGCTGGAGTCAGTGGACTACCTCTGCAGTATGGCACTCACTGCACCTACTGCAGTCACTGCAAAACTGCTAGAAAAAAAGCTAGGCAACACAACAGCTACACACTGAATTGGACTGGAGTCAGTGGACTACAGCTGCAGTAGGGCACTCCCTCACTGCAATCATTTTAAATCACTACTAAACTACTGCAGAGTAAACAATGTGGACGCCGTATAGCCAAGCCCCACGGCATCCACATTGTTTACTAGCAACAAGGGAGAGGAGCCCCGACTGACTGATCTACCCAGCGTGGAACCATAGGCGGTTACCGGTGTCTCCTGAGCCCCATTCTTGGAGATTTATATATTTCTTTCATGTGCAAAGCAATCTCCGAAAAGTGAGTGTGATATTTGAAGTTTTATGAATACATTTTATGTTTGAAACGTTATCACCCTATTGGAGGCTTTCTGTTTTTGTCATCCATATACACTGGTTGAGAGGAGTTGTCGGTAGTATATCAGGGGATCTGGATTGGAGGAACCATTATTGTATCACATGCTATATGTGCCTGTTCCATGAAAGTGGGGAGTCATCTCTTTCTGGTAAACTTAAATGCAGCTATATTACTCCCGGCACATTGGTGGTGGCAAGCAAGGGGGTTCCCTATAAACCTACACTAGTGATCCTTTATGGATGAACAGTTTCCTCCTGCTCCATGTAATTCAAGTTTAATAGACTTTTGATGGACTCTTATTGATTCTATTTTATTTTATTTATGCATTCATCTTATGCATTTACTTGTCTGTGAAGTTCATATTTATAATTGTTTGGTTTATTATATTTTCATTGTGGTACATCAGCACCCGCAGTGATTCAATTGATCCTATTGTATGAATGGTAAGAGGTTACCACCATTCCTGCACTACTGAAATTTAAGTCAGGAAGACCTAGAGTTTTTTGATGAATTTCAATTATACATACATACATACATACATACATACATGTACAAGCTGTAACACCATTTATAAAAACAGGGCTTTAAACCTAAAACAATTGGGGTGGAGCCTGGCCGCAATCCTGAATGACCACTTGATCCTCTCTCCCCGCTGCCAGGGAGGACTTCTTAGGTAAAGTACTAGCAGCCACAGTGTCTGCCTGACAGACTGGAGAACATGCCCCGCCAGCTTTTTTTTACTTTTTTTGCAGCTCTCTGCCTCATGGGTCCCAAGGTAGCACTGAACCTTGGCAGAGAGTGGCGCCTACACTATTTCTAGCTTGCTCAGACCTCAACCTTCACTGCTCCATGGACTGCTTCAGCCCTCAGGGGTCGGGTGCCAAGAAAAGGAATAAGTGTGCTGCCTCCTCTCCCTTCACCTCACCAAGCCATGCTGCTATGGTAAGGAAAAAGTCATTAAGCTTTCATACTGCTGATGTTGATGAAGATGTAGACACTTTTGAATCCCTGGCTGATCTCCTTGGTTCTGATAATGCTACTGTCTCTTCACAGGGGATAACAGAGAGGCTTTTACAAATCCATCTCTCACATTTAAGCTCAGGTTTAATGATTTAGGGGATCGCACTGACAGAGTGGAACGACAACTCACTGAATTCACAGGTGCATACAACAAATTGGTAGATGATCACCAAGACCATGTTAGTGACAAACAGCGCATACATGCTGATTTCACAGTTCCCACTGGAACAAACTTGAAATCCGGGGTATAATGGAGTTGAAACCCCCCCCAAGATTGACACCATACTTGCAACAATCTTTTCAAGTATTGATCCTGTCTGTCCATTATATTATCATTGAACAGACCAACAGACTCCTCACATTCCAGCAGATAAACCGTGTAATGTGCTTGCTCGCATACATTATTTTTCAAACTAAAGATCACATTCTCTTGACAGCTAAGAATCTTCCTTCCTTTCCTGGAACCGTATACCCACCTGTCCATTCTCTCAGACATATCTGCTGCTACTGGGCAGTAGCAGAGATAGTTTGCTCCTACCACCAAAATACGACAGGAACACAACATTTAATGAGGGTTTTCTACATAGCTCACGGGGACCTCCTAGGGCAAAAACACAATCCCTCATATAAAGCAAGGTGCAAGACAGCTACGTAACTGGGGCCTGGCCTCTTCTCTGGATGGCAGATCTTCTCACCGTGACCCACCAAAACATGTTGCTGGAACTGGCACAGTGTTAATAACACGGTGATCTCACATCCCAACCTCCGTTATTCCATGTGTGGCCTTTGCCACTTATGCTTCAGTGTTCCTCTGTGTAAAGCTGGTTGCTAAATGTATTGGTTATTTTAACCTTCCTAGCGGTATTCCCGAGCGTGGCTTGGGGTTAAATTTCAGAGCCAAAAGCGGTAACTCCGAGCCACACTCGGGGTACCGCCAGAAGCATCGCTGGATCCTGTAAAAGAGGTTTCTTACCTTGTCACCGGGATCCAGCGATGTGTTCGGCGGTGTCTAGCGGCGGTTCTTCCTCCCGATCGTCTCCGTGCCCCGGCTTCTGTCTCCTGCGACGTGACGTTCGCAGGGGGGTGGAACCGGCAGCAAATTCAAATGTAAAAACACACCAAATACACTGATACCATTCAAAATAAAATAAAAATCACATTAGTTTGCCCCCAGTGCCCTTTCCTGCAGTACTTTTTATGTAAATATATATATATAAATATATATATATATATATATATTTACATAAAAAGTACAGTATATATATATATATATATATATATATATGTATATATATACACACACACACACACACACACAAAAAGTACAATATATATATATATATATATATATATATATATATATATATATATATATATATATATATATATATATATATATATACACACACACACACACATATAATGTATACAGTTGGTTTGGGCTGCTCATTCACAAGAAATGCATGCAAAATAATGGTACCGCTTTCAGCACCTAATATCCAAAAGAATCATACCGCCAGGGAGGTTACTGACTGTTGTAACAAGGTTATGTCTCCTCCCCAGAGACATATTGTGCTATGCACATACTCAAATGTTTTTTTGTTTTCAATGCTTTTTTTTTTTTTTTTTCACTACTTAGGAATCTTTCACTCCTCCATAGCATGGTATGACACCCGTTACTGTGACTTTAATAAATCGTAGACACTGTGGTAAAATACTTTTTCATTTTTTTTACCTAGTCTCTTTTGTTGCCTGGTATGCAAGCAAATCATGCATCTTCATTTTTTCATGTCGATCAAAATACTGTCCCTTAATATCAAAGGACCTAATAGCCCTTTTAAGAGGTCCCTATGGTGGAAAGAGGCCTTCTAATTGTTATATAATTTTCACCCAGGAGACTCACTTTGCTGCTTCTAAAGCTCCATCTAAAATTCTCCTATATCTTTTTTTTCTAATACAGAAGCTAAAAAGAGAGGACCCTCATGGCCGCCTCCTTCTCCTTTCTGCATCAATAAAAAAATGTCCCATTACTATGGTAAATGTAAATGCTCTCAAAACTTTCCAAAAAAAATTCTATCAATGCCTGCTGTCTAGATTAGAGCATTACACATCTCAGTCTTTAGTTATATGTGGTGACTTTATTGCTACATCAAACCCCTCTGAAGACTCCACTAACCCTAGTTAAGGTGCAAACCCACCTCAACTTTATCTCCCATCTTTCTAATGAAGACTTATATAATGATTGGTGTTATATCCATGGTGATGAAAGAGACTACACTTTTTATTCTTCTATTCATTAAGTTTTCTCTAGAATTGACTTTTTCCTTATCAATAAATTTACTTTACAAAGAGTTACTTCTGCCAATATTGGATTTATAACATGGTCTGACCACCCACCTATCTCCAATACCCTGCTAATAAAAACTCTTCCTGCTCACCTTCACCCCAGAGGCTCAACTCCTCGATCCTCACTAATCCAACCTATAAGCAGCAGATCGCTATGGAAATAGCTTACTTCTTTCAGACCAACATTAATTCAGTTTTAGACCCAACTTCCTTATGGAATGTCAATAAGGCCTTCAGCAGAGGCCTCCTTAATAAAATCTCAGCCCAGGAGAAAAAAACGATGCACCCGGCGACAGGTGTCGCAAATCACTACCCAAATTTGTGATCTTGAAGCTCGCAATAAAACTTGTTTTGACCACCTTCTTATAGATCAGAGCACAGATCCTCATAATCAACCCAGCTCCCTATTCTAAAAGTCGCACAGCTTTTACACTAAACGACTCCGCCTTAACTCCTACACTTTAGGGAACAAGCTGCATCAAAAATTTAATTTCTCTTTGACCAATTAGGCATTACATTTTTTATTCCTTCTGATATTGCAGAGCAGTTCCGCAATTACTGCCCTTTACAACTTGAAGGATTCTACTATTACTCCACCTCCTGATCCCATAGCTTAAAAAACCCTTTTAGACTCTATTCAGCTCCCTACCCTAACTTCTGAACAACTTCAAGACGTTTCCTCCCCATTCTCTGAAGAAGTATGTAAAGCTTTCACATCCTTACCCTTATAAAAATCTCCAGGCCCTCGCGGTTTTGTATTATAAGACATTCACACCTCATCTAGTAACTCACCTTACCACCTCTTGGATCTTGCCCTACTGAGTTTTTAGAATCCATAATAGTTACTATTACTTAACCAATAATATGGACAGACTCTCTCGCCCACTTCTGCCCTATCTCCCTATAAAATATGATTACCAAATGATATGCTAAACTAATAGCTAATGGTCTTGCTAAATTGACCCCCATGCTAATTCACCCAGATCAAGTTGGTTTTGTGTTTGGCAGACACACTTCTGATGGTACCAGACAATTTTTCAACTGATACAATGGGTGGAACACTAAACAAAAAATACTATCTCTGCTTATTTCACTTGCTGCTGAGAAGGCATTTGATTGATTGCATTGGCTCTATATGAATGCCGCCCTATCTATTTTTGGCTTCTCTGGATGTATACTCTCAACTATTCATACACTTTACACTCAACATATTGCCAGGGTATGGACCTTTGGGTTTCTATCTTCCCCCTTCCCTATTACCAATTGTACCAGGCAGGGCTGCCCCTTTACACAATAATTTTCTCATTGATCATATAACCCCTCGCGGAACATGTAAGATCCCGACCCCTAATTTCTGGTCTAACTGTAGGTTCTGTCCAACACAAAATTGGCTTATATGCAGACAATGTCCTCCTTTTCCTTACTGACCCAGTCAATACAATTTTTATCGCCTTTGTGCAACTGATTAGATCGTTTTGGATTGATCACCTTATACAAACCTAACCACTCTAAATCCCATAGGTTATCTAGATGCCCCTAATAAATCCAAGGTCTCATGCATCTCTCCTTTCTCATGGATTCCACTCTCCTCCTTGCAGTACTTAGGTGTGCAACTTACTTGCCATAGTTCTAGAATTCTTTATCTAAACTACTCCACACTCATTACAAAGTTAATTTCTCTCTGTGTAAATCCTTGTTCTGGATCCACTTCTTGGGCAGGCCGTATATCGCTTGGCAAAATGTTTATACTACCACATATACTATATATATTTTGAACATTACCTCTCCCATTCCTTCCAACTCAACTTACAAAATTACAGAGTATTATCCAATCCTTTATCTGGAACTCCAGAAAGCTTAGGATAAATACTACCACACTTCACCCACCTGCAAAATATGCAGGAATAGGTGTGCCTAATATCACACATTGCTATAAGCCTATGATCTTATCTCAACTTAGAGCATAGTGGAAACCAGCACTGCAAATTCCTTAAAAACAATACTACTGCCTTACATTTTGATCTTAAACTTCTCCTCAGAGTAGTACGGATCCAAAGATCTTCACATAAATACATTTTAGAAACTATTACAGCTGCATGAAAAGTATGGAACTCCATTATGGGTATATCTCAATGACTCTCTCAAGCAGCATTACAACATTTATCACCACAGTCTTACAAACAGCTCAAACTGATATTGCCTTGATGGACTGGGACATAGATGGAAATAACGCTTTAGCACATTTATATTCACACTCTTATCTGCAATCCTTTTAAGAGTTTTGTGCTACCTACTCAATAAAATCATTCTACAAATATCTTCATGTATGACATTCCCTGCACTGCTTGCTGGTGACTAGCGACTTTTCCCTGCCAGAAGATCTCTTGAAACTCATGAACACACCACCATCTCTTCATTTCACAGGGCGTATCATCTATTTATGGTCTCTTCTCTCATCCCTTCTCTCAGTAAAAAACACATCTATGGATTACTGGAAACATACTTTCTAATTCGCAGCTACTCCAGTTCAATGGTACTTTTCTACTCAACTACCGTTTAAATGATCCAGATGTATTTCTCATTTGGAAGCATCCCAAAAACTCCCTTATAAATGGTATTTCATGCTTGACAGATTACCCACCAACTTCCCTAGTCAATCACCATTATGTTGGAGACACTATGGATCCATAGGATAGATTTCACAGGTTTGGTGGCAATGCCCATTCATCAACAATTTTTGGTCTGCTGTATTTTCCTTGGCCTCATCCATTATTGGTACAACAATTAAGGCTAGTTTGGTGTTGAGGCCAAATAATTCAATTTTTGTCTCATCTGACATTACACTTTCTTCCATGCTTTAGGTGATGCCCAGTAGGAGGGGCAAAACGCGTCAAGCAGGAATCTAGTTCCAGATATAATTTCTGGTCAATGGAACGCAACAACGTCATTTATGGTATAGTAGTGAACCGCTCGCTGAGACGCTGCTCTCCCACTATACGGCTAAGCACATCACTATCATCAAATGTAAGTGTATTACTTTTGCTTTTTATCCTTAATAAACGGTTTTATGCTATGGAGGCTCTTCTTTGATTATATTTGGGTACCGGAGAGTCCAGGAATCACAGGAGATAAAGCCATTCCCCACTGTCTGAGTCCACTGGGAGAACCTGGGAGAATTTTTTGTTTCAGCATCCACTAAGTGGCAAAGCAAAGTCTCTAAATATACATTTGATCTCCCCATTGTTTGGTGAGTGGGGACACAAGAGGGGAGCACGGAGTGGTCTGCACTATTAAGTATTCAAGCATGAGCACTTTTACAAAGATCATCTAGTTTCAGCTGTTTAAGAGCACAAGCACTTTATACATAAGGACTTTATCTGACCAAATCCAAAATACTTTTTTTCAGTTGTTTCATGTATTTGCACTTCATATATATATATATTTATTTGGTCACTAGAGCAGCGCTGATATCTTCACCATTTTACCTTCTTCCATGTGGCTTCAGAATCTTCAAGGTGCGTTTAAGGTGGTCAGATGAGACTAAAGTTGAATAATTTGGCCTCAACACCAAACAATATATCTGGCCGAAATCCAGTACTGTGTTCTGGTGTGGGCTAGTAGGAGGGGGGGGGGGGAGTGCAGCAGCAGGTGGGTGAAGAGATGACCATTTCCCATCTATACATGACACTACTCCTTGGTTTGCTGGATATATTTTTTGTCCATGTAATATGGAAACAGATGTGATCATGACAAAGCATATCAGCTCATGGCACACTGCTAGCATATAAGCTATACAGTGTGGGTATAGTAAAGAATAACCCCCCTTTAAAATAATCACATTTTGTTGCTTTGCAACCTAGAATGAAGACAGACACAGTTTTTAAGATATAACACCCACATGTCAGAAAAAAATATAAAAAAAAGAAAAAAACAGAATCACTGAGTTGAAAAAAGGATCACCCCCTTATGTCACAGTTTTGTTAAACCATTCTTTTGCTCAGTGAGTGGAAGCAGCCTTGTTTAAAAACCAAGTCTCAACTCAGAGGCTACAAAGGCTTCCTAATTTCCAATTGTTCCACAGTGGGTCAATCTTCAACCCCCTTGCTGTCCACATGGGAGGAAGAGGAGTAATGCTGGCCATACACTGTACGAAAAATCGGCCGAAATTCTGTCATCAATACAGTTCTTTCCTTTTTCGGCCAGTTAATGGGCATGAATTGGTAATAGGAAGTGACATTTTTGAACGAAGGACAAGTTTGGAAATTTTCTGCCAAACAAACGATAAAATCAAAGGTTAATGTGTTACTCATCCAAACTGTTTGCACTAGGTATATGTGAGAAAACAAAACAGATTCATTTATGTCTATTGTACGATTTATCGGTCAATACATGATGGCATCATCGTTTGCTCTCATGGCCGAGTGTTCTTTTTATTCAAAAATTAATTTGAATGATTTTTCGTATAGTGTATGGCCAGCATTAGTCTTTGGATCCAACTGTACCTGAAAAAAATCATGTTTTTGTTACCAGGTTCAGATTAAAGTAAACATGTGGAAAACCTTACCTTTTTTATTGTATCTAGCATGGACTTTCCTCCATTCCAAGGTTTAGTTGATTTTCTCATGCAATTCAAACTTGCCATACTGTGCCACTTCCTGTCTTCTAGTTTTCTATGGAATGCATTGGCTAACATCAGCACACTGTCATACAGATACAGATTGGACACCTGCAAATTATATGCACATTTAAAACACTTTTTATATTAAAAAAAGTGATAGACAAAATAAACATGTAAAAATATGCATTATTAATGCAAGAGGGGAGTTCTAGATGTTGACCCCAATTAAACTTTGGTAATTTTGGAATGCAAAGACCATATGAGCTTATATTATTAGAACAATGCAAAGTATACAGCACATTTCTCTGAAGTTATTAACTCGTAAGCCTTGCAGGATTGCTCAGCAAGTTCTATATTAAAAGAATCTCAACAATAAGATATTTTTTTTTGTATGTTCAGGACTAAAATATTTTTATACTTACACACTTTAAACAGAAAAATAAGGAATACGGAGTTTGAATATTTTATCACACTGCTTCACATCTCCTGTTCATTGTGACAATTTCAAAATTATGGATTTCCACTTTCAGTACTGGAGACAATGGCCACCAGGAGATATAGTAATGGTAGCAATAAAAACATAAATAATACACTAGAACTACCAAGATTTTTGCAGAATGCAATTTGCTTATTTAAGAGATGATTGAAAGTAGTCAAATATAGGATTTAAATAGCTTTCTCATTTTTATCTTTGTAAATCAAGTAGATTTGGAAAATAAAAAAAGGCTAACAGTATTTCAGTCACACAAAAACTGGTGGTGGATGTAAAAAAAATCTCTGCACTGAGACATTGTATTCTAAAAGTGCGACCCACCACAGTCAGAATACCCTGATTAGCAGCTGTAGCCACTGATTGACAAAAGTTTTCCAGCAAGTCTTTTCAACAGAAGTTGATCAATCGATTAACACCTGTTAAGAAGGGACAGACACACACTGATCAAAATTGGGTCTACTGAATCAAGCAAATTTCAATCAGTGTATGGCCAGCTTAAGGATACCAATAATGGTTGGAGCAGTAAGGGCCCTTTCACCCGGGCTTTCCGATCAGGTCTGCCTGTCAGTTTTTCAGGCAGACCTGATCGGATGCTCCATTCACCACTATGGAGCAGAGGATGTTAGTGGTGACATGTCCACTGACACCCGCTGCCTTCCTATCTGATCATGTCCGTGAAATCCAGATGGATGGAAATACTATTTTTCTCCCCCCAGACATGCGAACAGTATGCACCCATACTCTAATTGCAGCGAAAACCGTCATGCCAGACACTGGAAGCAGCCAGACCCCCCCTTCCCACTTAGAGGTAATACGCCTGGTCAATACGCACTTCTCCTTTGAGAAAGCATACTCTTATTCCATTTCTCAGAGCGTTAGATTTTTCCACAATTGGCAGCCATGGATCAGCAGTAAATATTATGCTTCACTCTTCTGATATGTTTTTTGTAGCCTCCATTCTACCCAACCGTATAACTAACATTCCTGATGCTTACCTGATCCCTTCCCTTATGTAAAGTGCTGCTGTGCTTTTGCAGTGGTCCACTGTTATTTCTTCCAACCCAGCTGTATGTTTATACCTTTGTACCTTATGTACTTCTGTATATTCTTGGTCATTATGCCTGTTATGGACAGGCATACGCATACTTTTCTCAGTTCCAGCTGTTATTTCAATTTTTCTTATACATTGTTAAATTTTTTTTGAAAACTCAATAAAAATCATTGAATGAAATACTATTTTCCAAATGTCTGGAGGTTTGGATCGGAAAGGATCGAATGAAAACAGACGAGCGGTCCATTTTCATTCGATCTCCCATAGAGAAGAGCGGGGATCTGACAAAGTAAGCGGAGACGGACCTGTCATCCGCCTGCTCAGCAGGGAGCAGCAGATCGATCCCTGCTGAGCAAAACGCCAGGCGGAAAGCCGGTGTGAAAGGACCTGAATAGTCAGAGAACTTGAATTGTTGGCAGAAGTGGGCAGCATTACATTCTTGGAACACTAAAGGAATAGCGGAAGCCAACAAATATATTGGAATAGGAACTGGAGAGACTGAATAATTCCTCCCCTGTCTTTCAATCATTAGTGCTGCCAATCAATGCTTTATTATATATAGACTGCAGAAAAAGTGCATACTGTATCCGTACTTCCCCTTCCAAACAGTGCATGACCAAGCAGTAGAAAATTATGTTATAGACATGTGCAATTTGTTTCGGTTTCGAATATAAATTTGGAGAAATTTTTGACTATTCAGAGAGTCGGATGTATCCCAACCATCAACATGCCCTCAACATGGGGTGCGTGTTGATGGGGACAAGGGCCTCTTCCCCACAACCGTGGCCCGTTGGTTGTGTGGATCTGCAGGCGGGGGGGGGGGTTATTGGAATTTGAAACAAGGGGGCCACCAGATCCCAACCCTCTTATGTGAATGAGTATGTATGTACCCCTACTCATTCACCAAAAAGTGCTCAAAGGGTTAATAAAACACAACACCAGTTTTTGACAAGTCCTTTATTTAAAAAAACAAAAACGCTGACCCAAACGAAAAAAAAAAAAAAACATCACCCACCAAACATGACTGCTCCTGTCCAGGGATACAGCAAAATGACAGGTAAATGGTAGTGACTTCGCCCATGTCTACCTCTCATTGGGCGAGTGTCATTCCCGAATGACAGATAGACTGGGGGTATTTTTATTAAAAAAAAAGATTCCAGGGTGGAACTCCGCTTTAACAAAACAAAATAAGTAACATAATGAACCCACCGGAAACAAAACAAATTTTTCCATTCTGCACGTCTATTATGTTAAAAGGATGATATATATGGATCATGAAAACTGGCATTTGAGGTCATGAATATAGAAAAGTGTAGCACAATAGTATACCTAATATATCATAGGTACTCTATAACGTACGGTTTTCTACAGATGTGCAAAGATAGAATCAATAATGCAAATCAGAAATAGAATGGCAAAGAGCATGCATACATGCAGAAAAATATGAAAGCTGTTCAAACTGTTCACGGAAATGTCTGTGGCTCAATTAGGGTTTTGCACAGTCTCTTTAGACTCTATAGTAACAGAATGTTTAATTGAGAATCATTAATTTAATTTCACTCTCCGTGAAGTTCAAGGGATCTCTGGTGTTAAAGGAAAAGAGCTGGAGGAATCCCAGACCCAAGGACACAAGGGGGCACTCTACTGGAACTGGAGCATTCTAATAGCAATTATTATTGTAATACCTATGCTAACTAGGTTTCTCAGAGAAGCTGTGTGCCGTTAGACTTTGGACCAGCTGGCAGCACCCTTCTGATACGTTTTACTTGGCTTCAGATCTATTTCATGGCTACCTCAACTTCATCAAGTGTAACCCCTCTGAGCGGCTGAAGGCAGAAAGTAGACTTACATTCTCAAGCCATGTCAAAGAACCCAGGGAGCTGTGGGAGAAGGAGGTAAAGAGGCTCATACTGGCATCTGAGCATTGTGAGCTAAAGGGCACTCTACAATACCAACCAACTGATGTAGAAAGGCGAGCCCATGCCACTGTTTATTTTGGCAGTTAAGGCCATGTTTTGCAGAAAACAGGCAGACTAATGAGCCAGGGCAGACTAATGAACTGGGCTTATGTTAGAGCCGGGAGTAGAGGTTAGCGCCCCACCGTCCCGAAGGGGTCAGTCTGTGTAAGTGAGCTGTTAGGAGCACGTTGCTCTGTACTGTCAATGCTGGGACAGTGAAAGGCCAAGCCTGTAAGGATGTAGCAGCAGGGACCTGCAGGAGAAACAGTCAGAGCTGAGGAAGGTTCAGTGTTTAGTGCACGAGCACTGGGACTGTGTGTTTGATGGTCTGGAGGTCTGAGGCAGGAGGCCTAGGCAGAGATAAAGAAGAGAGGAGCCATGAGGTGAAGTACTGTTTGTTCTGACACATTGATGGTGAGAAAACCTGAGAGGGAAACTATTCTGCTGTGAGTCTTTACTTTCTTTTTAATAAAAGTGGCCAGAAAAAGCCCTAAAACTGACTTCGTTAAGTGGAGTGTTTTGCGCTGCCAATGAGCTAAAATACTCCAAAGCATCACACTGACCAGAATTTATTTAACAGGAATTCACTTGGTGCTTAATAAACATTTTATATGCAGGTAAAAAATATCTAAAATATCTATTTGCTGTTTATAGCTAAAAAAATATATATAGAATGCATGAAGAATAAAAAAAAGAAATTAAAAAAAATATTGTGGTACCTTTCTAAGAGTAAACATGAAATATATCTGTTTTTTTTAAGTGCTTTGAACCATATATTTCAATGTATGACTAAACAAGCACTTTGTGCTTACTGCAATAATACTTATGAAATCCATCAATTGAACCACTTATCTGTGCTGCTAAAAAGGCCAAAAGCTCCTATACAACACTTAGGGGGAAAAAAAAAAGGAATTTGCTTGCAGAATGCAAAACATTTTTATAACTTACCTCAGAAAAGAAGCAAGATCATTTGAAAAGAGTTTGGGCTATCTTGGTTACTAATAAGTGTTATCACTGCAGGCTAATGTTGTACAAGGTGCAACATCTCAGTTTTTTTCGTTTATCTAAAGTGACATGTTTTACAGAAGCTTCTTATTCCTAAACCTAAACATATATTTATATGCTTACGTTATAAAGTTGGGTTTTCAGATTATACTTTTCCTTTACTGAAATTGTTGACTACCAAATGATGTTTTAGTTTTTTTTTTTTTTTTTGCATGGTGGACACCTGAATTACACTTTATACACTTTATAGCAGAACTGTAATCAGTAAAGTAGCTTTATATCAAATTATTATGGAAACTGAACTTCTCCATTCCATGAGCATGTAAACATAGTGGTATTTTCATCCGCTTTTTTAAACGTACTCCTTTTCCCAAAGTGTACAAAAAGCAAAAAAGGCAACTATGTTCTCATATTCATGTCCAACCACTCCTCCTAGTCACTTAAGTACGCAAACAGCAGTGACATGCAAGTGTCACAGAAGGCGCAGAGGTGTCTTTGACGGGATCTGTGAGCTGTAAATGACAGTCTGGATTGATCTTCTCTGTGCTAGGTGGGATGCAATAGGTGAGGCCCAAAGGAAGAATAACTGGGTCTTGAATGAGAGATTAAAGCAGAGTTTTTCTTGCGTTGATTATGCACCAATAAGCGGTTATGAGCAGGGAAGATCATATGTAGCAGTCATTTTTGTAAATAGTGCCAAAGGAGTGGGTTGTTTTAAATTTATTTAAGGCCCCTTTCACACAGGCAGACCGTTCAGATCCACCTGTCAGTTTTTTTTGCGGATCTGAACGGTCACCCCATGTATTTCTATGGGGCATCGGATGTCAGCGGAGACATGTCCGCTGACATCCGATTCATCAAATCTGGATGGATGGAAACCCTATTTTCCATCCATCCAGTGGATCGGAACGGATTGAATTGGATGAGAACAGACCGACGGTCTGTTCCCATCCGATTCCCCCCTATAGAGATGCATGGGAACCTGACAGCTGTGTCTCCGCACACAGCGCAGAGACACAGCTGTCATCCTCCTGCTCAGCGGGGGATCGGCAGATTGATCCCCCGCTGAGATAAACAGAGTCCGAAAGGGTGAAAGGGGCTTAAGAGAGATCTTGAATTACAGATTTTAATAGTCGAGTTACAAGGTACTTGGTATTACTCATGATATTTTTTTAACATATTCAATTCTGTGGATGTATAGATACAGTATATATATATCTATACGGCTACTTGTGATAGCCTTGACCCCTGACCTTACCACATGCTCACATTCCTTAAAAAGTCTAATCATATAACTGTTCTAGGAAAAGTCCATTATTTGGTAAAACTGGTTAAAAACAGTTTTACCCTGGGGCCCCTTAATAAGTTTCATAATCTCACCCAACAAGAGCCTCATCTAGGACATTACCACAAATCTGTCTGAAGGTTTCCCTTTCTACAAAATTCTAGAAGAGCATGTATCACAAAGGAAACCGGTCAACAAAAGTGAAGGGTTATATGTTCTATATGTTGTAAATGAAATATACATTGCTATTTTTTTTTTTTTATTCATCAAAAGCCTAGTACACACCACACAGGATGAATGTTGAGTGGCATCACAGCTTCAATAAAAACCAGCCGACATTTGGCCTGTGTGTACTGGAGTCGGTCCAACAGAAGCCGGCCTTTCGGGCATGACATTAGTGAAGAGGGCAACATCCACTTAAGCTCTTTCTGTATCTGATTGACTATATGACACTCCCAAAGTGGACTGGAAATCAAAGCCTCTAACTATATTAGTATCTTTAATGCAATATGGTATATTATGCAACTTTCTACATTTCCACTTACATAGTTTTCCTAAAAGGTACAGTTGACTTTAAAAGGGACTCAAAATGTTTTAGGAAGGCCTACCTGTCATGAAAAGAGTACATATTCACCTATAATACTCCCAGATCTTTGCCACAACACAAACTACACATTTTTCTGTCATAAGAACAAACAGCACTTCTTAAAACACAAGAAAATGTGCAGACAACCCCATCCTTTGGATACACCAACGGCTAACCAAGATCAATCCTCCTACTAGAAGATAGTATCTAAAAAAAAGGATCTAGACCTGGTGGGCACCCTCAGCCATGGAAAAGCTCCCCATCAGAAAGCGCTTTTAAATTGAGTAGAAGTAAATGTTGCTTTGAACCCCGAGAGGGAAATTCTGAAAGACCACTAAACTATGGCACAGCAAAAAAAAAGAAGTGTCACTACTAGTTCTGCCTTGCAATTTTCTTTGTGTGGGCATTTTGGCAGGTTAAGGTGGGTCCCACATGGTGGCCCACTTAAGAGTGTTACCTTTTTAAATCCTTCCAGTAAGGAGAGGGAGTTCACTTCCTTCCTTACAGGATCCCTTATATAGTGTGGGGGGAATCAGCTTAGAGGAGTAGGTTGCTGGCCATGGAAAGGAGAGCCATGAAGGGGAGCAGGATATGGAAGCAGACTTAATCTTTTCCCTCCACCTGGAGGGGTTCCCCTCAAGATGTGCACAAGGGATACCTCATCAGCCAGATAAGACCAATGACTGGTTTATGGAGAGGATCAGTCTGTTTGAACTGTGTTTGGCCTAAGGCCTTATTCACTGTTATACATGGCAAATCTTCAGTTAAGAAGACGTGTTTCTGCATGTGGCCTCTGTGTGAGTTCCCTTAGATCAGTGATGGCAAACCTTGGCACCCCAGATGTTTTGGAACTACATTTCCCATGATGCTCATGCACTCTGCAGCATAGTTGAAAATCATGGGAAATGTAGTTCCAAAACATCTGGGGTGCCAAGGTTCGCCATCACTGTCTTAGATAATGCAGCAGATGAAGTGAGTGAGTACAGTTACAGTGATGCCACCTGGTTGTTGAGCCCTGGGAGAAGTGGGCCAGCATCCTGATATCCCTATTCAGAGCTAGGGCTGGTATGCCCAAGGAGGTTAGTCTTTTATGTTAGGGGTCCTCCAGCTATCACTGTGCCTATGAATAGGCAGGACATCACCTACTAACAGGCATGTCATAATTTCTGTTTGTGCATGGCTAGGCATGGCTTTCCTTCGGGTTTGCTACCTAAGCAACATGGATGAGATCCTTGTGTCTGTCTTTGTGATGGAACCATTTATGATGAAACGCATTAAGGGGTTGGCAATTTTGAGTGGAGAAATCATTCTTGCAGCTACACTGTGGATTTTGTAATAAAAGACCAGAGATCAGAGTGTGGCTTTCATTCACCTATTCTCTTTAGCGATGAGTGGGGAGTGTATTTCAGTAGGCTTGCTGTCAGCCCATAGACAAAGGGGAAGAGCAGGTCTGGAGCAATGCTTTGGGTTTGGGATGTTCCAACGACATGGAGAGGATATTATCAACAAAAACAATAACCTTAATAATTATGGAAGGAAAGCAGAATACTTTAGAAATCCTACATCATTTCATTTATAATGAAAACACAATGAAAGGAGAATGGCTGTTATCCCAGAGAAACTCAGCAGTTATCAGACTAGAATGATATGTAATTATTTGCAATTTGCATGTAAATTTATCTGTATACAATACCTGTGCCTTCACAGCTAGATAGCTAAAAGACATAAGGAAAATAAAATTGCCTTTCTTTACACCGCTAAGAATATAAAAAAATGAATTTCTCCGTAATGTGATAATAATTATCTAAACAACATTTTGTTCAATGAATAACATGAAATACAGTTACAATATAGTTTGATCAAGGGGGTTCAACTTAAAAACATCTTTCTTTCTCAGTAGCTTGTCTTTAGGTCTATAATTGCACCAAAAGTCGCAATATACATACTGTAGCTGCTTTAGAAGCATAACATATTCACATTGACTGCAGTTTTCTTTCTCCAACGGTCTTTGCCTGTGCCTGGACATGTTTTTTAATGTTTTTACACTGATTATAGTGAATTTGAAAGCCATGTTTGACTTTCTAAAAGTGAAAATCCCACCAAAGCTGGCCATGCACATTGCAATATAATTGTGCAATCACTCAAAAACTTTTTTAACCACTTAAGCCCCGGAAGATTTTACCCCCTTCCTGACCAGGCCCTATTGTGCGATTCGGCACTGTGTGATTTTAACGGACAATTGCGCGGTCGTGCGACACTGTACCTAAACCAATTTGATGCCTTTTTTTTCCCACAAATAGAGCTTTCTTTTGGTGGTATTTGATCACCTGTGCGATTTTTTTATCATGCGCTATAAGCAAAAAAAGAGCGTCAATTTTGAAAAAATAACAATATTTTTCACATTTTTTATATGAAATCCCCCCCCCCCCCCCCAAAAAAAAGTAAAAATCAAAATTTTTTAACATTTTTGGCCAATTTCTTTTCTGCTACATATGTTTGGTAAAAAAAAATCACAATAAGCATATTTTGATTGGTTTGGGCAAAAGTTATTGCGTTTACTAAGGGAAAGATTTTTGTCATTTTTGTTGTTTTTTTTTTTTTAACGAGTAATGGCGGCGATCTGCGTTTTTTTTTTGCGGGACTGCGACATTGCGGCAGACAGATCGGACCCTTGACTGACATTTTTGACACTTTTGGGGGTACCAGTGACATTACTACAGTAATCAGTGCTATACATATGCACTGTTACTGTATAAAAGACACTGGCAGGGAAGGGGTTAACTTTATTGGAGAAGGAGGGGTTAAGTGTGTCCCTAGGGGCGTGTTTCTAACTGTGCAGGGATGTGGCTTTACATGTAACAGCAGAGATCTACGGTCCTACATAGCAGGACCGTTAGATCTCTGCTGTTACACAGGGAAGAATGACAGGTGGCTTTGTTTACGGACGATCGCGAGTGACCGGCGGACATTGGGTGAATGAGCGGGGGGCGGGAGCGCGCCTCCGGCGGTGCGCGCTCGCCCCCTATTGGCTCACAGGCGAGTGACGTACCGGTATGTCACTTTGCCTGGCCGGGGTTGACCGCCGCACTTGCGGTGGTCGGCAAGCGGTAAAATCGGTAAGCGGTAAAATCTACCAAAACAGGCCTTTGCACAACATTGTTGGAGTTAGGTCTAGATTATATTATTTAGTCCATTTAAAAGCAGATAGTGCAACCTGCCTGTTATTTCCTTTATTTACCAGAACAAACTTCTCTGTACTTCTGTTAAACTAGCTGGGGCATGACCTCTTGGCTAAGGCCAACAAAGGGGTTATTCCCTGCCCAATCAAAGTGTCCTTTATAGACACTGATGAATTTCTATTTATTTTTCCCCTTAAAGCGTAACTCCACTTTTGTTGAGAAAAAAACATTCCCCTCTGGGTGATCTATGTATATTGCAAGGATTATAACAACTTTTGTTGCAGATTCCTACCTTTTGTTATTCCGAAGAAACCCCTGTGCTGGGTGAGTCTAATGGGAGTGGTTTCATAATTATCTGTCAGCTGTGCAGCTGAAGAGCACTAATGAGGAAAGCTGCTCGGCCTGCATCCCTTTAGACGTGTTCCTATTGGGATTATCTCACCAGAAATTACATTTTTGTTGCAGGGGGTGCCTGAAATCTGACTTGTATCTTAGGCAGACTTCTGGGAAAATCAGTGAGCCAATCACACAAGCAGGAAATGATGTTTCTGGGGCATGTTCAGTGTACATTCTGTGCACAGAGCAGCTCCAGGTAACCACATTGCATTGCAGATTCAGAAAATTACAGTGGATGCAGATTGAAAAGGAAAGGTCATTTTTAATAATATTCAATTACAATATGACTTGTGTCGCAATTGTATATGCTATGATATTTTTTCTTTATTTGCTATTTTTTTTCTCCCTCGAAAGTGGAGTTACCCTTTAGGGAAAATTAACATATTTCCAGAAATGTAGTTTTGCCCTTTTAGTACAACAACTAGAGTTGATGAGAGGTTGAGGTAATGTGTTTTTTTTTTAAACCTATCCATGTTGCTTTTTTGGTTAGTTGGACTTTACAGCCAGCCAAACGAGAGCCCACAAAGCTGCACTGAAATTTTAAGCAGGTACAGAATAAAATGTGAGCTTACAAAGCTGCACTGAAATTTTAAGCAGGTATATCAGCCCTGCTTGAGTTCCAACAAAGACAAACAGAGGCACCTGTAAGTGTAGACTAAATGCAACAGGTTTAATGAATAAAATTATGCACTCACGTTAGTAAGCATATATTCATGCCCATAAAACAAGGTTTTATGGGCATGAATGGGCTCGGTGTATTTGATTGACAGGCCGTGAAGAAGGAGCGCGGCTGCCCTCCCCCAGGCAGCAAGCATGCTCGGGAAACGCGTCGCATGCAGATGACATCATCCAGGTTCGACTATCCACCAAACCTCGCTGTCAATCAAATTCACCGAGCCTACTTCCTGGTTCTAACCTTGCCGTACAAGCCGGCCAAGACAAAAGGATTTAGGCTCCAGCAGGACGGATGTCCATGACGGGATGATGTACACCTCTCCACACTGGAACCTTGTTTTATGGGCATGAATATATGCTTACTAACGTGAGTGCATAATTTTATTCATTAAACCTGTTGCATAAAGTCTACACTAAGAGGCGCCTCTGTTTGTCTTTGTTTTAGCCCTGTGGAACCCCTGGCTTTTGGTTTCTGGATGGCTGCCCTACATGGTGGACTTTTTCTCTCCCTGTGCCATTAATGACTTTTAACTCTATGGACTTTTGGTTCGATATGTGATCAAGCACCTGTTAACATTGTGTATTTCTGCCTGAGTTCCACTCTGCTGGACTACAGAAGATCCCCCACTTATGTTATAGGTATGAGGAGAGAGGGACATGATTCATATTCTACCAAGGAATAACTCTGGCAGGGAATTTTCGAGACATATTTTCTAGTAGAGTGGAGCATATATAGAATCCAGGTCAGGATTTTATTGCTGTGTCCCCAGTTCTCTTTCTTTAGCCCAGGTGATGGGTGTAAGACAGAATAAAAGTGAGGGGAAATCTCCTTGGGGACAGGGCAGCATTTCAAATTTGAATTAAAAAAAATGAGTGGGAAAAAAAAATTAAAACAATTGTGGGACATAGAAAGCACCATTTAAAATTTACAGCGGTTCTAACTCTCGCTCTGTACAAAACAAAAAATAAATAAAAAATTAAAAGTCATTACTAAATTTGGATACTTATTATTGGTGTGCAGATTTATATTGACTTCCTTTAGGGGGTAATGGCGCAAACCAGATCACCAGTATTGCTCAGGCAGTCCTTACTAGGCTGGGGGGGGGGGATATTAAAAAGTTCCAATAAAAGTTCTGTCCATTGAGATGGCTGCTGGCAGTAGAAAGAGAAGTGGCTCTGTCATGAAACACAAGGGGAGAGAACTTGTGGTTCTCTCCCCTTATATTGACTTCCTTTGCATCTCCAGTGAAAAAATCAACATGTTCAGCATCATTCAGCCATAGATTATCACAACAATAATTCAGAAATATGCATTATATTTTTGGGAGAAAACCATTGGAATGCATTTTCTATGGCAAAAGATCCCAAACATACCAACTGCAGCCTTATTTTTCAGCCATCCTGTTGAAGAATAATACTATTGTGCCACTAATGAGAGACTGGGAGAGATTTTTAGCAAAGCTGCATCAAAGAAGTGCTTAACCCTCTTGATTGGTACCTGGGATTTTGACACATATTATTCCCTTCTCTCAGGTGCATTAGCTGTACAATTTCTTTATATTACATACCAAGTATGTGACCTCAGTCCAATTATAAAAACATGCCTGTTGAGATTTTTAGCATCTAGGGCTGAGATGTGTGGTGGCAGAACAAGTGCTTGTCTTGGTCACACTTGGAAATAGAGATCAGAGCTAAGTAAAGGTCTGCAGGAGCCATCTCCACATGCAAATATAACCTTCTCTCATTATGTTACAGCCTCCTTCTTTTTCTAGTTTTTTCCTAGGCAAGAAGTTATAATAATCTGTCTACAGACGCAAAAGTGGATATCAGATCATAAGGTACTATTTGTCAAGAAAATATTCTTCTTTACTACTTGAGATGAGCACTAGTTAAGAATGGTAAAGTGGCACTAATTGTACATCACGCTGATTCCCAATACTGACTTATCCTGCTGATTTGAAGATAGCGATTTCAAAATCTGCAAAATATGATCTGCCAGTATTTAATCTTACTTGCTTTTTACTTTTTTCTTACTTATCTTTCGTTTTTTTGTTTTTTAATTATTTTTACATTTTAAATATGGTGCGGTAAACCCTAAAAATTCTAGCTAAGCACACTTCGTATATTGACTGGTTTATTCATGATATCAGCCCATCCACCTTTCATCAGCACATCCATCCAGAAGCACCAAAAAAGTGTGTCAGTATCTGAAAGCACAAATCCAGTGATAAGGGTATTTGAGACACAGAGATAGAAGGGCAGACAATATGCGGGTGTTGACAAAACAATATATCTGGCACAGGGATGATTCACTAAGGTAAAGCAATTAAATGAAAAATTAAGTCCATGTAAAATTGTCCATTAATAGGCATAGTACATAAAGTATATGGATGGCGGCAGCTATTCTCAGAGTCTAGCAGGCTCTATGTCTGGAGGAAGAAGAAAGGGAGGGCAAAAAGGAAGCGCCACCTAGGTGTAGTATATTCCACTGGGAAACAACCACGCTGGTTGTTTCCCAGTGACCACGGGACAACTGAACTCCTTGCTGCTTGCCTACTACACCATACAGCCCAGTGGATCACCTGGATCCTGATTAGGGACAGTCCAGGACAGCTCCCCCTATGCATCACCATTTATGAACTTGTCAACTCCTGCAACCTGTGAGTTATTTTAACCCTTGTGTGGAAATAAAATTTCTAATATACTACACTTAGTTGGTGCTTCCTTTTCTCCCTCTCTTTCTTCTTCCTCCAATATGTGGGTGTTGTGAGAGGGTTGGTACTACCGTGCTTCCCCAAAAATAAGCCTGGGTCTTATATAATTTTAGTTACAAAAAATGCATTAGGGCTTATTTTCGGGGGATGTCTTATTTGTCCCCTGTTTTCCTCCCCCTCTCCCTCCCTGTCAGAAAAGGAGTCAACATCGCTGTAATCTCCAAAATAAACTCTAGGTAAAGCTCTTGTAAAATCCTTTAATCTGCTCTGTAAATGGATTATACAGTATAATGTCCAGTGTGTGTCTTTATGTAATGTTTTAGAAAATACTTTATTTACAGCATTTCTGGGTGCTGGCTTGACCCGCCGGAGCTCTTCTTTCCCGCTCCGAGCACTGCTGAGGGAGGTGCCAGGATCCCCGCAGACATCAGCCCTGCCCTGAGCACTACAGGGGGAGGAGGGAGGGGAGGGGCAATTGACGTCAGCTGGAAGGAGAAGGAGAGCTCCGGCGGGTCACACGAGCACCCAGCAGCTCTGTAAATAAGGTATTATGTTACATACAGCAGGGAGGAGGAGGACTGGACATTATATAATACTTTTACAGCACAGATTACATGATTTTACAAGGATTTCAACTAGGGTTTTTTTTTCGGGGTAGGGCTTATATTACAGCCCTCCCCAATAATGAGACTAGGTCTTATTTTCAAGGTAGGGCTTAGTTTCAGGGAAACACGGTATGAACTAGCAGTGGCAGTGTAGAAACCGGAGAGCTAGCAAGTGAGATCTTGACATTTAGGCCTCTTGGTAGAGATTGTGGATAATAGATTGCCATGAAGATGCTGCATAGGGTTCCACTATGGCAGGAGAACAGAAGTCATTGCTCTCCTCAGTACTTAAGAGTGTTCCTTCTTGGCAGAGTTACAATTAGGAGGATGGGACTCTGGTTCTCTTTGAGGAGTAAGCCGCCTAACATAAATTGCTCCTATTGTTGCCACGAGGTAGGGTGCAAGTGGAACAATTCCAAAGTATGGATAGTTTTGCATAGTTACATTGGTTAATTGGTTATTCTTGCACTACTGTAATTATGCATATACCATACCTGTAGAATACCTCTAGAAGTTGTAAATCACTGTAGCAGACATCAGCAATACAGTGATCTCCACTAGATTCTGTTTCTGAAGCCGAGCTGCTGTATAACTAGATTCAGAACACAGGAGGTCAGCCGCTCAGCATGGATGCCATTCAGAGAATCCTTTGCATTTTCTCAATGAACACAAAGCATTCAATGGTTAGATGAGGTGGATAGGTGGCGAGGTAATAATATCTTTGTTAATAAAATTACCTATCATAATGTTATAGATATTCCCATGAATAGCCTGAGAAATGCATAAAAATAACCACCATTTTGCAACCAAAATTTTGATGCATTCCGCAAGATAAAGTGTGCTTGACATGTATCTGAGAGTGTTTATATTGAATTGTAAATGGTACCAGGATAAATGTAATGGGAACAATATATGATTGTTTACATGATTGTGGCACTGTGTGCCAATAACGTTTCCTTTTATATAACTATATATGCATGGAATTGCAAACAAAATAAATTATTTCTTAACCCCTTCAGCCCCGCCCACCAAACATTTACTGCGGCACTCTGCCGCTGCTGGGCAAAGTGACGTAGCCCTACTTCGCTCGCTCAGGAGACTCTAGGGGGTGAGCGCGCACCGCCGGCTCCGATGGCCGCCAGCCACTCACGATCTCCCGCAGCAAAGAGAGAAGGACACAGTCGTCTGTCATTCTCTCTGAAATGATCACAGAGGCTATGTGATCCTGATATATAGGATCGCATGTCTCTGTGATTACTTCAAAAGCCATGCCCCCTGACAATTAGAATCACGCCCCTAGGGACACATTTAACCCCTTGATCACCAGTACAGTTAACCCCTTCCCTGCCAGTGTCCTTTTTACAGTAACAGTGCATATTTTTAGCATTGATTACTGTAATAATGTCACTGGTACCCCCAAACGCAATAACTTTTGCACAAACCAATCAAAAATACGCTTATTGCGATTTTTTTTACCAAACATATGTAGCAGAAAACAAATTGGCCTAAAATGTTAAAAAAAATTGGATTTTTACATTTTGTTTTGAGAATTTCATATAAAAAAAATGTGAAAAATATTGTTATTTTTTCAAAATTGTTGCTCTCTTTTTTGTTTATAGCGCAAAAAATAAAAATAGCACAGGTGATCAAATACCCCCAAAAGAAAGCTCTGTTTGTGGGAAAAAAAGGACATCAATTTCGTTTGGGTACAGCATCGTAGGACTGCACAATTGTCAATTGTCTGCACAATCGCTTAATAGGGCCTGGTCATTGAGCAGCCAAATCCTCCGGGGCTAAAGTGGTTATATTATGGTTTGGGAAAAACAAACTAAAGCCTCGTACACACGCAACGAATTTCCGCCGACCGGTCGTCCGTCTTTTGTCCAGAGTGGTGTTTGTTAGTTGGAATGTGCTCTAGACTGCACACAAATTTTCCCGTAGGACAGAATTCTACTTCAGAAGTGATGTCATGTGTTGGTTTGCTTTCTTTGTGTTCTTTCTTCTCTGAGCATGCCCAGTCTTGCTCATAAGATTTTTCCCTGTCGAAATCTGTACTGACTGCACGAAAATCAGACGTGTTTTGACGGTGGACAAAAATTTTATAGCCTGCACACCAGGATTTTTTCGGCCGAAAAGTCGGAGTCAGTTGTCGAGAGCACCATACTAACAAGCCCGAAAATCGGCAGATAGGTCGTCGGACGAAAATTCCCGGCCGAATTTCGACTAGTGTGTGTACGGGTCTTTAGTGTGGTAAAAGGAGTGACACCTAAAAAAAAAATACTCTTTCTAAATATCCAGTCCAGTATTCTCAGCTACTGGGATGTGTTGCTGAGATCAATAGTGCATGCAGGGACACGTTCAGTGTAGGCAATTAGAGATTATGGAAAGACAGATAGGCAAAGACTGCTGAACGTTGGGGAAAAGCAGCAAGGAGAAGCTTTGAAAGTCAAACACACTCATATATGTATATATATATCTTTAGTTATTTATTTATATATATATCTTTATATATATATATATATATATATATATATATATATATATATATATATATATATATATATCTCGTAATGGAAGAATGGAAATGCCAGGAATGCACTGCAGGCTGTCATCTTTATCAAATTCATGCAAAATATATTTGTCACCAATTTTGTACTTCATTCATCCCAGCACTGCTAATTATATGCTGCTCATTGCATGCTGCTCGTTTACTGCAGGAAAAAAAAACTCTGAAGAGTTAAGAGCACAAATAAAGCAAATCCCTTCTGTGACAGACAAATAAGAAATTACCTAACCTACCAGTGTGTTTTTTTACTCTAATTACCTGCTAAATGCTTTGTGCATACATAATGCAAAGCAAAAGCAATATATTTCTAAAGCTCTAATTAGGTTCAGTTAGGATTAGAAGAATGGAGTGCTGGGACTTAGGCCTGTGCTGGTGATTGTCTTCTCAGTTCATATTTGTCCAAACACATTGCGGCAATCTCAGATCATTCAAAAGAGAAAAAAAGCACTGCCTTTGAATTCACAGAAACAAAAGTAAGTGCAGTACATTAGGTCATAATCAGCAGGGCTTTGCTGCTACCCATTGCTGTATTTACACTTTTGTCTGCCTTAACCAGCAGTAAATGACCATTTATTATGAGCATACAGAACATTAGACAACACAGTCTATTTAATGATGGGCTGTAGGAACTAATTAGGAAATTGTAAAGAAATTTGCCATTAAGTTCAACTTAACTATGTTAAGAAAATCTAGAACAGAAGGTAACAATCTCCTTAGTTTAACCACTTGCCGACCAGCCGTTATACTTATATGCAGGTCAGCTTTGTCCCATGAAACAATATAGCTGTACGTCATTTCACGGGACAGCTGGTGGGGGGCGCGCTTGAAGGCACTGATTGGGCACAGGGGGAGCCAATCAGCGGGGACAGAACGGCGGTCTGCCAGCCAATGTAAACACGGCAGACCGTTGTTCTGTCAGTAATGAACACAGGGATCCTGTGTTCCTCTTGTTTGGGAACACAAGTCTCTGTGTTCATCCAGCAAGCCCACCCCCCACACAGTTAGAAAGAACCCCTAGGGACACATTTAAACCTTTGATCGCCTCTTGTGTTAACCCCTTCCCTGAGAGAAAAGACAAAAAAGAAAGGGGCGCACTGACCTAGTGCATCACCACTAAAACCATTTATTAAAATGAGGCCTCTGACACACAGTGCAGACTAGAGAGTGCACTGAACCCGCCCCTCCTCCTTCCACTCTGCCAAAACGCGGCTGATCTGAGGAAGGGTGTGGCCAGCTCCCATTTTTATCCTTGGCCTTCCGGAGTGTGGCCCAGCAGCAATTTTTCTGGCTCTGAGGAAGGGGGTTCGCCCCTGAAACGCGTCAGCCCAGCCACAGCAGCCCCATGCGGCACTCTGCATGCCATTCGGGTACGTATGGGACCTTGGCTACCTTGGAGATTTTATATGTAATGTTGATGTGTGTATTATCACACCTGCCTCGTGAGTATATTGTATACTTTTTAATATTTTAAAAAATGGTTTTAGTGGTGATGCACTAGGTCGGTGCGCCTCTTTCTTTTTTGTCTTTTCTCTCAGTTGGTTCTGTATACCCTTGATCCTGAGGGGGCAGCAAGACCATTGGCTTTTTTCCACCTGAGTCTGAAGTGTATCTCTCTTCCCTCCGTCATATTCTACTTGAGCGCAGGAGATTTGCTTTACTACTTAGCCCCTTCCCTGCCAGGGTCAGTACAGTAACCATACATATTTTTAGCACTGATTACTGTAGTAATGTCACTGGTCCCCTCAAAAGTGTCAAAAAATGTCAGTTAGGTGTCCGATCTGTCTGCCACAATGTCACAGTCACACTAAAAATCACTGATCACCGCAATTGCTAGTAAAAAAAATATAAAATAAATAAAAATGACATAAATCTAATCCCTAGTTTGTAGATGCAATAACTTTTGCACAAACCAATCAATATACACTTATTGGGATTTTTTTTTTTTTTTACCAAAAACATGTAGCAGAATACATATTGGCCTAAAATGATGAATACATTTGATTTTTAAATTTTTTGATTGTGAATGTTTTATAGCAGAAATTTTCTTTTTTTTTTTTTTTTTTTTTCAGAATTGTCGCTCTTTTTTTGTTTATAGCATAAAAAATTAAAATCGCAGAGGTGATCAAATACCACCAAAAGAAAGCTCTATTTGTGGGAAAAAAGACATAACATTTATTTGGGTACAGTGTCGCACAACTGCGCAATTATCAGTTAAATTAACGCAGTGTCGTATCTCAAAAAATGGCCTGGTCATTAAGGGGGTAAAACCTTCCAGTTCAGAAGTGGTTAAAAAAGGAACAGACATCAAAGTAGAATATCCTACTGCCAGATGACTGGTGGGGCAATAATTAAGAATGGATGGGGATGGGGGATGAAAAACACAAAGATTGACATAAATTAAAAAAGCAGAAGAAGGGAGGTCTGTACACTGTAGGTCCACATTAGGGAGGAGTCAAACTGCCCTTAGGTTAGGTTGGAGCATGGTTCGGTGAACATCAAAGAAGTTGATATCAATAGAAGTTGAATCTGTAAAAATGTAAAAAATGCCCATTTTCTGGGCTAATAAGCAAAGGGTTGTCAAACATAGCATAGGGGTGGGCACTGCCAATGGGAATATGTACCATACAAACAAATAAATAAATTAAAATTCCATTTGGCTGGGAGTGATTTTTTTAATGCACTGACATTTACAAGGAAAAAAGTGTTTTAGAATGGTAGCAAATTAATTTTTTTTAAATGAAAAAACAACACACAGACATCAAAGGTCCGCAAATGGCGCTTTTCCACTGCATGGAACCGACCGGTTCGGCTCGCTTTTTTGCTTTTCCACTGCATGGTACCACATGGTACGGTGCTGGAACAATTCGGTATGGTACGGCGGCGATTTTCCACTACATGGAACCGAACGGTATGGCTCGCTTAAACAGTACCACCTCAGTTGTGGTTCCAAGAGGGTACTGGTACCATATCCTTTGCATGCAGCCTTGACTGTTTGTCACTACTAGCCACTGATTGGTCAGAGAATCATTGTTATCCCACCCACTTTACTTTAGTGGAAAAGCAAACCGGACCAAACCGTACCGAACCGTTCCAACACCGTACCACACGGTACCATACAGTGGAAAACCAAACAGAGCCAAGCAGGGCAGAGTGAAGCCGAGCCGGTACTTGCAGTAGAAAAGTGCCAAAAAATACAAAGCAGAGCCGTAAGGGTCTGCTATATATTTTTGGAAACATTTAGAGGGGTCTGTGTTCTTTTTTTTTCTTTTTTAGCCAGCAATAAAGTTTAATCTGCTGGCAATTTGAACTGGATCTTTTTTTTTTTTTTTGTAAATGTCACTTTTTCTGTAGCTCATCCTACAAGAATAAAAACATGTGAACCTTCCACCTAAAAATGCATACCAGACCCTTTAAGTATGGTATAGTTACCTTTTCCAAAAAAGTGTGAGGTCCCCTAAGAAAATTCATACAAGACCCACCTGGGGGTCTGCAATCATAATATGGAAGCCTGCTTTGCCAATAAGTGGGCCTCTAGATACTATCTTACAAAGCGTGAATGAGTATGGCGTACATAGAACCCTTACTCATTTACAAAAAAGGAAAATATGCAGCCTAGAATTAAAGACATTCAAACATTTGACACTTTCTTTATTTAAAAATAAAAATCCCCCAAAAAGTCCCTCATGAATTTCTTGCCAATCATGATGCCCACCAACTAATTGGAAAAAAAATACACACCTGACATCAGCTATATAAGGCAACAGGTGAGGATAGTTGTGACACCATTGACCAAATATGGCGATCGCCATATTTAGGTTAATGTCGCTGCCCAAATATGACCAGTGGCCATATTCAGGCAGTGATGTCACCACTGTTTCTGCTTCTTTACTTATGTGGAGGAGATTGATTCCCAGTAACATCAACATTTTCTAGGGGCGCAGTGGATACAGGCCCTCGCTGCTTCCTTAGAAACCACTGATGGCAGGAGTTCTTGTTCACTTTAACCACTTTACCACCGGAGGATTTTGCTGTCTTACGTCCAGGCCACTTTTTGCGATTTGGCACTGTGTGACTTTAACTGACAATTGCGCGGTCTTGCGATGCCATACCCAAACGAAATTTATGTCTTTTTTCCCCCACAAACAGAGCTTTCTTTTGGTGGTATTTGATCACCTGTGTGATTTTTACTTTTTGTGCTATAAACAAAAAAAGAGCGACAATTTTGAAAAATTTAACAATATTTTTAACATTTTTTTATATGAAATTCCCCCCCAAAAAAATGTAAAAATCAAATTTTTTTTACATTTTTGGCCAATTTGTTTTCTGCTACCTATGTTTGGTAAAAAAAAATCACAATAAGCGTATTTTGATTGGTTTGCGCAAAAGTTATTGCGTTTACTAACTAAGGGAAAGATTTCTGTAATTTTTGGTGTTTTTTTTTTTTTAACGAGTAATGACGGCGATCTGCGATTTTTTTTGCGGGACTGCGACATTGCGGCGGACAGATCGGACCCTTGACTGACATTTTTGACACTTTTGGGGGTACCAGTGACACTACTACAGTAATCAGTGCTATAAATATGCACTGTTACTGTCAAAATGACACTGGCAGGGAAGGGGTTAATTTTATTGGAGAGGGAGGGGGTTAATGTATGCCTGGTGCTTACTAACGTGTGTGGGGGGAGGTGACTGAGTGACACAGGGACAGATCGCAGGTTCAGCTATGCTGAACCCTGCAATCTGTCACTGTCTGTCACTTAGGAGATCCGCCCGCTTTGTTTACACAAGCGGGCGGATCTCCAAACTCGATTCCCCCGACGATCGGGGAAGAGCGGCGGTGATCACCACCGCTCCTCCCCTGGCCCGACTCCCGCTGTGACTGAATACAGCGGGAGCGAGCCTCTGGTGGCGCGCATGCGCCGCCCACAAGGGGAGGAGTCCAGCGACGGGAACTAACCACTTTGCCGCAGTAGAGCTCGAGTGAGCGGTCGGCAAGTGGTTAAAAAGAAGGTGTACATTATAAAAAAGGAACTGAATGCAGTATGTTAGCATAGCATGAACTGTACAAAAAAGGGTGATCTGCGTGAGTACTTCTATATGATCAGCAGAAATAGAATCAATCATCCATGTATGGTAGTAAACTTTTTTTTTTCCTATTTCTTGTCATTTTTGTCTTGAAGTAGGAAAAAATTAAAGCAAAAGGAAAACTAGGTCAGTACCACAGTCCCATTTATTGATTTAATGCCATTGAATAAAAGGAAAAACAACTGCATAATTTTCTCCCCATCCCAAATCACATTTGTTCTTCCCAATGCACAAAGGCTTCAAATACTTGCTCACTGGATTGAGAGCTGCTGTTTCTGCTAAAATAGATGATGCCATGACACCACTGGGGAGTACACGAATGCTGGCATCATGGATTCATTCATATCTACCTTCATATAATATTCATAGTTGTTATACAGAGCTAATAACTAGCTACATCAAGCGTACTGTAGCTTCCAGCATTTCAATACATATTCCAGTAACCCTTGGCTGTTCTGTTTATCAGTGCTTTAAATATCCATACTGGAGTATAGAAACAATAACAGCTAAACATTATATCTTGTTATGACAATTTCGCCGATAATTTACAACTTTGAAAATCTGTTGTATATAAACAGTATGTAGAGCAGACAGAGGCACAGGTGGGCAGACAGATGTTTGCCAAGGGAAAGTCCTGCACATGACCTGGATCTTCTCAACACTTTATTAAAGATAAATGGACAGCTACAAAAAAAACTCTACAACAACAAAGTATTTATTTTATTTTTATTTCAGGTACTTATATGGTGCCGTCAATTTACACAGCGCTTTACATATACATTGTACATTCACATCAGTTCCTACCTTCAAGGAGCTTACAATCTAAGGTCCCTAACTCACATTCATACATACACATACTAGGGCACATTTAGACAGAAGCCAATTAACCTATCAGCATGTCTCAAGCCTAGTACACCCGCAACGATTATCGGCCAACCGATCGTCCATCTTTTGTCCAGAGTGGTGTTTTGTTGGTTGGAATGTGCCTAGACTGCACACAAATTTTCTCGCCAGACAAAATTCTACTTCAGAAGTGATGTCATGTGTTGGTTTGCTTTCTTTGTGTTCTTTCTTCTCTGAGCATGCCCAGACTTGCTCATTAGATTTTCCCCTGTCGAACTCTGTACTGATTGCACGAAAATTGGCCCTGTTTTGACGGCGGACAAAAATTTTATAGCCTGCACACCAGATTTTTTTCGGCCGAAAAGTCGGAGTCAGTTGTCGGAAGCATCATACTAACAAGCCGAAAATCGTCAGACCGGTCGTTGGACGAAAATTCCCTGCCGATTTTCGACGCTTGTGTACGAGGCTTTAGGAGCATGGAAGGAAACCAGAGTACCCAAAGGAAACCCATGCAGACACAGGGAGAGCATGCAAATGCTAGGCAGGTTGTGCCATGGTTGGGATTTGAACCAGCAACCCTTTTGTTGCTAGGTGAAAGTGCTAACCACTACACCACTGTGCTGTCCAAAGTAGTCATCTAACGTGTTTCTGCCATAAAGGCCTAAATCATAGATAGATCTTTGCCATATGTGGGACATTCCCCTGGAAAATAAGTGCAAATTCAGTAAATATCTGATCATTTACCCATGTGCCACCTGATTACTTCTACATACATACACAAATACTTGTAACCTCACCACGTATCCTTGGCTCCATTGTCCCACCTCTAGGTCTGGAAAGATAATATAAGAGTGGAGGGATATCTGTGAACATTAATTTGTTAATTCCCCTCCAGTGAATACATTTGAAGGTTACAGGCATTATATCACTTCCTGTTTCAGTGCCCTCATTTCCCTGCCACAGCAATCTCTGCTTGATGAGCGTCAATGGAGTGCAGAGGTGATATTAGGGGTCTAATAGACTTCAATTTTCTTCTTAATCACTTACTGACCAGCGTACATATAAAAACATCCCGTCACCATGTGGCTATACCAGAACCATGGCTGCAGCTGCTACAGCCAAGCTTTCATTCTTCATTATTTTTACAGCCAGTAATCAGCTGTCTTAAAAAAGATATCACTTTTACAGCCCTCTGAAGGGACCCCTTCCTCGTGCTATTCCCCTCGGAAGATCAGAACTACAGTGAACACTCTGTCAGACTTCCCATAGGGGAAATGGAGGAACACCAAAGTCCTGATCTCCTCTGGGAAGAATGAGCCTGGAAGTGGCAATGATTATTTTTACTTCCAATTTCACAGCTATCATTCCCTGGCTGTTACAGATTGGGATGCAGATTTAAAAAAAAACACAATCTCTGCTTGGTTAGTTGCTTTGGAGGGCAGGGGAAACATCAGAGGGTCTAATAGGCCCCTGATGTCTCCATATGGAGTGCCTGTCACCTCCCTAAAGCTATCACAAATACTTGTGATAACATTTAAAAAAAAAGGTTAAATACTACTACACTTAAATAAAGTAAAAAAAAGGTAATTTAAAAATATTATAAATATTATAATTTTAATATTGGTGGTGGTGGGGGGGGGGGGGTCGCCTAAGTAGTTTTTTAGGAAGAAATATTGAGTTTAACCACTTTAGCCCCGGAAGATTTGGCTGCTCAAAGACCAGACCCTATTTTGCGATTCGGCTCTGCGTGAATTTAACTGACAATTGCACGGCCATGCGACGCTGTACCCAAACTAAATTAACTTCCTTTCTTTCCCACAAACAGAGCTTTCTTTTGGTGGTATTTGATCACCTGTGTGATTTTTTATTTTTTTTTGCGCTATAAACAAAAAAAGAGCGACAATTTAGAAAAAATAACAATATTTTTCACATTTTTTTATATGAAATTCTCAAAAAAAATTTAAAATCAAAATTTTTTAAAATTTTAGGCCAATTTGTTTTGGCGGCGATCTGTGATTTTTTTTGCGGGACTGCGACATTGCAGCGGACAGATCGGACCCCTGACTGACATTTTTGACACTTTTGGGAGTACAAGTGACATTACTACAGTAATCAGTGCTATAAATATGCACTGTTACTGTAAAAATGACACTGGCAGGGAAGGGGTTAACTTTACTGGTGATCAAGGGGTTAAGTATGTCCCTAGGGGCGTGATTCTAACTGTGGAGGGGCGTGGCTTGTTATGTAATCACAGAGACATGTGATCCTACATAGCAGGATCGCATAGCCTCTGCGATTACTTTAGTGAGAATGACAGACGGATGTGTGTTTATATCAGCCGTCTGTCCTTCTCTCACTACAAAGGGAAATCGCGAGTGGCCAGCGGCCATCGGAGCCACCGGGCACACACACTGACTCCCCAGCTGATGAGCGGGGGCGGGAGCGTGCCTCCGGCGGTGCACCATCGCCCCCTAGCTCCTCCCGGGCTAGCGCCGTACATGTACGGCACTTTGCCTGGGAGCGCCTGACTGCCACCGTACAACTGCGGCGGGCGGTCGGCAAGTGGTTAACATGTATATGAAACATTTCAAATGTGGTTAAAAAGAGCCCCTCGCTCCGTATTTGGTATCACACAGAGAACTTATCAGTCTCTTTCTAATCTCAATAAAGTTAAATAAAAAACATAAAAGGGAAAGAAAAAAGTTTAAAAAAATTAAAGCTAAATAAAATAAATGAAGAATATCACCCAAAAGCAGATGTGCACGCACATACAATTGTAAATAGGCATGTTGGGTTTATACATATATAAATGTTGATTCACCCTTTTGTCTTTTTCTGTCACATCAACCCACTAGCCTATTTCCACAACATAGAGACCAATCTTTCTGTAGTTCCAAGCTAACAATTAGGAATGCTAGATTCTTGAGATAAAACAGGAAGTGTGCACAAGACAGCCCTAAATATAACCAGGTAATTAGATCAAACAAGTTTGCACAGAGATGTGCAAAAAAAAAATGGCGAAAGGTCTAAGGACTAAAACATATCAGTAAATACCTAAGGAGATTAACATGTACAGTCTTAAAGAGAGAAGGAAAAGTGAGTCAAAATTGAAACCTATAAATATATTTAGGGTGTGAATAAGTGTCATTAGGGCATTATTTTCAAAATGAAGATCAAGTACACAGGAACATGACCTCAAACTAGAGAAAAGTTCAAACCCAACTTCAGAAAGTACTATTTTACTGAAAAAGTGCTTGGAACAGATTTCCAGCAGAGAAAGTTAATCTGAGTCATTCAGCAGTAAATTAATTTATACATGTTTGGGGCATACCGTATTTTCTGGCCTATAAGATAACAGGGCGTATAAGACGACCCCCCTAATTTTCAAGTTAAAACATAGGTTTTGGGCTATACTCGCCGTATAAGGCTACCCCCCTTCCGAGGCAAGGCAAACCCATTGAACACCCTATTAATCTCCAAGGTACCGTAAGTACCTTTAATGCAATCTCTCATATATCTCCAAGGTACTGTAAGTATTAGATGTAATCCTGTACAGGTATACCATAGCTTCAGCTGCATACAGTATACCATGCTGAGCCAATCACGGTGGGAGATGTATTCTATTATTGAATGCAAGGCCTGGTCGGATTGGCGGAATCAGAGAGGTGGGCTGATGTTACTCTTTCTGACTCCGCCAATCCGAGCAGGCTTTGCATTCAATAATAGATTACATCGCTCACCGTGATTGGCTCGGTATACCGGTACAGGATTACCGCACAGACAGCCAGCACCTTGAGAGATTACATCTACCGGTAATATTTACTTGCGGTACCTTGGAGATATATGAGAGATTACATTTAGGGTACTTACGGTACCTTGGAGAATAATAGGGCACATCCAGCCAGCGCTTTGAGAGATTACACCTACTTACTTACCTTGGAGATTTTTATACTCCGCGTATAAGATGACCCCCCCATTTTTGGGGAATTTTTTGAGGTTAAAAAGTAGTCTTATACACTGGAAAATATGGTAGTGCTTTATTCATGAAGTGGTATCTACAGCATTAAGAAATGCGATAAAATACCACAAAACGTTTTTCAAAATGTTTTTCGGCATTCACTAAAAAAACGCTTCTAAAATACCCCATGGGGTATTTTTCTGAAATACGAGGTATTTATCTCAATTATGTCTTTTTTTATTGGTGGAAAAAGGACATTTAAATATGTGAGTGATTTTTGATACTATTTTCCTTCAATATTTGACATTTATAAAAATATTTTGTATTTTCTTAATTTAACTTAGTTGTTTTTGATACACCACGTGTGTCCTGTGAAAGCAGCTTCCCTTTGACTGGTATTCTAATCATCTTTATTTTCTTTTGTATTACCACATACTGTATGTTGCAGGGGCCACACTGTCTTAGTGAGTTGGCATATTTCTATAGTTTAAACCATTTTTTCTCTTTATTAGCAATAACAACTGACAGGGGTTATAACACTCGATTACATTATACAAAATGAAAAGGGGGCGTGGCCTGCAGCCGAGAAGATGGCCAAATAGGAGAAGAGCTCCGAGAGCGCCTGCCGAGTCCCGCGGTGCACCTGCTGCCAAAAAGCGACAATACTGCTTCCGCCAGCTCAGTGCACAATCAGAGAAGATGCCAGATGGGGAAAGAAAAGGCACAGAGGGGCCCCGCAAACTGACATAGCTCATCTCACCATCAGGGGCCTTCTTTCCTCAAGATGGTGCCGGAACCAGCAGATCTCCGACGGCGCAGCTTAGCAACCAGCATGGCGAGTAGCAATCCGCACCTCAGGAGAGGAGCAGCTTCTACATAAGGCAGAACAGAGCCTCACTGAGGGACTCTCCCATCTGCAGCCCTCAGAAATCAAGGCAGTGCTATACCTCAGGAGACCAGATGGGTGATAATAATGACTCTCCCCTCTCTGGAGATACCACCAGGGAATTTACTGAGCAGCTAGAGGACTTCCAAACCACAGGCCCCCCTCTTTATGCAGCAGCAATTAAAGACATGCTGTTCTCCCTTGAAGGCTCCCTTAATAGGGACATGCTTTCCTTCATGACTCAAGTTAAGGAGGATGTATTAGCACTAGGGGATAGAGTGGGCCATGTAAAGTCCAAAATGGGGGAATTTGCGACTGCACATAATGTGTTGATGCTCACAATGAGGCTGATGAGAACATACAAGAAATAAAATTGAAACTAGCTGATCTCAAAGATCGATCCCACAGAAACAATATCACGTTTCGTGGGATCTCTGAGACCGTGCTAGCATCAGACCTAAAAAGATATGTGCAACAAATGATTTCCACTCTACTACCTGATGCACCAGAAAGAGAAATCATGGTAGACAGGGCTCACAGGCTTCCAAACCATCCCACCTTCCACAATACCTAGGGATGTCATCGCTAAAAATAATTTCTATCATGTCAAGGATGCATTGATGCGATTCTCAAGGAAAACTCTCCTTTACCTGGCCCCTACAGTGACATCTCTTTATATGTTGACCTTTCTCAACACACCCTGCTGGCGTGGAGGAAACTTGTATCGCTAACAAAATTGCTACACAATCATGACATCCCTTACTGGTGGGGTTTCCCCGCCAAATTATTAGTCACTAGAGATCATCGCACAATTGTGATTCACAGCAAGGAGGAAGGTCTCAAGGTGGCTAAAAAATGGGGTCTGCTCCCTATTGACAAGACCTCTTTACCACCCGCATCTCCACCTAGCAGGGTCTTGTAAGGATGGGAAAAAGCTCATGGCTACCACCTGCTTCTAATCTTAAGGGACATGAAGACCATAGCTGAGAAGTGGCTGTAGTAGCAGTTTCATATTAAGCTTTTACAATCAACAATAAGCGGGAATATGCTCCAGGCTCTCAGAGGATAATCCCCTTGGAAATGGTGTGGCGAAAGACATTCTATGTTCTTTTTTACCTTTTCAATAAAATTACACCAATGTTTCAGGTGTTGCTGGTTTCTGACTTTTCTGTTTTCTGACACTACTATCTGCTGCTATACCTACCTTGAAAATATATTTAACGCTTCAACATCACATACAGAACCATCTACACAAGCTCCAGATGATCTCCAAAACTGTAAGTGATAACCACCACAAATCCTCAACTACAGGGTGTATAAGGATAATGTGATCTTTATGTATTACTGCATCATAGTGTATGATATTACATTTATAAACTCATTTATGAAGAAACCTATATAGTATAAATGTTAAAATATATAAGTTAGGGTATATCCTAATGTATCTTCTATATTGATTAGTGAAGTTAAAATGGCGCTTATGAGTTTGTTAACATGTTTTTTACCAAGATGTTATCAGGAGAATACCACCATGGGCAATTGCTCCATACCAATGTCTTGATGTTCGGATGTAAAGGGTGATCTAAGCCTGGTCATATCAGAGCATACCAGGTGGCTTTATATGGGTGTGCTCTCACGTAGATATGTCTGGTAATAAACCTTTAATTTGAAACTCTCTCAGTCTGAAGGTTGATTTCTTTCAGGTATCCGAAGGTTTGAGGAACTTGAGTTAACGTCTCTATTCATTTTTCGGTGCCGTGATTTGGATGTGCAACTGGCTGCTGCCTGTCACTGTACTCTCCGCAATTCATAACAACAGACAAACGGGGCCCAGGTGAGTGCATTTTTAGTTCACAAAATAGTTGTGAGCTTAAGTGTAAAAGAGCACCCTAACTACACTAGATATCCCTTTCCTCACACTAATAAATGCTAAATGACACTTTGTAGCAGAAGTCCACGAACTGCTTCCACTCTCTTCCATGTCCCTGTATAACAATGCTAGGAATTTGGCGGGGCTATCTTATATACTGGGGGGCGTATTCACTAATGATTGGTCTATGGACCCCCTAGTCACTCCAATCACATTACTAGCATTCTCCTGCCCCCTCAATTGGCTTTTGCTAATGGTTCTGGTCCAATCATGGGCTTTTAAAGCCCATTTCCTGTCCCATTGCATTTTGGTCGGTTCTGGTTGCCGAATTCCGAACTTTTTGGGCAAAAAGTTCTAAATTCGGCCGAACCTCGAACAGCCAATGTTCGGGTCGAACCGATGGTCGACCCGAACCGTTCGATCATCCCTAGTGATAAGCAGTTCTTAGCCTTAAAGTGCAAGTAAACCCATTGATTTACCAGTTTAAAAAAACAGTTAAATTCCCGCCACGTGCTCTCAACCAAACTGTCAAACCATCCAATGGTTGGTGTCATAACTGATCACAAGTGCAGCATCATGGCAGTTGAAGATTAAACAGAGGCCAAGATGGCAGCTTCCTTGACTGAAAACTATTCTAGGGTATACTTCTACTTTAACCTAATACTATTATTTGGAAACCAGCTATTTGTATTTATCTATCATTTATGTTATGCTATGCTAATGGAGACATGTAACAAATACAAAGTATGTGTTATACTAAATTGGCTGCAAATGTGTCAATACACTTTAACTTTAGGGGTATGCCCAGAATTACATTTAGATGTGGGAGTTGGTGACTTATCTGAGGCTTGAGATTAGAGGATAGGTTAAAGGTGTTTTACTACAAGAATTTACCACAAATGACACAGCAGTGTAAATTTGGTCATCACAGGACACTTTTAAATGGCAAGACAAGGCCAATGTACTAGAGACAAAGAGCATAGAATGGGGCTTTACTGGATGACCTAAGATACTGCAGAAAACAAAAGTGTAAAAGTAGCCAACAGCAGATCAGTTTAATTGGGGTTAATAGGCCTAACCAATGCATTTCTAACTTTTATTTTATCTATAGGGATCGGATCCTGTAAAATGTAAGTGATATTAGGCAGTGATTCGTGTGTTTATTGGTCTTGAATTTTTTTTCATTAAAAACAATCCAAAAAAAGAAAAGAAAACAGTAGCAAAGGTGTTTTTAACAATTGAAGATGTAACCATTAATCAGTTGTCTCAGACAGATTGACTTGTAAAATAATTTTTGGGTGTACAAATCTGTGCACACAGGCAAATAACATAAGAAAATGTACCCTTGTACTGCAATTCAAGGAACTGAGCAAATATTGTTAAAGTAGATGTAAACTAAACCACAAATATATTATTTAAGCCCAAGCATTATTGTATCCAAAGAAAATAATATTTTTATATATTAATGGCTAGCTTTAGTAAAAATAACAGCTGGTGATACTGAAAAAAAAGTCATTGTTTGGACACTTTTTGTTATAGGGTGACAATTATCTGGCCATCTCACACAATATTCTGCTGGTAAATCAACCTGTCCTATGCTGTCCCAAACTAAGCTATAGGCTTTTGTGCTGATGCTGTTGTTGCCTTATCAAAAGGCCTGTAAAAAAAATATTTGCTGCCACAAACAATTAGGAAATATGCCCTGTGAAATAAACACATGCAGCCTGTCACTATAGTGCACATGGAAAGGAACCGGCTGTAAGGAGGCTGCAGTATTACGATTTTAAGACCCTTCGTTCCCTTTCACCCCCAAGTTTTCCAAGTTACACAGCATTTTACTACCTACAGGACATTAGGTAAGGGTTTTCATCTACTTTAAGAGATTTGCCAGTGCCTACAAGCCTTACCCTAATCTTCCCCTGTGCACACTTCTTATGGTGCTATCATAGCTAAATGCATTGTCAGTATGGCTACTGGAAATCCTTCCTTTTATAGTGAGGGGCAGACAAAATCCCCCTTATTGGCCCTTTCTACGCCAAGTGATCCAAGTTCAAAGGGCAGGAAGTGCATTAAGAATAGTTGGTTATTGCAAGTGCAACCCGGCATTAGTTTGACACTTTTGCAAAAAATCAGGATTTGCTTGAACCCATGTTAGACCCGAGCTCAAACCTTTTGTCTTTATTACCAATGGACAAATTTAGTCCAGCTGCTATTTATTTCTACTGCAGTTCACTACAGAAAATGGCATTCTATAATCATAAATAATAACACAAGACTTTTCAACATCTTTGGAATTAATAGGAAGGCAGGAAATCACAATAATGGTATCTACAAGGGAAAGAAATGGAGATCAATATTATCTCCTAGACGCCTTCAATGAAACGTTCAGTCTGTTGTATAATTAGAGGGAAAAGATTGCAAGGGATATTTTGCAATGCTTTTTCTGTATTCGCATAATTGACATAATTGGTCTCTTTTTTGCAATATTTGTAATATTGGTCTATATTTGTGTGGCAGGGAGAAATGCGTACTTTTTTTTTAATCCTCTGAAAACAGCTAATTACAAGAACATCAGAAAAATAATATTTATAGTATTTTTGCTGCCTGCTTTATATTGCAAACATATATACTAATTACGTACATTAGGACGGTTCTTTTATGAGCACCCTTGAGATTTGAGGAATATTAATGAGAGAAGTATCATTCCTGTTTCTGAAATGTATCTCGTATAAATAGGCACACACGGGCTTTATCAGCAAAAATAGTAATGGAAATATGCAAGGTGAAGTAAACCATAGCAACCTCCATGAACAACCATTAGTGATTAGTGTTCCTGGCAGCTACATCTTGTATATTCTGACAGCATCACCATTTTTCTGGAGCTGCCTATATGTTAGAAACCAGAACATAATACTTCATAACACATCTAATATGATAACGAGAATGGAAAATACTAATCATGGTCAAGGATATGGGATTTACATTACTCCTTTTCAGCAGACATGCACCAGCCAACTTCATGAGAAGGAATGTGACAGCTTGGAAAACCTTGACAACTAGTATTGGTCCCCTGACAAAAGACAATAAGAACTTCTTGTCATTTTTAAGGTGTTTATTGACATAGTGGGTCTAAAATAAAAGGAGACAATGACAATACTAACTTGCACCTAATATGAGGAAACAAAAAGTTAGTCACACCATTTATCCTCCTGGTAACTTAAAATAGAACCCTGGAGATGTTCTTGATCTTTCCTGAAGAACCACTGATTCTGAACCATGTGACCACAAATGTGGCAGACCATGGTTCAAATCTGTTACACTAGAAAGTCATCCAGTAGCACACTCTTACGTTTCTAACTGTGTATTCTGTGAATGTACAATTTTTATACTACTTTAAAATTATACAAATAACTATTATAACTGGCTCCTACCTGTCTCTGGTGTTATTCTAGGGAATTCTCTGATATGCACAGTCATTTTTTTGGTATAGAAATTGAGGCTGCTAAATCTTTTTGAATTTTCTGATTTATCCATTTATCTAAAGTAAACACTATACATATATCGAATGTCATCCGTTTCAGCAGGGACCAGTTGAATTTCGATCCATGTATGGGCTGGTTATGCACTAGTTGATCAATCAATTGCCTTGTGTACAAGCAGTCTGTCGGGTTTTTCCCGAAGAATCAGTGACTTTGGCTATAGCTGTCAACACTGATCATTGCATTCTTCTGATGGGGAGTAGCTCTTCAAAAATGGGTCTCCTATCAGCACTAAGTGTGCTGATAGGGGAATCAGCATTTTTTTTTTTGCAACCCACTGGTTGAACAAAAAAATGTTAATGTAAGGCTGGTGTGAAAGGGCTTTTGTTTTCACCAACATGAAAAAGGCTGATCAAAAGATGTTCAACTGCATGTCAATTGCACTTGTCAATAAATTCTGAGTAATCTCAGAATTCATTCAAACTGATGTCAAATTGATGCCATCAACATAAGCACAAAGCTTGTCAACACAGACCCTAAGGTTGGCCAAGCCATACATGGCTTTAACCGTGGGCTCCAGACCCCTTGCAACATTTTACCAATGATCAGGCAGTGTAGGACTTCTCTATTAACCTATAATAAACACTTTACACCTTTAAGCCTCGTACACACGATCAGATTATTGACAAATTAAAAGACGAATTTTGGTCCGTCTTTTGTTGCATGCTAGTCTATCGAAAGTGAAGAGGTTACTTTTATACAAACAATCTTGTATGACAGAATTCAACTTCAGAAGTGATGTATTGTGTTAAATTGTTTTGTACAGTATGTATTCTTTAATTTCCGAGCATGCAAAGTCTTGCTCTTACAATTTTTTTCGGACGAAAACTGTTCTAATCAAACAAAAATCAGATGTTGTGTTCACGTACAATAAAAATGTTATAGCCTGCACATCCAGTTTTAGTCGTACAAAAATTCGTAATGGGGTGTCAAAAGCACCATACCAACATCCCAAAAATCAACAGGTCGTTCGTCAGATGAAATTTTACTTTTACTTTTTACGATTTTCTTATCGTGTATACGGCCCTTTAGTGCGGATTCATATAACACACAAACAACAAACATGTTGAAATATTTCTGTGTGACCCAGCTATTACACTTCATTTCTTACTACTTTTATCCATATTAGTCAATGTGCTTTGAAGCATATGTATGTTAAAGAAGAACAACATCTTTACCAATAAAACCATATCTGCTGAACTAAATTTACTGGCCGTGCAATTGTTTTGCATAAGTTATATGCACATTGTTAAAGGGACAGTTTAAAATATCAACCGGATTAGTCAGCCCACTTAATGAACAGTGGAAATATTGGGGTTGATTTACTAACACTGGAGAGTGCAAAATCTGGTGCAGCTCTCCATAGAAACCAATCAGCTTCAAGGTTTTTTTCCGTTTTGTCAATGCCTAATTGAACAAGCTGAGGTTAGAAGCTGATTTGCTACCATGCACAACTTCATCAGATTATGCAATCTCCAGTTTTAGTAAATAAACCCCTTTGTGTCAGTCCTCCCACTTTTTCCTTTAAAAGACAATTATCTTAAAAACTTGGCTGTCTACCAAATTATACATGTGGCTTACAGACCCAAGCACTAGTCCAACAACAGTATTTGTTTATCTCCCTTTAATAAAAAAATTGCTTAGTTATAAATCAGTGCTGATAATGGACTGGTGTTTAACCTCCCTGGCGGTATGATTCTTTCCGATTTTAGGTGCTGAAAGCGTTACCATTATTTTGCATGTAATTCTTAAGAATGAGCAGCCCAAACCAACTATTTACATATGATTTTTTTTTTTAACTGTGCGTTCTTCTGTACAACATCTCGGGTATGATACAGTTTGAAACACAAAATCATAAATTATAATATAATAAATGACTATAAATAAGTTAAAGTATGTATGTATGTATGTATGTATATATACTATATATACATAAAAAGTACAGTAAAACTGCAGGAAAGGGCACTGGGGGGCAATCTAATGTGAATTTATTTTATTTTGAAAAGTATCAGTGTGTTTGGTGTGTTTTACTTTTGAATTTGCCGCCAGTTCCACCCCCCTGCGAGCTTCATGTCGCAGGAGACGGAAGCCGGGGCACAGAGAGCATCGGGAGGAAGATCCGCCCCTGCACACCGCCCGCACAATACATCGCTGGATCCCGGTGACAAGGTAAGTAACCCCTCTACCAGGATCCAGCGATGCTTCTGGTGGTACCCCGAGTGTGGCTTGGGGTTACCGCTTTTGGCACTGAAATTTAACCCCGAGCCACACTCGGGAATACCGCTAGGAAGGTTAAGTAAGCTATTACTGTTTGGTAGATAGCTAAAAATTTGCAATAGGAATCCTTTAATTTTTATTTCTAATGATTTCAATCCAAAGCTCCGAGCAGTTCTAATGAGTTATCAACCGCCCTAATTATTGCCCAGGTAGAGCATATTGAACTTAGGCCCATTCTTTTGCAGAAGAGAGGATAAGAGGGGGCATGACCATTACCAAAGTTATCTCAACCTAAGGAAGAGAAACATAAAGTGGTCCTGGACATTCCCCGTTCCTGCTGCACACACTTCTTAAAAAAAAATGAATTTTAAATCCTTCCTAACAAAGAACATGTAGCAAATATGAATAAATGATTTGGGGATTGCTTAAGCATGAACTGGTTTTTCATGTGACTATCAGTTATATTTTAACATATTTTGTTATATTCTTGTATGACAAATTGTTAATGAATTTTTTCTAGTGTTCTTAATACAATGCAGTTGAAAGAGTTTAGAAACTGACCTGTAACATTTGAAGATAGCCTTCTTGAGGGTCACAAGGAAGTGAAGCCACTCTGTGGTTATTACTCATACATCTGACATTATTTTCTTTCAGAGAAGGAAAGATTTGTCTTATAACAGTAATCCTTCCGAGAGCGCTGTGCACAAGCTCCACTATTTCAGCATCATTGATTTCCTAAAACAAAAGAGAGAGAGAATACGCAATTGGCATTTACAGCCTGCTTGTTTCTTCACACATAGTACAGTCAGAACATCACAGCTCTAAGAAAGGAATTATGTGCAGAAGTCCATGCTGATCAGTACTTGGCTGCTATGCATGACCTTTTGCACATGAACAATTCTGTATAAATCTGTGTAGCAAGTCAATGAATAAGTTAAATATATGCTAAACCCATTATTTAGGAGACCTGAGGAAGGCAAGAGCTGGTAGTCAACTTTTCTTTGAAATGCCTACATCTTTTATAAAACAGCTACACCAATACAAGTAGAAACAATGGAGGTGTGCATTTAAGGATGATTACTATAGAATGCTACAATGGGAATGAGACTAACCCCCCAATATTCTGCAACTAGAGATGAGCAAATTACTGTGGGAAGAATAATACCTAGCATATCAGTGAATCTGTGAATTAAGGATGGAATTCAGGATGTAGATTAGAATGTGTTTATAGTTACCAACAAGTATGTATATTTTGCTCTTTACTATGTAACCATACTTACCATGTTCACACACAGTTCATACTGATCTCTATATCCCGACTCAACACTCTATGCAGGACCAGATTTCTGGACAAGTAAGCCATGGCCTTGGACAGTAGTTATCATGAACACATTCCTGTGTTTTGTAAAAGGTTCCAGACTGCCATCCTTCTTACCTACTGCTCAAGTACAGAAAGCAGCACCAGGCCAAAACCAGATAACAGAGACCGAAATCATTATAATTGTTGCTACATTAAAATTAACTTGGACTTCTTCATACAGTTTTGATCTGGTGCTCCTTTCTGTATTTCTATGGTTTGAACTACTGTTGGGAGTTCATTGAGGGAAGCTTTGCTGTGTGGGAGCCACCTCACCAGAGATTCTGAGCTTGTTTGAAGTTTTCCTTCATCTGACTACACATGTAAATTTCTTTGAGTATGTCCTTCTGGAATCCTTTCTACAAGAGGAGGTGAGCTGTGAGGAGGTGAGCTGTGAGCTAGATAGGGGCAGACCAGTGGATGTGGTGCACTTGGATTTCGCTAAGGCGTTTGATACAGTTCCCCATAAGAGCTTAATTTATAAAATAAGGTCTGCAGGTATCGACAGCAGGGTTTGCTCTTGGATACGGAACTGGCTAAAAGGGCGTGTCCAAAGGGTGGTAATAAACAGCGCATACTCAGACTGGTCTGAGGTGGTAAGCGGGGTCCCCCAAGGCTCAGTCCTGGGACCAACCTTGTTCAATTTATTCATAAACAGCATTGAGGAAGGGATCAGTAGTTCGATATCAGTTTTGCAGATGACACAAAATTGGGCAGGGCAATAACTGCACAGCATGAAGCAGATATCCTACAGAATGACGTGGACAAAATTACGGAGTGGGCAACTACATGGAAAATGAGGTTTAATGTGGAGAAGTGTAAGGTTTTGCACTTGGGGACTAAAAACATAAAAACATAAAAGCACAATACACGTTAGGAGGGGAACCCTTGGGGGAATCAAAAATGGAGAAAGATCTGGGAGTCTTGGTTGATGATAGATTAGGCAATAGCATGCAATGTCAAGCGGCAGCTGCCAAAGCCAGCAGAATATTAGCATGCATAAAGAAAGGGATGTATTCCAGAGATAAGACTATATCCTTCCACTTTATAAAACTCTGGTCCGACCGCATCTGGAGTATTGTGTCCAGTTCTGGTCGCCAGTCCTCAGGAGGGATGTGTTGGAGCTGGAGAGAGTCCAGAGAAGGGCAACTAAACTGATTAGGGGATTGGAGGACCTTAATTATGAAGAGCGTCTGCAATCGCTTGATTTATTCTCCCTGGAGAAGAGACGCCTGAGGGGGGACATGATAGCAATTTATAAATATCTCAATGGGGATCTCAGCTTAGAAAAAAAGCTATTCAGTCGAAGGGATTGCATGAGGACTCGAGGGCATACAATGCACTTAGAGGAGAAGCATTTTAACCTCAGGCAACATGGGGGGTTCTTTACTGTTAGGGCTACAAGATTGTGGAATTCTCTACCACAAGAGGTGGTTTCTGCGGGAAGTATGGTGGCTTTCAAAAGACTCTTAGACGTACATCTCAAGGATCAGAACATTCAGGGCTATGTGAGGTGATTACAGCCACCCACATCTACACAGGTTAAACTGGATGGACTATTGTCTTTATTCAACCTCACCTACTATGTAACTATATGTAAGATTGTTTCAGCAGGCTCCTCATTGTTTCTGTTCCAATTAAGTTTGTAACTGTTGGTAGAACAGTGCACTGATTTCTTATATTTAACAAACTCTGTCACAATACACCTAGAACCATACAGCAGGCAGAATAGGATAACAGTTGATCTCACTGTCCTAGTTCTTGGTCCTAGGTTTATGAACATTGAGTGGGAAATCTGTCCTTCTGGCTCTCTACCTCCCGGCCTCAGCATTCTTAGTGTGGCTATGACTGAGGGTATCTAAGTTTGTTAGGCCTTATGCATACAGGATGTTTTTTCAGCTGTTTTGAGTGACGTCTGCCTTTTTTTTTTCTTGCCTCTAAGGCTTCATGTACACCCTGCCTACATTTACTGCAGCCGGGGTAGCGTTCCTATCCTGAATGCAATATTTCCATATTCAGGAGAGGAAGGTTGAAGCTCACCTAACTGTAGCATCTCCTAAACTCTGCTAAAAGCCTAGGTGTAGATTGACACATTGGGGTTGATTTACTACACAACTAAACTTTGACACATTGGGGTTTATTCACTAAACACAACTAGACGTTGCACTTTGCAATGTGCAGTTGCGCTCCAGAGTTTAGTAAATGAGCAGAAGCTCTGCTGACTTCAATCATCCAATCATGTGCAAGTAAAAAATGCTATATATTTTTTTTTGATTGTTTTCCTTGCACGTGATTGGGTATTCTTTGCAGAGTGAAGTTTTACCTCACTTTCTAAGTCCTGGAGAAAATGCACTTGCAGAGTGAAACTGCCCTTTGCAAAGTGCACAGGCTACTTGCCTTTAGCAAATCAACCCTATAGGCTTTTTTGGAGCTGAGTTTAGGAGCTTTGGCAAAAAAATGCCAAAAGCTCCTTAACTCCAGTTTAGAAGCTGCTAATGTACATGAAGCCTAAACGCCTCTGCATGTTAGCCTATGGTCAATGCACACATTTTTGGAGGAGGCAGAGGCATTGAAAAGCAGAGATAAAAACACTGAAAGTGCATCCAAGAGCAGCAGAGTTTTAGCAGAAAAAATGCTTGATGCTTTTAAACATGTGTAAACGTGACTAAACTTGCGTTAGCAAGGAAGATTCATTAATTTTGATGACCAGAATAAATTATTCTGGCATTAGCCATAAATTGGTGCACAATGCAGATTTAAAAATTGGGAGCATTCCTAATGACATAAAACAATTGTGTATGTTTTCATTACCAGATACACAACAGCAATATACAGGAGATTCAATTTTTAGTATTTATTTACAAACTGAACAACAAAAAGTTTACATGGTTTTTCAATTACATACAACCCTATTGGCCCTAGTTAAAATAGATCAAACCTAATCAATGACATCTTAAGCAACAGAGTTGCGGCATTCACTTAGTTTTACTCGAATACCAATAAACTTCTACACTATATTACCAAAAGTATTGGGACACCTGCTTTTACAATGGCATCCCAGTCTTATCCTATAGGGTTCAATATTGAGTTGGCCCACCCTTTGCAGATATAACAGCTTCAACTGTTCTGGGAAGGCTGTCCACAAGGTTTAAGAGTGTGTCTATGGGAATTTTTGATCATTCTTCCAGAAGCGCATTTGTGAGGTCAGGCACTGATGTTGAATGAGAAGGCCTGCCTCACAGTCTCCACTCTAATTCATCCCAAAGGTGTTCTATCGGGTTAAGGTCAGGACTCTGTGCAGGTCAGTAAAGTTCCTCCACCATAAACTCACTCATCCATATATATATAGACCTTGCTTTATGCACTGGTGCACAGTCAAGTTGAAACAGGAAGGACTAACACCAAACTGTTACCACAAAGTTGTGAGCATGAAATTGTACAAAATGTCTTGGTATGCTGATGCCTTAGAAGTGGACGCCAAGCCCAACCCCTGGAAAAACAACCCCACACCATAATTCCCCTCCACCAACTGATTTGGACCAGTGCACAAAGCAAAGTCCATAAAGATATGGATGAGCGAGTTTGGGGTGGAGGAACTTGACTTAACCCAATAGAACAGGGGTCTTCAAAGTATGGCCCTCCAGTTGTTCAGGAACTACAATTCCCATCATGCCTAGTTATGTCTGTGAATGTAAGAGTTTTACAATGCCTCATGGGATGTGTAGTTCCGCAACAGCTGGAGGGCCATAGTTTGATGATCCCTGCAATAGAACACCTTTGAGATTAATTAGAGCGGAGACTGCAAGCCAGGCCTTCTCGTCCACATCAGTGTCTGACCTTACAATTGTGCTTCTGGATTAATAGTCAAACATTCCCATAGACACACTCCAAAACCTTGTGGACAGCCTTCCCAGAAGAGTTGAAGCTATTATGGCTGCAAAGGGTGGGCCAACTCAATATTGAACCCCTACGGACTAAGACTGGGATGCCATTACATTTTTATGTACATGTAAAGGCTAGCATATATACTGTATGTATAAATATATATATATACAGTATCTCACAAAAGTGAGTACACCCCTCACATTTTTGTAAATATTTTATTATACCTTTCATGTAACAACACTGAAGAAATTACACTTTGCTACAAGGTAAAGTCGTGCTCAATAGGGTTTAGGTCTGGAGACATGCTTGGCCAGTCCATCACCTTTACCCTCAGCTTCTTTAGAAAGGCAGTGGTCGTCTTAGAGGTGTGTTTGGGGTCATTATCATGTTGGAATACTGCCCTGCTGCCAGTCTCCAAAGGGAGGGGATCATGCTTTACTTCAGTATGTCACAGTACATGTTGGCATTCATGGTTATCTCAATGAACTGTAGCTCCCCAGTGTCGGCAGCACTTATGCAGCCCCAGCCCATGACCCTCCCACCACCATGCTTGACTATAGGCAAGACACATTTGTCTTTGTACTCCTCACCTGGTTGCCACCACACACACTTGACACCATCTGAACCAAATAAGTTTATCTTGGTCTCATCAGACCACAGGATATGGTTCCAGTAATCCATGTCCTTAGTCTGCTTGTCTTCAGCAAGCTGTTTGCAGGCTTTCTTGAGCATCATCTTTAGAAGAGGCTTCCTTCTGGGAGGACAGCCATGCAGACCAATTTGATGCAGTGTGCGGCATATGGTCTGAGCACTGACAGGCTGACCCCTCACCCCTTCGACCTCTGCAGCAATGCTGGCAGCACTCATACGTCTACTTCCCAAAGACAACCTCTGGATATGATGCTGAGCACGTGCACTCAACTTCTTTGATCGACCATGGCGAGGTCTGTTCTGAGTGGAACCTGTCCTGTTAAACCACTGTATGGTCTTGGCCACCATGCTGCAGCTCAGTTTCAGGGTCTTGGCAATCTTCTTAAAGCCTAGGCCATCTTTATGTAGAGCAAAAATTATGTTTTCAGATCCTCAGAGAGTTCTTTGCCATGAGATGCCCTGTTGAACTTCCAGTGACCAGTATGAGAGAGTGAGAGTACTAAAACAAAATGTAACACACCTGAGACCTTGTAACATTAACGAGTCACATGACACCGGGGTGGGGAAAATGGCTAATTGGGTCCAATTCAGACATTTTCACTTAGGGGTGTACTCACTTTTGTTGCCAGCGGTTTAGACATTAATGGCTGTGTGTTGAGTTATTTTGAGGGGACAGCAACTTTGCACTTTATAACTCTATAATGTATCTATAATTTATAACTTTGTTATACAACCTGTACATTTACTACTTTACATTGTAGCAAAGTGGTATTTCTTCAGTGTTGTCCCATGAAAAGATATCATAAAATATTTACAAAAACATGAGGGGTGTACTCACTTCTGTTAGATACTGTACCTTACCAGAATAGATACTTCTGTAAGTGTTTTTAACCCCTGTGTGTCACAATGAATTGTCAATGCTGCACTTAGAGGTGCCTCCACAGTCACCAGATCTTAATCCAATAGAACACCTTTGGGATGTGGTGGAACGGAAGATTTGCATCATGGATGTGCAGCCGACAAATCTGCAGCAACTGTGTGATGCTATCATGTCAATATGGACCAAAATCTCTGAGGAATGTTTCCAACATCTTGTTGAATCCATGCCATGAAGAATTAAGGTAGTTCTGAAGGCAAGAGAGGGTCCAACCCGGTACTAGCAAGATGCACCTAATAAAGTGGCCAGTGAATAATATATATATATATATATATATATATACATACATATACATATATATATATACATATAGTTCAAAGGGAAACCACCACAATATTTGTATGAGGTAAATGCCCAGGTGCTTGACCTCAAAGAAATCTATACAAATTCAAAACAGGTATAGAGAAACTCATGGATCTTGCAGAAGAGATAAAGCAACAAAATGTTATTGTAGGCCCATCTTTTACTAAATAATAATAGTGTCAGAGGCATCCATTTTACAGCCAACAGACTCGTTATTCTACCTTCAGGACAATAAGATACCCTATTAAGGTAGGGAGAAGAAAGCTGCCACACTCTGATGGCATCACATAGGTACAAATTTATTAGCACAAAATAACCACAATGACAGTCCCTTCCTATCGAGCCTCCCCTATAACAGATTTCATTTGAATGCCCTTGTACCCTACTAAGGTAACAGCATCTTTAGAGTACCCACCTTTCTCTTGGGCTCCCAGGACCTCTTCCTTGCCCTGATGGTCTCTATTGTTCCTTGAGATCATGGTACAACAGGACAGGGACCAAGTCCCCCCCTGATTAAGAGGTTACCAAGGAAAACATTAACTAATTTGGAGATTAATTAAAAGGGTTGTAAAGGCAGAAGGTTTTTTATCTTAATGCATTCTATACATTAAGATTAAAAAAACCTTCTGTGTGCAGCAGCCCCCTTCAGCCCCCCTAATACTTACCTGAGCCCCATCTCAATTGTGCAATGTCCAGGAGTGCCTCAGCTGTTCCTCCTGATTGGCTGAGACACAGCAGTGGTGCCATTGGCTCTCGCTGATGTCAATCAAACTCAGTTAGCAAATGAGGAGAGAGAGGTGGTGGGGCCGAACCGTAGCTCCGTGTCTGAATGGATACACGGAGCTGCGCTCAGCTGCCCCCAAAGCAAGCTGCTTGCTGTGGGGGCACTTAACAGGAGGGAGGGGGCAGCAGTGCCAAAGAGGGACCCGAGAAATGGAGGATCTGGGCCACTCTGTGCAAAACCATTACACAGAGCAAGTGAGTATAACATGTTTGTTATTTTTATAGGAAAAAAAAACACTTTACAATCACTTTAATAAAATTAAGCCAATGACTTGGATGAGCAAAACTACAGTTTAAGAAAAACACATTTGTCAATTTTTATGTTTAGAGCAATCAAGCAGACTTTATTTCATGTAAAGCGAGCTTTCATTTTTATAGCTTTGTAGGAATTCTCTGCAGTTCTGTCCTATCAGGGAAACTGCCTTTTAACTACCATTTAAAAAAAGCTAAATACTGTTTATAGCTGATGCAAATAATCCCTTTAGTGCCAAATTACCCAGTGCACTTGATATTTGCTTTTTATTAATTTTTCTTATAGTTGGTTCTAAGACAAGAGAAGCAAGTTCGGCATGCCACCAAATACAATCGGCGTAATGAGTTATTTTAGTATGATACAACAATTCCTAATCACCAACACTAAAGATCCAAAAACTCCACAAATTCAATTTTATATGTTTTAAAACATACACACCTGTCTATTTAAAAAGGAGGGTAAACTCTACAGGTCAGTACACCTTAAAGAACATTCTTTTAAGGACAATGACGTGCACATATTAAACAGAGAGGACAACTGGTTCACAAGAGACAAAACTAAAAGGGGTGGGGAACTTCAACACCACCTATTACCCACATACAGTGCCTTGAAAAAGTATTCACACCCCTTGAAATTTTCCACATTTTGTCACATTACAACCAAAAACATAAATGTATTTTACTGGGATTTTATGTGATAGACCGACACAAAGTGGCACATAATTGTAAGATGGAAGGAAAATGATAAATGGTTTTCAACATTTGTTACAAATAAATCTGTGAAAAGTGTGGCGTGCATTTGTATTCAACCCCCCTTTACTCTGATACCCCTAACTAAATTCTAGTGGAACCAATTGCCTTTAGAAGTCACCCAATTCGTAAATAGAGTCCACCTGTGTTTAATTTCACTCAGTATAAATAAAGCTGTTCTGTGGAGCCCTCAGAGGTTTTTTAAAGGAAGGGGGGTCAATTCTTTCGAGGATGGGGTCCCCACAATTAAGGGAGAACCAACCTACCTCGAATTCAGGAAGGTCAACTAAACCCACCCCACTGGCAACAGTGGGAAGGGGAGGGGAAAATACACCAAAGGCAACAGTGGGAAATACCACAAAGGCAAGGACCACCATATGGAGCTACAATAAATCCAGGAAAGGATGTAGAGAGGGGAGAAAGAACAAAAAGAAAAAAAAAAAAGAAAAAGGAAGCAATAGGGCAATATATTTTTAACCTAAGTGATACAGTTTTTAAGGAAAATTAGCTTAAAGTTTTGGAATTAGGTCTAAAATATGCCCCGGAAAAAGAGTTTGATAGGTATAATACTTTCATAGATATAGAGAAATATATTAGGAAACTAAAAGTCAAAAAAACATTTTGTTCAGATACTGAATGTAGGTTTTAATGATGATGGATTGTACAAAAATAGTAGGTTGAGAAATGGATCCACTTTTAATCCACCTAAGTCCTCCAATCAATTTTTGGAGGTTTTTAAGTCTGTGGTGGAAGAGGATATTAGGTCGTTGAAAACCTAAAAATATAATAAGTAGGGCAAGCTTCATAAAGGGATTAAGGAACTTGAAAAGAGAAATATTATAGTCATTAGGATGGCAGATAAAGGAGGGGGATTGTGATCCTTAATAAACAAGATTATTATAAGGAATTTGATCGACTGGTTGGAGATCAGGCCATGTACAAAAAATTGAAAAATAATCCAACTGGTACATTGAGGTCTAAACTCAAGATCCTCATTAAGAAAGCACAGCAAAAAGGGTATTCTAACAAAAAAAGAGACCCAGTACTTGGAACCTGAGGCACAAGTGTTGCCAGTGATTTACCAATTGCCAAAGATTCACAAAAACAAAACCAAGCCTCCGGGAAGGCCGATAATTAGCGGCACAGAGTCCATTTTCTCTAGGATAGGTTAGTACATAGATTTCTGTTTGCAACCCTTAGTACCACTCTACTCTTCCTTTCTTCAGGATAGCAAACATCTAATCAAAATATTGGAAAACATCTCTGTACATAATGACACTTTGTTTGTCACTATAGATGTTGTACACGAGCTTAAAACAGCAGGATGTATTGGACACTACCTTAACAGCATTGGAGAAGAAATCGGATATTAAAATCTAACAGAGGAAATTTATTTTTGATTCCTTGGATTTGGCCATGAGTAATAATTAATTATTGCACAACGGCTCATATTTCATTCAAATTAGGGGCGTGACCATGGGTGCCAAGTATGCACCTAGTGCGGCCAACATACTGTTGGGACAATGGGAAGAACAGGAGATCTTCTCTAGGCCTGAACCGTCCCTGGTTTTGTACAAAAGGTTGATGACCTGTTTATTCTTTGGAATGATGACCTGTTTAAATGGTCCAGAGAATAGTTTGATTCAATTCTTAGAAAAAATTCATGATAACCGATTTTGCCTTAAGTTTACGGCGACATGGGATAAAAAACACATAAAATTTTTTGATCTGACACTTGAAAAGTGTGATGGATTAATCAGTACCAAAACATTTTTAAAGGAAACTGATTGCAACAGTTATATCCCGACCATGAGCTGCCATCACCCTAGACAGTTTGGAGCTATACCCCAAGGACAATTTATGCAAATCCGACAAAACTGCAAACAGGAAATAGATTATGTAGAGCAGTCCAACTTATTAGTAAATAGATTTGAGGAAAAAGGTTATAACCGGAGTAATTTGTTATCGACCCAACAAAAAGTAAAAAATGTGTAGAGAAAATAATTGTTATGCACAAAACCCAAAAATTTGAGTAATGTTGGAGAATTGGCGATTGTGACTAATTTTAATCGAAACTATAAACTTTTTGAATCTATTGTTCATAAACACTGGCCCATTTTAAAGCGAGATAAACCCTTAGTGACATTTTACCAACCAAACCCACTTTTATTTATCGTAAAGCAACCAGTTTAAGACATTCTTTAGCCCTGACTATTTCTGATCCACCCAAAAACAAAGTAACTTTTTTAGATCAAACTGGGTTTTTTTCATTGTAGGTGGTGCAAGGCCTGCAAAATTATTTAAAAATAAACCTAGGAAAATTGCCACTTTTCAAATTAAAAGTACAGGGCAAACCTATGCGATTAAAAAGTTAATTACTAGTCAGTCCACCCACGTCATGTACGTCATTACGTGCCCGTGTGGGTTACAATATTTTGCAAGAACAACGAGAAAGTTTGGCATCAGAATTAATGTACATATAAATAATATTAAAAAGGGTTTCCCTAAGCATAGCTTGTCTAATCATTTTTGGATCCACCCCAATAGAGATCCTATAAACATGTTTTTTGCGGCATAGATAAAATTGAACCCCACTGGAGGGGGAGTAACATGACCCAGAGGGTGTCAAAAATGAAACTGAATGGATTTTTAAAATGAATACTTTATATCCAATGGGCATGAATATTGACATAGATCTAAATTGTTTTATTTCCAATTATTAACCGCTTGCCGACCGCCACATGACTATTTACTGCAGGGGTCAGCCCCTCACAGGCAAAGCGACGTAGGACTACGTCGCTAGCCTGTGAGGCTCTAGGGAGCGAGCGTGCGCCCCCGAAGGTGCGCTCCCGCTCAGTCACGGACCCCCCCGCACGTGTGCCCGGCGGATGCGATGTCCGCCGGTCACTCGCGATGATCCGTTACACCGGGAGAAAGGCAGGCGGCTAATGTAAACAAAGCCGCCTGTCATTCTCCCCTGTGTAAGAATGGAGATCAAACGGTTCTGCTATGTAGGACCGTTGACCTCTGTTCTTACACATCAAGCCACATCCAATCACAGTTAGAAGCATGCCCCTAGGGACACACTTAACCCCTTCCTCTCCAATAAAGTTAACCCCTTCCCTCCCAATGTCATTTTTACAGTAACAGTGCATATGTATAGCACTGATTACTGTAGTAATGTCACTGGTAACCCCAAAAGTGTCAAAAATGTTAGTCAAGGGTCCAATCTGTCAGCTGCAATGTCGCAGTCCTGCAAACAAAATTGCAGATCCCCGCCATTACTCGTTAAAAAAAATGACAAAAATTTTTCCCTTAGTTAGTAAACGCAATAACTTTTGCGCAATCCAATCAAAATACGCTTTTTGCGATTTTTTTTACCAAACATATGTAGCATAAAACAAATTGGCCTAAAATGTTAAAAAATTTAGATTTTTACATTTTTTTGGGGAATTTCATATAAAAAAATGTGAAAAATATTGTTATTTTTGAAAAATTGTCGCTCTTTTCTTGTTTATAGCGCATGATCAAAAAATCGCACAGGTGATCAAATACCACCAAAAGAAAGCTCTGTTTGTGGGAAAAAAAGGACGTCAAATTTGTTTAGGTACAGCGTCGCATGACCACGCAATTGTCCGTTAAAGTCATGCAGTGCCAAATCACAAAATAGGCCCTGGTCAGGAAGGGGGTAAAATCTTCCGGGGCTTAAGTGGTTACATTTACTTCATCACTATTAACTAATATTGAATAATTAATATTGAATAATTTTATATTTAAACAGTAACTTTTGAGTACGAATTTTTCTTTAATTAAATATATTTTAACCAATTTATGTTTAGTTTTAAAGATTTTTCAATAAATATTTTTTTGAGTATGGAATTATACATTTATATTATTCCATGTAATAATTTTATATTTAATATATCAAATCCAATCCTGTTCATAGTAGCATGTCATCTGTTCCTCTGCCACTAGATGACATTTTTCCTTTTGTTGGCTATTAAATATACAGTACTGGCCAATTGTAAGCTAAATTGTGAAAATTATATATTCAGCGCAAATCAAACAAAATATCAGTAGTAAGCAGCTGAACACTAAAGGTTAAAACCCAAACTTCAAAAATTGATTATGAAAAAACAGTGCAGCACATAAATGTAGTGAATAGTAATTAAAATAACAAACATATAAAATAGCAAATGATACACCCAGTGCAAACAAAGGAGTGATATACAATAATAAACGTCCATATAAGTTATCAAAAAGTCTCTTGTAGCTTCCAGAAGGCATGCAGTGACAAATGCTGGAAAGATCAGCCCATCCACCAAGGCAAACACTACCTCTCACCTCCACTATTCGACCCAAAAGGATCACACAGCCCAAAACATAGTCCAAAAAGATCAGAACAGATGATCCAGGAAGGTCCTGATTAGGAAAAACGTCCTCAGAGGGCTCCTTATGCAAGGGGGAAGAAGGGACAGATCTAGTGCTCTCAATTTCCAATAAACCATACACCCGAAGCATTTCAAGGTGATTCCTTTAGCCTCTTCTTCAGTGGTGGTGAAGGAGGAGGAGAAGAAAGCAAAAAAAAAAAAAAACGACTAAAGTACAGTTGCCTTCTCTGTGTCCTCTGTAACCATCCTCCCATCATCGTTAATTACGTGTGCAACATGCTCTGACCTCACTTTTTTGCTATTAATATATGTAAAGAATTTCTTAGGGTTTTTTTTTAACTCTCCTCTGCTATGTGTCTCTCAAAGTCAATTTTAGCCGTCCTGATTTCATTTTTACATTTCTTGCTAGATTCTTTGTATTGGTGGAAAGCCGATAATGTCCCCTCCGATTTAAATGTATTAAAGGCCATTTTTTTTTTCTCTCTAATAAGCATTTTTACATTACGGTTTAGCTATCCTGGTTTGACCTTGGCTCTTCTAAATGTATTTCCCATTGGAATGCACTGTGAGATACTTTTGTTTAATATGTTCCTAATGCATTCCCATTTTTCCTCCGTGTTCAATGTTCCTAGGGTCATTTAATATCTCTCCCCCAGTGATTTCACAATAATTCACACCTTTAACTATGAATGTAATGGATCAACAACTTTCTGGCATGGCCAAGTTACCCTTGTAGCTTTAAATGCTGGGGGAAGTTCCTGACACTCATTAGGCCTTAAGAAGCTGATTGGTCTATTGTCTATGTGACTAGTCATGAGCTAAGGTTTGGGTTGATCAGAGCTTGGTCCAAACCCAAAGGAGGTTTTCATAATAGTAGGCCACCAGTCCAATCTGCTGCAGCTGGTGAATTCCCCACCCCACAGCCACATGTAACAAACATTGATATGATATGGCCATCTTGTCACCAGTATCTTGCCCCATTGTTATGTGCTGCCACAGGGTGGGTAATTCCCTAGATTCAACTGTTTATGCATGTGGTCTGCCAACACATGACCACTTCATGTGGGTTCAGACTAAACTCAGTTAAGCCAAACCTTTACTCATCACTACACGTGACATACAACTTCTAACTGCCTAAAGAGGCTTCAGATGGTTAGTAGCACTGGAATGCAAGACCGGATAGAAAAAAGGTGAAAGCATTGTTTTAGTGAACAATGCAACTGTTTATATAATACTGATTTAGAAAATTAAATGCTGTTCAGTTAGGTTTTGCATCTACTTTAACCCATTTAAATCTATACCCACCATTGTGATCACTGAAAGTATCATGTACAAGATACAAGCGTAACCACCTAGTTCAATGGTAGGTTTGCACTGATAAAACTACGTGATTCAGAAAATGTGGGCATCCTTGCGACAAACTTTGAAAAGTATATAAAGCAATAAGTGTCACTATATTTTTCCTTTAGGAGCTGCATACAATGAACTCCCTCTGGTCTTTAATGAAAAGAAAGACTGAGAGAGATAGATCTATGATACACGACTAATAAAGTCTCAAAACACCAATCCACAAAAGAGTTGGCTCTGCCATTAGTATAGAGCCAATCTGCTGGTTGGCTCCTTGTGCCAATGCCATAAGTCCTGGGTCTAAATACATAATGCACACTTTTCAAGAAAAAAGTACAAATATGTTATCTTTTAATCAAAGTTCATTACCCAGGAAATTCAGAAAGGCTAAAGAATACTAAACAAACACAGTCACAAAGCTAATAAATAATGCATTAGCACAAGCAAATAACACTTATTCTAAAAACATTACATTCCATGGAACCAAAATAATTGATTCTCTAAGGGTATGTATCTAATGGCTACAGAAAAAAACATTGAGATCATTTAGAAAGTGTGTATAAAGATCAACAGAAATGTTCAAAAGGCAGAATCCAGTAGGCAACCAAGAAGACTTGAGTTTACCATAGTTAGAACAGTTGGAAAATGATTTTGTGTGGTCTATCCATTGCTTTCATTTCTACAATTCCAAAGTTCTTGACACTGCTTTACTGAATAGGTCAACAAAGGTCCTGCTTTGGGCTATTTTTTAATATTTAAAGAAATAAAGGAGATAAATAACTAAGGGATAATTGCGATCAAATTGATTTTTCTTGCGTACCTCATATAAAACCAAAGTGAACCTTCATTGGTCCTAATGCATGGGTTGAGTTGCCTCCACCCTCTTCATTGCTGGGATAAGATAACGAACATGGTAGTACATGTCATTAAAGGTAAGGGTACAATGGAGGAGCCTAATTCAGTTTAATACAGTCTATACTGCACACTTCAATACAGGAATTGACATGCTTTATAACCACATCACAGAAATAGATATACGACTTACAAGACACCCTGTCATGCTCCGTCTATGTTCAGAGCTTCCTGAACATGATGCATGAGGCACCTTATATTGTGGGGAATCCAATCCTTGAGTTAAACAATCATTAGAATAAACACCATTTTACTAGGAATAGAATAATGGCTATTGTCCAATCTCCACACAATCACATGCAGGACACCATATTAAAATAAATGGGCTTGAACTCTGTATTAAAAAAAAAAAAAAAAAGTAGCACCTTACCAAAAGCTAGTCAGCTAGTACACCTAAAGAACAGGAATCTAGAAGTTTCTTTTTGCTAAGGTGGCAGCCTAGCCCCAAAATAGGAATAGGAAAATAGTAAACTCTGCCAAAGGAGCAGGAGTTTCCAAGTATATGAAGACTGCAATGAGCTCCTGAGGACTTCACTATCTATTATCCAAAAAAAATATGATTACTGTAAAAAAAAATGTTAGTTTGGGCTCAATCCAAGCCAAAGTTGCTTTTTAAATCACAGATACACTGTTTGTCCCCATACTCCATAGAAGCAAGGTCTAAATTATAGTGATCCTGGTTCGTATTAGTTTCTATCAGTCATGCAATTTTCTACTCTCACGACTCACTATATGACATTATCTGGTAGGAAAGCGAATTAAAGTCAAAAACATAAAACAATAAAGTAAAGTTAAGTGTATCAAGATCATTTACAAGGGCTGTGTGATCTTAAAAAAAATAGCCCATAAAGACCGTATTTTAACAAAATAGAGCTTGGCAATTCATGGTGCCCTTTTCCATACTAGATAAATCGGACAAATTGGTCATAATATAGAACATCTGACCTGATGTGACTACAGGCGGCTGATGTAAATCACAAGCAGGAATGGCCCATGCACTGAGAGAGCTCCGAACATTTTAGAACCAGGCAATAGACTTGCAAATGAGTGAATATTACGTATCTTAGTCAAAATTAATCAAAGAAGGACATGATTAAAGGGATGGCGAAGAACAGTTAGACTGAAATAAAATATCTTCATTAGGATATGAGAGAAGTGGTGTGACACTATTAATAAGCAAACGAACATGCCCAAGAATTTTACTTTTTCTTAAAGTAATGACAATAAAAAGAGCTGAATTAAATATTTTCATCAGGGAAATATCTGGTTTTTAAGTAATTATAACAGTCACTGCCTATGTGTAAAATGTTTTCTTTCTCTGATCAGCCAGATCTTAATTCTATTTGAATTCTCCTTGCAATATGGCTGTGTTGCCAGGAGCTTTGAAACTTACATTTTCTGAGCCTAAAGTTATTATTTTAAAGAGTTTCAGCTAGCATCTTAACCTACTGTACATCTGTCGGTTTCTATACAGCCCCAACACTACCCCACCTAGGAGTATTTTTATGGCTATTTCATCCATTGACATGAAAGTCATTTGATTTTTAACTACGCTATACACTTGAGTATAAGCCGATTTTTCCAGCATGCTTTTTATGCTGAAAAGCCCCCCTTGGCTTATACTCGAGTCACGGTCTCACTTACCTTTTCCCCGGTCAGTGCGTATGCTTGGGAAAGCCCGTACATGTTTGGCTATTCCCGGGCAGACGGCGCATGCTCAGTGATGTGTTGGTGCAATTTTTAAATGTAAGGCGGAAAGGTAAGTGAGACTCCTCTGCAGCCCCTGCATCTCCTCAGTAGAATCTCCTGTACCATGCCCGCAGCACTGAATCTCCTGTACCATGCCTGTACCATCTGTGCTATGCCTGAACCATCTCCTGTGCCATGCCTGTACCATCTCCTGTGCCATGCCTGAACCATCTCCTGTGCCACGTCTGAACCATCTCCTGTGCCATGCCTGAACCGTGTCCTGTACCATCTCCTGTACCATGCCCACAGCCCTGCATCTCCTGTTCCATATCCGCAGCCCCTGCAGCATGCCCGCAGCCCCTGTTTTGGGTCTCATGGTGGTCCAGTTGGGTCCAGGAGCTGCTGCATTTCCCACCCTAGGCTTATACTCGAGTCAATACATTTTCCCAGTTTTTTGTGGTAAAATTAGGTGCCTCGGCTTATATTCGGGATGGCTTATAGTCAAATATATACGGTATTCTCACTTAGAAATGCTGTAATTGAGAATGTTCAATGTAGTAACATTCTATGTTCTCTCTTTGGTTCTCTACTGCATGATAGAATAGGTCCAGAAAGGCCACACCACTCATCATAGTTGTCCTCTGTATGCAGAGAAAGAGAGGGACATGTCTGACTAGGTCAGCTGGCCATTGGGTAGATAACATGACCGGAGCAGAACAGCCTTATATTAGATAAGTAAAGACATCTGTATTTTCTTTACACAATAGTAAGTATAGGGCTCAAAATGGGAGTGGGAGAAGGTTTAAAGTGTTTCTAAAGGCAGAAGATAATTGCATTATCTATGCATTAAGATAAAAAACCTTCTGTGTGTAACAGCCCCCCTCAGCTCCCCTAATACTTACCTGAACCCCATTTAGATCCAGTGATGTGCACGAGTGCCTCGTTTGTCTGGGACTAACCCTCCTGATTGGCTAAGACACAGCAGCAGATGCCATTGGCTCCTGCTGCTGTCAATCAAAGCCAGTTAGCCAATGAGGAGAGAGAGGGGTTTGAGGAGGAGGATCTGGGCTGCTCTATGCAAAATCACTACACAAAGCAGGTAAGTATAACATGTTTGTTATTTTTAAAGAATAAAAAAAATTAGATTTTATTATCACTTTATGCTCAGATACTGTCGTTTTAAGTGCCGGTTCACACTACCGCGGCACGACTTCGGGGGCAACCTGTGAAGCCACGTGCACCGCGACTTCAGAGCGACTTGCACGGACTTCATATAACGAATGTCAATGCAAGTCACTCCGATGTCGCCCCGAAGTAGTACAGGAACTATTTTCTAAGTCAGAGCGACTTGAGTCGCTCGTAGCACTGCATGGACCGCGACTTGTCCGGCTGACCAGTCGCCTGACAAGTCGCGGTAGTGTGAATGGGCACTAAGCCTGGACTTCCACTTTAACAGCAGCAAACAAAAAAAGGTATTGTGCTGTGTGACAAAACAATATAAATCTCAGAGTTGGATAGACATAAATATAAATTGTGTGGCAGGAAAATCCATTACCATATGTGTAATTTCTTAGTAATATTGAGTGATTTTTGCCTGGAGTTCAGCTCCATGTCTTTGCTCATACAATCAACAAACAACCCTTGGCTGTTTCACACAAGTGGCCACAAGGTGGCAAAAACAGATGGCAGAGCCACAGTTTTACCGTTCCCCTGACTGCCAACTCAAATCCTAACAATATAGCCAAACAGGGCTGTACACATGCCATGGCCGTGATGCCATACGATCATTGCATGGGATTGCAGTGCTTTAGTGCAGAACTAAAGGGCTAAATCAGGCAAAGAGGAGATTAAATAACTTCTCCTCACCACCTGTCAATGCTCTCTGAAAGCAATATGAATGCAGATCGCTCTTCGGAATGCACTGCACATGTAAAAGACCACTTATTTCAGAGAAACCGCAATAAGTCAATAGCACACATGGAGCCAATCAGTTCCTGTGCTGACAAGACACATGCAGATAGGAATCAAAAACAGAATAACAAAGATTAGCTCATTCCCATACTGCATTTCATCTTTTTACCATCCAGTCACAAGCTTTGATAGGTTCAGGATGGCCTGGCCCCAGAGGAAGTGGGTTAAATAATGTTAGACATCAGACATCTAGTGGCTGAAAAAAGTACTGCTGGGGAAATCTCTGGATTGAAGCTGAATATTGCTGCAAAGGCTACTTTTATCATTTATCATTATTGGAATAACTTTATTTTTTATTTTTTGACTGGGTGTAAGAGAAGTACAGCTGGATCCAAACAGGCATTGGCGTGTATGCCCAGACACATTAGCGTGGAATGAGGAATAAATGTACATGTGCATATGCGCACACGTGCGTACGCGTGTTCACGCACACGTGCACGCATTGGTGTCAAATGGCCTATTTAAACTGAGCAATGACAGGAGCACATTGCTGAGTGGTCTTTCAGCTTGTTCCTGTTCACCTGTGCCCTGACCTGCTTCCGGTTTACCTGTGTTGACTTGGCTTGTCCTCGACTCTCCTCTGGATCCCTGTCTGCCTACCTGTGACCTCGGCCTGCTCCTATCTTATGCCTTTGCACCTCCCTGCCAGACTGTGTACCGACTTTGGCTTGTATCTTGACACCGCTTCCATCTCACGTTCCTGTACCCGCACTGCCCAGCTGTTGACGACCCCTTGGCTTGTGTTCTGGCTATGCTTCTGCCTTCTCATCCAGCATCACAGAGTATCAGTTCCAGGTGCCCATCCTGTGATCCGCGGTCATCAGTTTCCTGCCAAGGCGCAGCTAGTGCCACCTGCTATGCCTGCCCTCATACCACTCTGTACCCCACACCACCTTTCGTCTCTACCAGAGGTGTTGGACAGGAGGTACAAGAGAAGCCCCCTCTACAGCTTGATCACCACCAGATACATGATACTAGGGATCTGCTTAACTACTCCTAAGCATAAGGATTTTCAAGCTGGTCATAGTCAAATTATACTTGTGAAACCCAACCATAAAATGTGCAGGTTGCAGGTAATAATCATCAACTATTATACACATTGACTAAACTGAAACGTATATGTGAATGTAGTTTTTCCTCTTCTTTAAACTTTTGCCACCAGCCATATGCATATAGGTGGCAGCATATTGATGGGCATAAGCACCATGCTACCAAATATATGTATACAATCAGCATCACTAATTTGTTTTTGGAGCGCGCTCAAGCATATCTTTCAGACATTGTGACCGCACTGTCACCAACAACTCCTGGTCACTTAGCGATGATCATGAGCTGGTAGGACAGGCTTCCAGTCTTGTGATTACTGTGGCAGCCAATCATGGTAATGCCATGACTGGGAAGCCCAGGAAATGCTTCTGATATTTAGAGGCCAATGGAAAGAGTTAGACCTGGGGTGTCCAACTGGCAGCCTTCCAGCTGTTGAAGAACAACAAGTCCCATCATGCCTCTGCCTGTGGGAGTCATGCTTGTAACTGTCAGCCTTGCAATGCCTCATGGGACTTGTAGTTCTGCAACAGCTGGGGGGCCGCCAGTTTGACACCTATGGTTTAGACAATTCATCATAACTATTTCAGTGTACAGAGGTCACATCAGTAAAAGAGGATTGTACGAGCTGCTATACTTTGCACAGGCACCCAACAATAATGTAAGGCATTGAAGAAGTTACTAGCGTGCGCTTTGTGCACATATAGAGCATGTGCACATTGTATAGATTTGTGAGCTGCTAGCATGGACAGTGATGTGTGAATCAGACCCGGGTCTAACATATTGTACTGACTGCAACTTGATATGTAACGTCGTTTCTTCTCCTGAACTGCTCATGGTCCATTTACTTCCAGAGCCTTACGGGTTTCAAGTCTTAAAAAAAACAACGCAACTGCCAGTTTTTTGAAATAAATAAAAAAAGAAGAAATGTTTTAGTTTTATTATTTTTGATTTATCCAACCATCCCATATGGTCATGTTTTGTAGTCTGTGTCTATTTGCGTAGATACTTTCTTAAGGAGACATGCATCTGTCATAGTCACTAAGTCATAACATTTTACATCTAACAGAATGAGGCAGTTATTTCCAGATTCTAGGCTATTTCATAAAAAAAAAAAAAAAAAAAACAACATTAAAAATAGCCAAGCTTTTTTTTTTTTTTTTTTAAAGTGGACCTAGCATCAGATATATATTTTTTTCTCATTGTAAGTGAAAGCATGCTATGTAATGTGTAAGTGTAACATTTACAGGTATTCATTATCTCTCCCAGATCACAGTGCTCCACCTGACAATTTTTTATCTGCTTTTCTTTCTAGAAGGACGAAGTCATCCATGTTATCTATGTAATTTTGTACAAGAATTGTTTTTTTATTTTTGTGATTGTGTTCCTATCCTGTAGTATACCATTTCTATTTTTGAAATAGGAATATATTACAGTATGTAACTATAAAATGGGAGATTCTAACAAGGTTTCCTTATATAGGGATTCTAAAAAGGTACAAATATTTTTTTAAATAAACATCTTATACTTACCTGTTCTGTGCAATGGTTTTGCACAAAATAGCCCAGATTCTATTCTTTTGGGCCCCACCAGCGCTGTCTGCTCCTCCTTCATGCCGAGTGTCCCTAATAGAAAGCCTCTTGCTATGGGGGCTCCTGAACCATGCTCCTGTGAATGGACATTGTCCATCCGCCCCCACTCTCTTCTCATTGACTCACTGCCTGTGATTCACAGCAGCAAATAGCTCCAATAAGATATCTAAATAGCTGCGCTATGCACCATACAAACAATATATTCAAATAAATGATATATAATCTAAAAAGCAGCTACACAAAAAAAAAAAGATTCTGAAGTAATCCAATATCATATACATAAAAATTTGTAGCGCTATAAATTTATAAATAAGTAAAAGTCCGTATAAGAGTCCATATAAATTTCATAAATTAACTTGATGGAATCCACGTGTATATTCACAAAATGACCCACACCAACATTCATGGGAGAAATAGGGTGAGATAGGACCGCCACCAACAGAGGTATCAAAAAATACCCTTACCAGATCAAATAATCAAACAGGCAGTGTATCACTGATAACTTCAATTTATAGGGCATCGATCCACACTCTTAAACTGTATCCACAATTTTCCTCCTTTTATCCCAAGTTGCTCCACCATTTAAAACAAGTTCTCAAAAAAAGCAAAAATGGCCTCTCATAGTTTAGTAAATCAAACTACTATTTATTGTTAAAATTCAGAGAGAAACTCACACTTTTGCAGAGTGGCAGCAGCATATGTAAGGTCGTTCCAACGTGGGACTGTTTCCAACCAAGAAAATGGCGGCCGTCTTCCTCAACTGCGCATGCGTCTGGCATCCACCAATGAGGGTCCACCCTACTTACGTTTCGTCATACGTCCTATCTCACCCTATTTCTCCCATGAATGTTGGTGTGGGTCGTTTTGTGAATATACACGTGGATTCCATCAAGTTCATTTATGAAATTTATATGGACTCTTATATGGACTTTTACTTATTTATAAATTTATAGCGCTACGATTTTTATATATAAAGCAAATAGCTCCTGCTGCTGTGTGAGCCAATGAGGAGAGAGAGACCCGGGAGAGCCGCTGCTCTCATGCACATCAATAGATCGAGATGGGGCACAGGTAAGTATAAGGGGATCTGGATGGGCAGCTGCAACCAGAAGGTTTTTTACCTTAATGCATAGAATAAATCTTCTGCCTTAAGAACCACTTTCATATTTATTTTGTTTTGAAATAGTTAGCAGTCTCTTAAGTAAGAATGTATTTATACTATATGTAAAGGACTTGTCTTGGATTAAAAAAGTTATGTGCAATTGTTAGTCCACAACAGTTTTACTATACTATCACATAGAACTTCAGTTAAAACATTTATTGCAGATAAAAAACAGTACAGCTGGTCACATTGCTGTAGTTATCTATTACATGTAGTTACATATCCAGGGATGCTGTTTGAAATCATGGGGCCCCATACTGTTTACCTAACAGGGCCCCGCTCCCCCCCACCCCCAAAAAATATCAAATGATATTCCCCTGCTCTCCACCCGGAAACATCACCGCTGCTGGCGGGAGAGAAGAGGAAAGAATCCGGAAGAGCTTCAGGAAAAAGGGGCGCACAAGGGGGCCTTGAAAGCAGGGGGATGGGGGACATGGATGCTATAACTGATCCCCTGCATCACAGCTGGAGGGAGCGGAAGGAGAAGCTGGCAGCGCTACAGCAGAAAGCAAAAGAGAATTGTTTTCTGCAATAAGGCAGTACAGCTGGCCCTTCTACTCAGCAGGTGGTCGGGCCCCTCTTTTAAACTGATGGGGCCCGGGTCCGGTATAGGAGGTCTGGCTGTACTGCCTTATCAGCAGCCCTAATAAGGAGGAGAAGCGGGGAGCACTGCAGAAGGAGACAGAAGAGGATCAGTTTCTGCAATAAGGCAGAACAGTCGGCCCTCCTTCCCAGCAGGTGCCTGGGCCCCCCTTTTGATCTGAACAGGAGGGCTGGCTGTACTGCCTTATCAGTGGCCCTGTAGGTATCTATTACATTACACACTCTATTTAGCCATATTTGAGACTGGTCTTCCACCTCTAGGGGCCGTCCCAATTATTTTGGGAGAAAAGAGATGAGCAGTTGGAAGAAAGAGGAACAGATGAGATACACCATCCCTTTGGAATAAAGGTCTTCCAGACATTTTTGCTCAAAAACCATTAAAGTTAGGAAATCATCCAAGGATATTCCGTGGAAGCTTAAAAGAACTTAAAAAGGTACCTAAAATCTTGGACAATGGAAGCTTGAACTGAGGGACAAATGTGGGGAGAGAAAGGCCCCCAAATATTTCTAGTGATCCAATATTCCATGCAAATAGAAGGTGATTTGAAAGTATAGGAAATGCCATCCTCTGGGAAAAAGCCAAAGAAAGTTATTAGCCAGAAGTGGATAAATGCCCAGTGACTCCAGAATCACCCAAAGTGGAGTTTCTTGTGCTGCATATTTTGGTATTTGCGAAAATTATGACTAGTAATATGCCAAATACTCCACCCTCAGATAAATGAGGTAGGTATAGCATGGATTGATGGAGTCTAAGTCTGAAAGATCCCTAAATACAAGTAATGTAATAATCTCCCTCTGTAAAGTACATAAAATATAACATATAAGAAGATACAAAAACCAGGATAAAAAAATGTTGCAGTTGCAAAACACCAGGGGAAGAGAGAGAAGTATTTAGGTCATTAGACGTACTGTTATTGACCTTAAAACCCAAGATATGTCCAATATCCCTAAGTTTCTTAAGAAGATTTGGGATGGTTACCATTGGATTAATGATTAGGAGTGCTTCATCAGCGAATATATTTAACTTATGTCCACCACATCTATCCCTTTACCTTAGTCATTTTCACATCATGGACCTATAACAAATGTTCATATCACCAATGGCAGCATACATGCTCAGTAATAAAAACACACACAGCGGTGGGCACCATCAAATTGGCAACCCACATGAAGTAAGCTTGTGAAGGCATCAAGGGGCTTGACAAAGAGGCAGGGACACTTTTAAACACATTACCACTCCCAAGCATCATCCCCCAACATCTGACATTATTCATTGGGTTCCTCTGGCATCTCCTTCCATCCAGGAAGTGCTCTGAGATTCCTTTGCCTATCTGGCTGACAACAGTGGTGCATAATTCCTGGACTGGATGCCTCTGCTACAGGGTTCCCTGAATGTCCTTTTTTTTTTTATTCTCCGCATGCCTTCACAATTGTACTTCATGTGAGTTGCTAATTTGTTTATATCATACAATACATTTTTAATGCTGCACTTAGACGGCTCCCTCTTCTGTGTGTTGTTTTTGTCTTGATGCAGAGATTTCTTTCATCTCTCTGGAGGTGAGGCATCTTGTTAAAGGAAGCCTGCCAGAGTCCACCCCTAACATACCTGATAAAGACCAGCTTATGGACTCATGGATATGCATTCTACTTTTATCTATACTGCAAGGAGATTATCCATATATTACTTGCACTATAAAGACATTTGTTTTTATACCTGCTTAGTGAATTATATAAAATTTAGTAAAGTGGGAGCCTGATTTCATTTTATTTCTTTACATCTTTATATTGGGCTGAAAAAGAAAAAAGAACAAGCCAATGTGTTTTGGGTTCCAAATCAGCTGCAAGAGATAAGCAGTTAATTTTAAAAAACTGCTGTGATTTGATTTTTTTTTTTTTTTTGTGCCTATTCATTTTTTTTTTTAGCATCCATGCATGCAAGTACACAAAAAAAAAAGTTGCCACCTGGAATTAACTAAGCATGCAGTAACTATCCTATTGCATGCGTCCAAAGAATGAGGTCAGCTGACTACCTGAATATACTGAATGACCAGGTTATTCCATCAATGGATTTTTTCTTCCCTGATGGCACGGGCATATTCCAAGATGACAATGCCAGGATTCATCGGGCTCAAATTGTGAAAGAGTGGTTCAGGGAGCATGAGACATCATTTTCACACCTGGATTGACCACCACAGAGTCCAGAACCTAAACCCATTGAGAATCTTTGGGATGTGCTGGAGAACGCTTTGTGCAGTGGTCCAACTCTCCCATCATCAATACAAGATCTTGGTGAAAAATTATTGCAACACTGGACGGAAATAAATCTTGTGACATTGCAGAAGCTTATCGAAACAATGCCACAGCGAATGTGTGCCGTAATCAAAGCTAAAGGCAGTCCAAGGTTTGTGACCTTTTTTTTTTGGTGGCAACATTTTGTTTTGGCCAGGCAGTGTAAGTTTTAAGCACTGATGAAGAGGAGCCTTCGAAGTTCCTGAAATGTCCTGGATTGTGTGTTTTTTTTAACCTATGTGAATGAATAAAATGCCTTAGGGATGTTTAGTGCAATGCTCCTTCCATTCTAATGTTTCTAGGGTTCATACCAAAGGCTCCTCACAGAGTCCCCTGCATGCACAGGAGATGTCTATTCAGAGATACTGTACATTTTCATAAGTAACCAATCACATACTTCATATACATAATTAGTTTACCTGAAGATTGAGCAGAATACCCACATAATTTTATAAACACTGATTATACAATGTACAGTATAATGTAGACATTATACAAGCACAAACAAGGCAGTTACAGTAATAGTTCTACATATGGTGTAGACTATACAGGTTTTCAGGCAGAGAAAGCAATGCTTTTAGGTAATGCAGTTTTCCAGCAGTGTTATGATACACACTTACAGATTACAGGATGCCAGAGGAGCACTTCCCTTGGAGGGGTGGTGGCATCATACTGCAATCCCCCAAAAAGTCTCTGCAGATATTCAGCTGCCCTTGGGGACTCTACAGGAAGCTGGCAGAGGAAACAACCAATAGGGGAAACCTACTCTTTCCCTCTTTTACAGGTACTACCTCTTACTAATGGTGCTCCAATAATTTCCTTATCCAGAGGGGGTCCTGTCCCTATCTTACTCCCACACTCCAGGCACCCCAAACAATGCAGGGTCTCCTTATTATATGGAATATGGAGTCATGATGGTCACCCAAATCTCAATGGATTTCAGTATCCAGTAACATCCCTGTCCTCCCCAAGATGGCTGACTGGAGTCCACAGCACAGGACAATCGTTCCTCAATAGGCTCCTATCAGCAAAGGAATGGCACAGTTCTTCATGAAATATTGCTGCCTATACCTGCCTACATAATACCAATTAAAACCTAGGATCCAGTGCATCTAACCAATACCCTCTGATCTGTACATGCTTAGTGACTAAGGTTGGCCATACATGTTCAATTATCTTGTACAAGTTTCTGTTAGATTTACCAAAAAACATATAATATGAGGTCAAAACTAAAGAACACTTTCAATTGTATCCTATTAGGCAGGCCATTGTACTAAATAGTTGAAGGTTGAAAATTAAAAAATTCTGGAAGGAGGTTCTGGCTCAAATTTAAAAAAGTCCTGAAAATAGAGATATTAGAAAATCCTTGGTTCTGTCTATTTCATGGCACAAAAAGTTCAATTAAACAATACAAAGCAACACTAACCCCCCTATCTGATGAATGCCGCAAAGGGTTTGATCCCGTTATTCTGGCAAAAAATTGAGGCACCGACACTAGGAGATTGGATGAGAAGAGTAGAAAAAATAAGAATATTGGAATATTTAAAAGAGTGGGGGGAAGATGAGATCTTAGACCAGGACGATATATGGGAAGATTGGATAGAATTAAAAAAAACAAGGGGATATACACAATGGATTGAGGAATAGGAAGTTGGAATAATAGAGCGCTTGGGAGTAGGGTGGGAAGGGAAAATTTAGACGGGGGGGGGTAAGCACAAGATAGGGAGATATATTGCTTTGTACCGTTTTTGTAGGCCTTTGTACTAAATAGTTGAAGGTAAATCTAAAGAAAATTGTGCAGAAAACTGTATAATGTATGGCTAGCCTTATGCCCCGTACACACGTTCCGATAATCGCACGACAAAACTCGCTTTCGACCTGATTGCACGATAATCTGATCGTTATTAGTACACAGCTTTCGACAGCCGATCACGACAGTTCATCCAACAAAATCTGAAGGGACAAACAGGAAAACTTCTGTCGTACGACAGCCTCGCGAACGACAATCGTTTCATCAGTACACTATGCGTCCGCTAAAAATCGATCTACAAAGACCACGCATGCTCAGAAACACTAAAATAGCACGGAAAAAGCCTGGCTGCCATTGTTTTTGTTTTGCACCATCTGATACTTAGCTAAGCAACCAGGAAGCTTTTTCTGAATCTTACGACCAAAAATCATACGGTTTGTACGCATTGTTGAATTCGATGTTAGTATCATGCAACAAAATGCGAACGATAAGTCGTCCGATTAACTGAACGTGTGTAAGGGGCATTCGTGTAATGTAAGATGGGATCATACTGCACTGCACACAGACTTGTATAAAGTACTCGAAATTTCTACTTGAGTAAAAGTACAAGTGCTCGATCAAAAAATTACTTGAGTAGAAGTGGAAGTGCTCGCAGAAAAAGTTACTTAAGTAGAAGTACTAAAGTATTCAACATTATTTTTACTTAAGTATTGCAAGTAGTTTTTTCAAAAAATTTGCTACTTAAGTACTAAAAGTAAAAAGTACCAGTAGTTTTGAAAAAAAATTTCTACTCAAGTAGTTAAAGTAGAAGTACAAGTACTGTGTTATGTAGTTATTAAAGAAAGAAGTCAAAAGTATGAACATCATATTGTTTTTATTATTTCAAATGATTTATTCAAATGATTAACCGGTGTTTGTTAGTAGTTTCTTGATGCACTTTAAGCGCTGTAGCATCATTTATTTGTTTGTTTCATATTTTCTTTTATTGGAAAGATTTGGTATAGCAGCTTTTATTATACACAGCCTTTATTTTCGTATGCGCTGATTTACAAATGACATTATACACATTTTTTGAGCTTTATGCAACCTGCCATCTACTGTTCTGGCAGTGGTAATTTTTTTAAAAGTAACGAGTAACTATGCAGCACAAAAAAAAAATACTTGAGTAGAAGTATCGAAATCATCGAAAAAATGTAGTGAAGTAAAAGTAGAAGTAGGAGAAAAAAATTCTACTCTAGGAAAGTACAGATACCGCATTTCGGTACTTAAGTACAGTACTTAAGTAGTTCTACTTCGTTACTATACATCTCTGACTGCACATATACAGCAGAGACCACTTTTAACTCATTCAGCCATTGACAACTAATCAGCAGTAAACCAATCAATGGTATAGACACCTGTTCTTATGAAAGCTGAAGTGTAAGGCTGGCCAATGTTACATGATACAATTTTCTTACAATTTTCTGTACAATTTTCTTTAACCACTTGCCGACCAGTCACTGGGACTGTACTGCGGCAAAGTGGCTCGGTTCCATCCAGCGACGTAGACCTACGTCGCTGGACTCCTCCCCTTGTGGGCGGCGCCCCTCCCTCTCCAATAAAATTAACCCCTTCCCTGCCAGTGTCATTTTTACAGTAACAGTGCATATTTATAGCACTGATTACTGTAGAAAGGTTACTGGTACCCCCAAAAGTGTCAAAAATGTCAGTCAAGGGTCCTATCTGTCCTCCGCAATGCCGCAGTCCCGCAAAAAAAAACGCAGATCGCCGCCATTACTCGTTAAAAAAAAAAACACCAAAAATTACAGAAATCATTCCCTTAGTTAGTAAACGCAATAACTTTTGCGCAAACCAATCAAAATACGCTCTTATTGTGATTTTTTTTTACCAAGCATAGGTAGCAGAAAACAAATTGGCCAAAAATATAAAAACATTTTGATTTTTACATTTTTTTGGGGGGGGGATTTCATATAAAAAAATGTGAAAAATATTGTTATTTTTTCAAAATTGTCGCTCTTTTTTTGTTTATAGCGCAAAAAGTAATAATCGCACAGGTGATCAAATACCACCAAAAGAAAGCTCTGTTTGTGGGGAAAAAAAGAACATAAATTACGTTTGGGTATGGCATAGCACGACTGCGCAATTGTCAGTTAAAGTCGCACAGTGCCGAATCGCAAAAAGTGGCCTGGACGTAAGACAGCAAAATCCTCCGGTGGTAAAGTGGTTAAATTTACCTTCAACTATGTAGTACAGAGGCTTGCCTAATTGGATACAACTGAAAATGGTATTTAGTTCTGACCTCATATTATTTGTTTTTTGATAAATCCAACAGAAAATGGTACGATAAAATTGAGCATGTATAGCCAGCCTAAGGTCTCATCAAAGCCGTGTACCTGGACACTGTAGATAATTAGTCAGCATAGCCCTAACCATAGCTAGTTTTGTTATTCTAGATGAATCCAGATACTCAAAGACAGAAATATTTTATTGATTTCATTAGTCAACTGCTGCACATGCGAAATTTTCTTCCTCGATGGCAGAATCTATTTACCTGTAGCAAACATACAGGTTACATAATAAAAACCAATGTATAACTGTTCAGTTTTGTCCGCGGTTATTACTGAATTACTATCACAAATATGGGACATACAACTCAATGACAGCTGGGCTGCCAAAAGTTGCACTTTCTTGCCTGAATACATTTCTGTAGAAAAGATGGTATATTATATGAAAATAAGTTAACACAAGGCATAATCACACATGAAAGCATTGAAATCATCTAAGCATCTGTTAATTCTAATGTTTATCTATGAGCCTGTAAATAAATATATGTAAATCTTTCTCTCCCTGGTGCTATCACACTTCATTTCACAGCAGTGGGAGAATCTAATTAATATCATTCTCTATCTAGTAAGTAGGCTGGAGTATCATTCACAAAGACATCTGCAAAAGAAAAACTATCCCAAGAGTTGGAACTGAGTAAGTGGAACTGTCCTTAATTTAAAAAGACCATATCAATTATTCAATCAGTCTCTATGGACTTTATTTTAGCAAGTTTTAATTAATATTCATAGCACAAATGTAGGCGTGGGGGTAGCTGTGAAAATCCCGTCTTGTTCATGCAGAACAACATATGTAAAGTGCTGGAAAAAAAAAAAATTGAACTAAAACTGTATAGGAACACAATGTTGGCCTCAAACCATTCAGCTTTTACAACTAAAAGAATACTTGTAAATGTTCTATCAGGCAGCATGTGGTTTAAAATGAAATAGTCCCATCCAAATTGTACAGTTAAAGGTTGATGATGTGTATACAGACGGTCCTTGGGTTATAAACATTCAACTTATAAATGACTCCTACTTCCAAACAGAGGGAGACAACAGGAAGTGAGGAGAAATTTACCCATACGAAGGGAGATTCACTCCTGTAAGAGCTCTCACGGGAAAATGTTGTCTCCACTGAAGCTTTATCACCAATCCTTGCTTCCACAACAATCCAAAATTTTCAAAATCCAATTGTCATAGGGACAGACAGTGAGGGGAAATCTGAACAGGGGTAAACACAGTAAAACAGATGGTACAGGGGTGTTAACCATTCCCTATGCCAGTGATGGCGAACCTTGGAACCCCAGATGTTTTGGAACTACATTTCCCATGTTGCTCATGCACTCGGCAGTGTAATTGGCATCATGGGAAATGTAGTTCCAAAACATCTGGGGTGCCAAGGTTCGCCCTCACTGCCTATGCTATCCAAAAAACGTAAAAAGTATTCTTTTGGCTGGAGCTAAACTTAAAGCGGAGTTCCACCCTGGGAAAGCTTTTTTTTAATAAAAATACCCCCGGGACAGTCAGGGCTAGTACATTCCACAATAGCACTTACCTTTTAGAAGAAATACTTACCTTGAAAATGTATTGTCCAGCGCTGCCATCTCAGGTGTGGGCAGCTTGAAGCCAGCGCAATCCTCTTCTGTGTCCTCTTCTGTCCTCTTCGGTCCCGCGATGCACTGCACCGGCCCCGCCGTCACTTCTGGTGCCGCAGCGTCATCCCTGCACAGCTTCTGGGCATGCCGAGAAGCTGTTTAGCAAGGTATGACGGCGCCTGCACCGAAACTGACGTTGGGGCCGGTGCAGGCGCATTGATTCCTGTGAGCGATGACGTTCAGCTCCCAGGAATCATTGCAAGCCAGGAAGTGACGAATCGCTGTGGCCGCCGAGGGGAGGAAGAGGAAGTAAGGTGAGTATATTTTCTTCTAAACAAGGTAAGTAAAAAAAAAAAATTGAGATTATCCATTTGTTTTTCAGGTGACCCCGGGCATGAAGATGGAGGTAAGTTTAATTTTAGGGTGGAACTCCGCTTTAAACAATGTACCTGTTCTGACTTACAAACAAATTTGACTTAAGAACAAACCTACAGTCCCTATCTTGTTTGTAACCCGGGGACCGCATGTACTTCTTGTTTCCTGCTGTAGACTGGATCCCATTGCTCTGGTTTGTTTCCCTTGTTTATTTACCATATATTTTATTTGAATAGTTAACCTATTGTACCTCTCCCACTACCCGTCTCCCGCCTCGCCTCGCAAGATACCAACTACTTCCTCCCTCCCTTTCCTCCCACCCATCCCTCCCCTCCTTCTACAAGATGCAGCAACTCTACCCCTAATTAGTACTCAAACTTGTATGCCTAATATTTTGTCAACACCAGAATTCTTTTTCATCAATTATGTGACATCGTATTTCGTATCCTTTCGGTAACCAATGTTTGTACCAATATGACTTGCATCTTGTTGTTTTATTGTACTTTTGTGAGCTTTAATGAAGAACTATTGGAACTAAAAATCAATGATAGCCACTTCTTGACCAGGAACTTTAACGGATAATTGCGCAGTCGTGCAACGCTGTACCCAAATAAAGTTGATGTCCTTTTTTTTTCCCACAAATAGAGCTTTCTTTTGGTGGTATTTGATCACCTCTGCATTTTTATTTTTTGCACTTTAAACAAAAAAAGAGGGATAAGTCTGAAAAAAAACAATATGTTTCACTTTCTACTATATAACATTCCCAATTAAAAAAAATAAATAAATAAAAATAGAATTTTTCATTATTTTAGGCCAATTTGTATTCTGCTACATATTATTGGTAAAAAAAAAAAAATCCCAAAAAGTGTATTTTGATTGGTTTGCACAAAAGTTATCGCGTCTACAAACTAGGGGAAAGATTTATGTCATTTTTATTTATTTATTTTTTTACTAGTAATGGCGGCGATCAGAGATTTTTAGTGGGACTGCGACATTGCGGCGGACAGATCGGACCCCTAACTGACATTTTTGAGAATTTTTGGGGGGACCAGTGACATTCCTACAGTAATCAGTGTTAAAAATATGCACTGTTACTGTAATAATGACACTAGCAGGGAAGGGGTTAACCCAGGGGCGATCAAAGGGTTAAAGGTGAGCCTAGGGGGTGCCTTCTAACTGTGAGGGGGATGGGCTTGTGACATCAACACAGAGACCTATGATCCTAAATAGGAGGAACACAGGAGCTATGTGTAGATTCCTGAGAGAACAATGGTCTGCTGTGTTTACAACGGGGAGCGATCACGGACCGGCACTGTGAATCAGCTTCCCTGCTGGCAAATGGGGTTTTACGCGCCCAGGATCGCTCCTGCAGATTACAGAACAGGTACGGTGATTCACCCAGCCGGGCCAGCCTGCCACAGTATGAATATTCACTACTAAACTAATATAATAGTCTAGCTGTATCTTTACAGTACAGATGTGCAGATTATTATTCTTTTTTTACTTGCATTCCTTACCTGTTAGAGCAGATATGCCAGGGTAAAGCGGAGCTCCACCCAAAAGGGTAAGTTCAACTTTAAGGCCTCCTCTCCAACTCCTGTTTGTGAAACTAAGCTTTTAGGGGGGAGCAGGTACCCGATTTTTTTTTTTTCAATGAAATGTTTATTTGGATTTTACAAGATGCATAAGAAAGCAATAACAGAATTTTACGAAAAGGTTCGGATATTATATCCAAAGAAAGGCCCCTTTCACACTAGTGCGACTTGTCCTGCGATTTTGGACCGCAAAATCGCATGACAAGTTGTTTTCCATTATTTTCAATGAGCCCCATTCATATCAGTGCGTTTTGAAGTGGCACCGACTTCAAAGTAGTTCCTGCACTACTTTGGCACGATTTTAATGCGTTTTGAGGTATATAGCCCTGAGCCATTGCTCAAAATCGCGCCAAAGTCGCGTCAAAATCGCGCCGCGATTTGCGGCAAACTCGCGGTAAAATTGCGTCGCATAAGTGTGAAAGGGGCCAAATAATGATATATAGTTAAGGTCAATACAGGTAACAAAAACAAACAAAATAGCACTGATTAAACCCATAAACGCATTAACATTAGGATGCATGTATTATATTGAGGTGGAATCCTAAATTGTGGATGTTGAGGACAACCCTAACATTTGCTATAGATTCAGCAATAATTGAAAATTACCGATCAGCATAATGCCGCTTATGGGTGTTTCTTCAGGAGAGTGCAATATGTGGATGTTTTTCCTCAGTAAGCGGACATCTGTAGAAAACTCCTCGAAAATTGAGGGGTTCGGAACATCAAACGTTGGTTTATAAGATTGGTCAGTTGTCATCCGGTAATTTCAGCTTGTCCAGAGTATTAGCCAGGTTTGCATTGGCGTACCAGGCAGGTACCCGATTTTGAAAGGTACCTGACCTGCTCCCACTTCCATTCCGGCCACCTTAGGTGCCACCAGCATCTGAATCAGTTATGGGCTTTGAGTTCAGCCGAGGAGACTGATCCTCCTCCATGAGGGTTTAAGGCAGAAATCTACGTATCGCTTTTTGTTATATTTACATTGGTCATGTTTGGACCAATGTAGGTTTACTAATGCCGTACCAATGGCACTGCTGTGAAAGAAGGAAATGAATGTAGTAGTCGCCACTACAACAATGATTCCCTGATGTCCTCTGGGTTCCCTACAGAACAGATGCCCTGCTACATAGTAACCAGCAAAGGCGCCATTCGATGGACGCTTTGCATATTCTTTTATTGAATGCAAAGCGTTTGGGAAGTAATGTTACAACACAATCTCTACCTCATCCAATCAGAAAACACTTTGCATTCAGAGAAATAAGAGGCATTCTGTTTATTGTGCCCATGCTGGGGGAGGGGGGGGGGGTGTTCTACTATGCTGTGGGCTGTGGATCATTTTTGAAGAAAACAAACTAAGATTTTGTAAATGCCTTACTCTGATGCACCTGGAAAATATTTAGGGCATTTAAACTTTTAGCTAACATTTTGTATATAGTTTTTATTTGTTATGGCAGGAGCAGGAAAAAATAAAAAAAAAAATATGAAATACTGTGTATTAAACATTTTTCCTTTTAGGCCTGCAAGGGAGCTTCAGTCTTCTTTTCACGTGGTTAGCTTTTTTTTAGCTTTTCTGTAAGAAGCCTGTATACAGAATTCAGTAGCTCAAGCAGAATGAATCAGAGGGAAGACTCCTCCCTTATCAGAGGGTTCAGCCAATGTTTCAAGCAGACAAACCCTGCTTCAAGGCAGGCTCCCCTGGATTTATATATCTTTTTTTTCATCGTGGGATTGGGAATCTTTGTATTACATTTTTTTGGTGTAAACATAATATATAGAAATGTTTAGTCTCTATAACAGAACCATGAAATTATATTTTATGCACAAGGTTTAGAAAAATGTAAACAACACATTTTATTGGGATCTAACTTTTTATTTGGAAGGGCAGATTACTTGTCCAGACCAGCCTAATATGCACTCATAATCCTAATTTATTTTGTTTCACTTGAGACATCAATGCAAATATCCTGATTAGTAAGGCTGCAAATCCAAAGACTAGCAACATTTATTACCAAAATTTTACATATGGTCCATTCTGGACTCTTTGATTTGTGTATTATCTAAAATTAACTTTAGGGCCAAAAAATGGTCACGCAACAACATGCTAGTTACACAAATTTTAATGAATAAAAAAAAAATGAGCAGAGTATGGAACTCAGGGTGTAGAAATTACCCAGAATCCTGCTCTTCAGCCCCATAATGTGTCTCTATAAAACTAACTTATTGTGCTCCTAAAAGCAGCAGAATGAACATATGGGAGATTTGAGCAGACACAAGAATTATGTAATAAAGGACAGTTGGATGAGATGATGAGACACATATTTTTAGTTAATTTTTTTATTTTATTTTAACTAAATGAAACAATGTAAAACAGGAAGTGCTGAAGTGTTTAACTATTACTTTGCCTACATGTGAACAAGATTATTTTTTATATATATATATATATAATATACACTGTATATATAAATATTATAATGGCAAGGAGTTTTTTAAACAACCTTTTCGTGGTACTGAGTTATAAATGTGTCTGTAAAAAATAATTACTTGCTACACATGATGGCTCTATAATTGTGTATTTACAGATTTTTCCTTAAACCAAGACTATTACTTCTTTAGTAGTGGATACTTTCACCCCCTTCCTGCCCAGGCCAATTTTCAGCTCTCAGTGTTGTCACACTCTGAATGTCAATTACTCAACTATGCATCACTGTTCCCAAATGAAATGTGTATCATTTCTTTTTTTTTTTTTTTTTTTGAGGCAGATACTGTAGAGCTTTCTTTTGGTGGTATTTATCCACCCTTGGGCCTTTTAATCTGTTGCCATATAAATGAAAAAATACCAAATATTCTGAAAAAGGAAACGCATTTTTCTTGGTTTTTGTTATATATATATATATATATATATATATATATATATATATGTGTATATATATATATAATTTTGCAAATAAATAATTTTTCTTCATAACTTTAGGCCAAAGTGTATTCTGCTACATTTCTTTGGTAAAAAAATAACCCAAATCAGTGTATATTATTTAGTTTGCGTGAAAGTTATAGCCTACAAACTATGGTATATGTATATATATATATATATATATATATATATATATATATATATATTTAAAATTGATCAATCCTGATTTACCTTCTGCTTAACTCATTTATTGAGGCCCAAAATGCCAGGACAGTACAAATACCCCCAAAGGACCCCTAAATATATCATTTTTTAAAGTCTTAAGTTTTTCTTACATACTGTCACCAGAGCTGTACAGTGTCACTATGACACTGTACTATTCTGGAGAGGTGATCAGGAGTTTAATTTTATTTTTTTACACCATTATTGTTTATTACAGTGATTACTGTAAAAGCACTTATTTACACTGTGAATGGCATTCAATCATGTGCCATTGTGTACTATTGTAATAGCTGTGAAAGGCCACAGCTATCACATGGTACAGATCAGCTGTGATTGGCCCTGTACCATGTGATCACTGTGACTAATCACAACAGTGCACAATGAATGGCTATGAATGAAACCCATTGTGTACAACTTACCAATAACAGAGATCACATGGTACCAAGTCTGGCAATGAGCTGTGTTCTGCTGTGTCTGGTGGACACAGTGAGTCACAAATTGTGCCTCTGTGTGGCCCCCTAGGGCGTGCCCGAGAAACATGACTATCATATGATATCCACCTGGGATAACAGGGCTCTTGCCTGCCAGTATTAGTATTATAATAAGCCAGGCGGGAGGTGGTTAAAGTAGTAAAAAACAATATGTTAATGTAATTTTAAGGTCATTTTTAATTCTATTAAATATCCATTTTTCAGTAAAATAATTGCTACTAATTCTGCTACGAAGGTTCATGCAATTCCTTTTAAGGGGTAACAATGCTATGTTTTAGTCTTCCAGCTGCTTTTGCACATTATCACCCAATCACATGCTCTCTCAGTGGAGAATATAAGGAACCATACCAATGCTCATTGCATAGTCATGTTTCACTGTTGTCACCATGAGGAAACCCATCCTAAAGCAATGACCTGGAGCTATCAGTGGAGTATATGTATGTAGGCAGTAAGTTGCTGGAAAGAGGATGCAGAGTTCGGCAGTTCTGAGATACAAGAATACATGAAAAAAAGGTCGTTTTTAAGTGATAAAAACAAGGAAATGATTTATAATACACAGGACTAAGGACCAGGTTCATTCATATTTAATATTCACAATGGAATGATATTCATGGACTGAATTGCCTAGCAGCAAGTGAGCATACTGAGCAAAGATAATGAATAACCAATGTCCCCCTTTACTGTCAAATCAGTAGGCTAGGGCTGAGTTCTTCGTTTTAACAAAATAAATGTCAAAGGTCCAGCTGTGCTTTCTGGCAGGGATTCCACAAACATAGAAAAGTGATGGCAGAAATAAGACCAAATGGTCCGTTTAGTCTGTCCTCTTTTATTTAACTAAATTTATATGTTTTGTATTTTTTTTTTTTCTGTTAACTTTTTTGTCTGAGTATAGATGTATGTTTGTCCCAAGCATGTTTGAAGCCACTTACTGTTGACACGCTCACTACCTCTACTGGAAGTCTCTTCCAAATATCATCAAACCTTTTAGTAAAATAATACTTTCTAAGATTCGTTTTGAACTTTCCTCCAGTTCGTTTCAGATCCTGTTCCCGTGTTCTTGATCTTTGTTTAATTTTGAAAATACTGATCTCTTGAACCTTGTTCACCACCTTGATGTACTTAAAGCTTTCAGTAATGTCTCCTCTTTCGATTCTTTCCTCTAGACCGTACATATAAAGTTCCTGAAGTCACCCCTGATATGTTTTATCCCTCAGACCTTTCACTATTTTTGTTATCCATCTCTGGATTCCTTCTATCTTATCAATATATTTTTGTAAGTGAGGTCTCCAGAACTGGACACAGTATTCTAAATAAGGTCTCACTAAGAGCCGGTTCAGACTGAGGCGATCCGACTTAACGGGGTGACCTGTGAAGTCGCGGTGCACAACGTGCACCGCGACCTCGGAGCGACATGCACGGACTTCATATCATTGAAGTCAATGCAGGTCGCTCCAGGTCACCCCAAAGTAGTACAGGACCCTTTTTCTAAGTCGGAGCGACTTGTGTCGCTCCTATTAGAACGGGTCCTGTGCTAATCTATGGCAGGCGACTTGTCAGGTGACCAAGTCGCCTGACAAGTCGCCCCAGTGTGAACCGGCTCTAAAGGTAACAATGTTTTCTACTATTAGGTCACCAAAAATATATTTGCAATTTTTATTAGATATCTATCACATGGGCCAATTGTCTAACAAAACTCATTATAATAATAGGTTGCTGACTTAAGAGAGGAGACTATCTTTTGTTTACAAGTTTGTCTCAGGTATTTAAGACTGAACAAATAGTAGACACCATAAAAGCCGGTTCACATTAGCGCGACTTGTCAGGCGACTTGTCAGCCTGACAAGTCTCGCTCCCTCGCGGTCCATTGACCGCTACAGGACCAGTTCTAATAGGAGCGACACAAGTCGCTCCGACTTAGAAAAAGGGTCCTGTACTATTTCGGAGCGACCTCAGAGCGACTTGCATAGACTTCCATTATGTGAAGTCCCTGCAAGTCGCTCCGAAGTCGTGGTGCAATGTAATGCACAAGTCGCCCCCGAAGTAGTGAGGAGTCGTGTCGCCTCAGTGTGAACCGGCTCTTAGGGAATCTATTTATGCTAAAGTGCCACTAACAAAATATCCTTATTCTCCAAAAACAATCCATACACATCCATGAATTAATGGCCCTGTAATATATTTTTTATTAACCACTTAAGCCCCGGAGGATTTTCCTGCTCAAAGGCCAGGGCCTATTTTGCGATTCGGCACTGCGTGAATTTAACAGACAATTGCGCAGTCGTTGGACACTGTACCCAAATTAAATTGACGTACTTTTTTCCCACAAACAGAGCTTTCTTTTGGTGGTATTTGATCACCTGTGCGATTTTTATTTTTTGCGCTATAAACAAAAAAAGAGCATCAATTTTGAAAAAATAATATTTCTCACATTTTTTTATATAAAATTCCCCCCAAAAAATGTAAAAATCTAAATTTTTTAACATTTTAGGCCAATATGTTTTCTGCTACATATTTTTGGTAAAAAAAAAAAAAATTGCAATAAGCGTATTTTGATTGGTTTGTGCAAAAGTTATTGCGTTTACTAACTAAGGGAAAGATTTATGTCATTTTTATTGTTTTTTTTTTTAACTAGTAATGGCGGTGATCCGCGATTTTTTTTGTGGGACTGCGACATTGCGGCGGACAGATTGGACCCCTGACTAACATTTTTGACACTTTTGGGGGTACCAGTGACATTACTACAGTAATCAGTGCTATACATATGCACTGTTACTCGTAAAAATGACACTGGCAGGGGGTTAACTTTATTAGTGATCAAGGGGTTAAGTGTGTCCCTAGGGGCATGATTCTAACTGTAAAGGGGCATGGCTTGTGATGTAACCACAGAGACATACGATCATACATAGCAGGATCGTATGATCTCTGCAGTTACACCAGGGAGAATGACAGGCAGCTTTGTTTACATCAGCCACCTGCATTTCTCCCTCTCCAGCGGGAGATTGTGAGTGACCGGCAGACATCGGAGCCACCGGTCACACGCACGGGGATGGCCATGAACAAACGGGGGCGCTCGCTCACCCCCTGCAGGCTCCTTGGCGAGCGACGTAGTACTACGTCGCTTTGCCCAGGAGGGGCTGACTGCTGCAGTAAATATACTGTGGGCGGTCGGCAAGTGGTTAAAATCATTTCTTACTGTGTTTTCCGCCTCCTTGCTCCTTTGTCCTCTGTGAACTCCTGAACATCCCCTTTCCTGCCTCACTTCGGTTTGTTTGGAATGAGCAGTGCACTGCTCTATGCACACTTCAAACCCCATAACACATATTCACCAGTTTATTCAGGAGCAATCAAGAGAGGGCAGCTATGTTCCTATATACAGCAGGAGAACAAATGTAGCCACCCTTGAGAACAGCCTTTTTTAACTGGGGTGCCTTCTGGGCATTTCTGGGGTGCCTTGGCAAAATGTCTTCAAATTGCCTCAAGTTACGCAAACATTGTCAACAAGCCAACGAGTGGATGAAGGCTGCCTTTTGGTTACACACAACCACAGGATTGTATTGTACAGCATTAAAACATTGGGCACTGTGAGGGTCTGTCACTGGCATCCGAACAACCAATGATGCCATTAGTATATAAGATGTCATTGGGTACCTGCACAGCAATGTTGTTTGCCTCTCCCTTGCCCCTCTCTGTCAGCACTGGGGTCACTTTAGCAGAGAAAGAAAAACTGAGGAAAAAGAGAAATTCTAGAAATAGAAGTACCAGTCAGTACCAGTGTGCAAAGGAAGAGGATTATATCACCTGCATAGCTCCCAACTGTACCTGATTTTGAGAGACTGTCCCTCATTTTGAACAAAATCCCTCTGTCCTCCTCATTTGTCCCTCATCTTTGGTGTGATCTATAAAGTTGTATATAAAATGTACTATTTATCTATCCAAAAATGTTTTACAATGCTAAACATTTCATCCAATTTCTAAAATGCTGCATCTGTTAATTCCAAAGGCCAATATAAAGGAATAGTAGTGTTAAAGACACTTGTGGGTTTAACCAATCATTTTTTGTATAATTCTCCTTTAAGGGGGGAGTGGCAGAGGTGTGTCCTATGCTCACATACATTTGCTAATAGATATCCCTCCTTCTATCTCAGAAAGTTGGGAGGTATGATCACATGTAATGTTGGGTAGCCTATGTGCTAAGTGTGAATGCCGCTGCTATATGTCAAAATATTTGTTTAGATGTTTGAATTTTAGAATGGGGTGCCTCAAGGTTGAGCATAATTTTAACCCTTTGGCCCCGGCCACACGCAAATATGCGGTCTCTCGGCGCCTGGGGCTTAGTGCAGAGAGGACACCTATTTGTGCTGTGCCAAGAGCAGTGCTCTGTGTGCTCCTGGCACAGTGACCAGTGCCTAACCTAAAGCTCATGATTGTTGCATGCAATCAGAAGTTTTTGGATCACGTGACTGCTGTGATAGCCAATCACTGCGGTCACATGATCTTAAGCCACGCCCCTCCTACCAGCATCTTAAACCTCTTAAAGAAGAGGTTAAAGGGGGCCTTGGCTGAAAAAAGGTTGAAAAACATTGCCCTAGAATACATAATTTTTTATTTAATTACTTACCAGATTTTAGTGAAACTTTATAGCGGAGTTCTACTCTGTCTCCTCCCCCCTTCCGATGCCACATTTGCCGCCTCTCGGGGGGAGGAGCGGGTACCTGTTTTTCGATAGGTACCATGTCCCCACTTCCGTCGGACCTCGCCGCGGCGAGGTACATCAGCAGTCCGGCCCTCCTCCTCCTCCCTTTGCTTTCTGGCCAGTAAACACGGTTTGCGCATGTGCAGTAGGGACCCAGCCATGAAGCCGCAAGGCTTCACTGCCAAATTCACTTATCGGCAATGGCGGCGGCAGCATCCGACAGCTGATGGAATTGCTGGATTCCAGGACAGGTAAGTGTCCTAATATTAAAAGTCAGCAGCTACAGTATGTGTAGCTGCTGACTTTTAATTTTTGGAGGGGGAGGCCATAACACCACTTTAATGGGTTTTCTGTCAGGGGAACACACAATTATCTGAACAGAATAAAAATCCTTTGGCGGGCGAAACAGTTCCTATGTATATGATATATGTATTTTAGCTTGCTTTTAAGAATTGTTTAGAAGAATGCCAACTCTAATGCAGGTCAATCAGACACTGAAAAACAAACAGTATATGCTGGATAGATGAGATATTATTTTGAAGGGTTTAGCTGTTATGCTTATGTAAATGTTTATTTGTTCTGCATCCTAATGTTTGCATGGAGTCAAGACATCAAAGAGATCCTACATAGACATCAGCTTATGTCACAACTATTCAATTCATACAAGACCACAAACTGCATTTCACGCTGACATATAGCAGTACGGGGAGAAGCAGTGTGCTTAGTTTATTACCATAAGTTAAATGCAGAAGCTTTAGTAATGAATAAAAGCCTATTCAGGTAAACACACATATAAAAGTAACTCGATAAACTGTATATTAATCATCTCTCAGAATCTAGTCTCTACTTGTAGCAAAAAATACATCTGTTCTCCTCCACAGGAAAAGCTCATTTTAAGCTTCTGGAGCGAGGAATTGAGCGCCAATCTCAAACTAGTGAAGCCCAGCAATCCCAACAGGAAACATCAAGATCAACAGGAAACTATAGTTTCTCTGTTGATAAGAATGTGAACTGTGGTCTCTAAGTGAGAAATATGGAATAAGTATTAAAAAATGTGACAGTTTTGTGTTATATTAACAGCCAAGTTACTGAAAGGACTAAAGAAATTGGAAACAGAATTAATTTAAACTTGATAAGCCAAAATCATTTTCACCAATGGAAATGCTTCATTATACATTTTTCAGTCCAGTTATTTGATCAGCGCTTTGACATTTTGCATTATTGTGTTCCAACGCTAATGTTCACTGAGTTCCATTCCCTATTTTCATTCTTTAGTACTGAAACAGGAAATGCAAAAAGAACCTTTTAATTAAAGAAACGGAATCACGAGGCCTGCATAGCAAATAGTATATATTTGCTAAGAGTCAGATTTTCTAAAGTGTGAAATGAGGAGCATCTGTGTTCATGGCAAACATCCAATCATGTGCCCAGGAATTGGAAAAAAAAAACAGATTTTCTTGCACATGATTGGTTGTTTTTTAGAACCAAAAGCTTACTAACAAAGGACAGAAAATGTGCCATAGACATGACAACAGATATAAAGTATAGTAAAGTATTTTGCAAACTGAATAATGAAGATGAGTGTATAGAATTCAACTGCACCACACCCTAGGAAATTTTTGAAATTGGATAGGTACAAATAGTAGGGTTTTTAAGGTGCCAATAGAACAAACAATAAGTTTTGTATAAAAAATATTCAATTTTATTGATACAAAATTTTAAAACCCATATTTAAAAGAAAACTTTTACATGTATTTCAAGCAGAAAATCTGGCTTTACTCGACATGTTTCGCTATAAAAAAATTAGCTTCATCAGGAGATATATATATATATATATATATATATATATATATATATATATATATATATAAAGAAAAAAAAGGAGATATATTTCTGGATGCTGCACATGCAAAATTGGTAAGTCTTACTCTATCTAGAGTAAGATAGAGGATATCTCAAGATATTGGATAAATGTGGGACAGCACCAGAGACACTAAGGCCTTGTAACAATAACTGCTTTAGGGAAGATATCAGTGCAATCAGGGGCAATCAGGCTCAAAATTGAAAAACCTATTGCCAACTGTTGAAAATCAGGGGGCTATCAGGCTATGTAGTGAAATTTGACTTTTAAAAATTGATTATATCATAGTTTCTTCACTAAGGGGTCAAAAGGCCTCGACCACCCCTTCCATGTCTCCTGCAAACATGTATCCTCCTCATAGGTAGTTGTGTTGCAATGCTCTATTTTCTAAACTGTCTTCATCTATTGAAACCTCCTAGACGATGCACCAAAATATTGTCCTTTACCTGAATAAATTATTGAAAGTGTAAGTTTACCTTCAGCAAATCTTTCAAAAATATCACTATGCAATTCCATGTCTTGCGAATTTTACTTATCAGCGCTCCTCCTGTTTAAATGGTGCATGCCCTCCCATAATAGATGCAGCTAAACGTGGCTAGAGAAAAATTTGCACTGCATAACTACCCAGTGCCCTCTCACCTTCTCTATCTGAGCTAAGCTACAGGAGAGTATGAACTGTGCATGTGCACAGATTAAACAGCCCAGAGTGGCAGCTACTGAGTTTAGCTGGAGCAGACACTAGAATTTTTTCTCTCACTTTGACATTCACAGCAATACCTCACGTGTGTAGTGTCATCACCATATACAGTGCATTGCGAATGTATTTGGCCCCCTTGAACTTTTCAACCTTTTGCCACATTTCAGGCTTCAAATATTTTGTGAAGAATCAACAAGTGGGACACAATCACGAAGTGGAATACAATTTATTGGATATTTCAAACTTTTTTAACAAATAAAAAACTGAAAAATTGGGCGTGCAAAATTATTCAGCCCCCTTAAGTTAATACTTTGTAGTGCCACCTTTTGCTGCGATTACAGCTGTAAGTCGCTTGGGGTATGTCTCTATCAGTTTTGCACATCGAGAGTCTGACATTTTTGCCCATTCCTCCTTGCAAAACAGCTCAAGCTCAGTAAGGTTGGATGGAGAGCTTTTGTGAACCGCAGTTTTCAGTTCTTTCAACAGATTCTCGATTGGATTCCGGTCTGGACTTTGACTTGGCCATTCTAACACCTGAATATGTTTATTTGTGAACCATTCCATTGTAGATTTTGCTTTATGCTTTGGATCATTGTCTTGTTGGAAGACAAATCTCCGTCCCAGTCTCAGGTCTTTTGCAGACTCCATCAGGTTTTCTTCCAGAATGGTCCTGTATTTGGCTCCATCCATCTTCCCATCAATTTTAATCATTTTTTTCTGTCCCTGCTGAAGAAAAGCAGGCCCAAACCATGATGCTGCCACCACATGCCACATGCCATGCTGCTGTTTGACAGTGGGGATGGTGTGTTCAGGAGGATGATGAGCTGTGTTGCTATTACACCAAACAAAGTTTGGCATTGTTGCCAAAAAGTTTGATTTTGGTTTCATCTGACCAGAGCACCTTCTTCCACATGTTTGGTGTGTCTCCAAGGTGGCTTGTGGCAACATTTGAATGACACTTTTTATGGATATCTTTAAGAAATGGCTTTCTTCTTGCCACTCTTCCATAAATGCCAGATTTGTGCAGTATACGACTGATTGTTGTCCTATGGACAGAGTCTCCCACCTCAGCTGTAGATCTCTGCAGTTCATCCAGAGTGATTATGGGCCTCTTGGCTGCATCTCTGATCAGTCTTCTCCTTGTATGAGCTGAAAGTTTAGAGGGACGGCCAGGTCTTCGTAGATTTTCAGTGGTCTGATACTCCTTCCATTTCAATATTATCACTTGCACAGTGCTCCTTGGGATGTTTAAAGCTTGGAAAATCTTTTTGTATCCAAATCCGGCTTTAAACTTCTCCACAACAGTATCTCGGACCTTCCTGGTGTGTTCTTTGTTCTTCATGATGCTCTCTGCGCTTTAAACGGACCTCTGAGACTATCACAGTGCAGGTGCATTTATACGCAGACTTGATTACACACAGGTGGATTCTATTTATCATCATTAGTCATTTAGGTTAACATTGGATCATTCAGAGATCCTCACTGAACTTCTGGAGAGAGTTTGCTGCACTGAAAGTAAAGGGGCTAAATAATTTTGCACGCCCAATTTTTCAGTTTTTTATTTGTTAAAAAAGTTTGAAATATCCAATAAATTTCGTTCCACTTTATGATTGTGTCCCACTTGTTGTTAATTCTTCAAAAAAAAATACAGTTTTATATCTTTATGTTTGAATCCTGAAATGTGGCAAAAGGTCAAAAAGTTCAAGGGGGGCAAATACTTTCGCAATGCACTGTACATATGCATGTGGGACTTGCATATAAATTTGCATTAGCGTGTGAGCATGGTGGGACGGAGGCACTTGATTTTTTTTATAATTTTATTTGATCTTTTTTTACACTATAACTTTAATGTTTTTTATTTTTTGATGACTTATTGCTATCACAAAGAATATAAACATCTCTTATGATAAAAATAAATTCAAAGCATGAGAACACACCAAGATCGGTGTGATCTGATGCTTGTTGAAGTCAGCAATGGTTTGTTAACTGAGCCAGAACCCGCAAGTGAGGAAATCCTCCTTGTTTCAAGTTTCTGATGTCGTACAGTGGTAGGAAGAATAGTTGTTCCTTCCACTGTGTCATCTTTACTGAGTTCCATGGGAGACCCTGGTAAAGGTGGTGGCGGGAGGAGGAGGGGATCCCTCTTTGCCTCCTGTGAAAGTAATCCAGCGGCTCTTTAACCGCTTGGATTATCTTTACAAGACAAAGAATCGCCGAAAATGATATTTTGGTCATCAATGGAGCTGCAGCGATAACTGAGATATCACTCTTGAAATCCAAGAATGTTCAGGTACATCCTATGGATAGGAAGTGCCTAGAGCCCTGGTGTTTGGGGCAATGGCCCCCAGCAAAGTGCCCTTAGATACAACATTATAGAGAGGATTAGAGTTCTAACTACACGTGTTTAGTGGAATACAGCTGTAAAGGATAAAACTGGAATTCTGTATAAAAGAAACACATAATTCCTTTTCCTTCCTTCCTTTTTCCCTCCCCCTCCCCCGCTCCTCAAAAGTGCCAATTATGCAAGATGCAAGAGGAGCGGGGATGAGTCCTTAAGGCGGAACTTCCCCTTTTGGGTGGAGCTCCGCTTTAACCCCTTACCAGCCATTGTCATTCGTACCATGAGTGCATGTTTTTAGCACTGATCACTGTATTAGTGTCACTGGTCCCAAAAAAGTGTCAGTTAGTGTCTGCTTTGGCGCCGCAATATTGCAGTCCTGCTATAAGTTGCTGATCACTGCCATTGCTAGTAAAAAATAAATAAATAGAAATTCCATAAATGTATCCCATAGTTTGTAGACACTATAGCTTTTGCGCAAATCAATCAATATACGCTTATTGGGATTCTTTTTTACCAAAAATATGTAGCAGAATACATATTGGCCTGAACAGATGAAGAAATTTGATTTTATTGAATTTTTTATTGGATATGCTTAATAGCAGAAAGCCACAAAAAATTTGAATGCAGAGATGATCGAATACCACCAAAAGAAAGCTCTGTTTGTGGTAAAAAAAAGACATCAATTTTATTTGGGTACAGCATCGCACAACTGCGCAATTGTCAGTTAAATAACGTAGTGACGTATCACATAAAATGGGCTGGTCATGAAGGGGGGTAAATCTTCTGGAACTAAATGGGTTAGGACTTTACCAACACCTCTATCAGGATCTGAGCACATGAAGTGATCTCACACAATCTCACTGTGCCTGTCTGACAGGAGAGCCACCTGCTTTGTTTATATAGGCAGGTGGCTCTCCTGTCAGTTTCCCCGAAGATCGCGGGAGGCCAGCGGCAATCACCACCATTCCTCCCGCGGTCTGGCTCCGGCTGTGTCTCTTTTCAATGGTTTTTATTGAATATTTAATAAGAACAGGTGTACAACAATAGTACAAATCAGTACAGCAGGGGCGTAACTACAGGGGTTGCAGGGGTTTCAATCGCAACAGGGCCCCATGCTCCAGGCCCATGCTCCCTGTACACCTGGATAGGAGGGGCGGCGGGGGCAGCTGCAGGAGGAAAATGGAGGAGATTGGTTCCTCTGTATGCTGCCTCCGCCACTCCTCCTATCCAGTTCACTTGTGTTCTGCTGTCTCTGGGCCCCTGTGTGCTCCCCTGACCCCCCCCCCCCCACTGTGCTGCCCTCCCCCCACTGTGCTCCCTCTCCTGCTAGCTGCTGCTGCAGGGGTAGTGTCACAACAAAGAACCAGGAAGGGGTTGGTAAATATGTAATTTACCAGCTCCTTCCTTTTCTGAATGGACAGAGTCATAGTCAGTGACATTGTAAAAAAATTAAATGATAAAAAATAATACAATTAAAACACCAAGAAATAAAAACTACTGACACCATTGGGTGAACTTCCAGGATTCCAAAGGTCACACTTGCAACCGGGCCCTGGCATTCCACCACAGTGGCAAGATGGCAGGAAGGGGGCCCACTGCAGAACTTATGAAAGGGTCCCGCTGTGGGACCGTAATAAAGGGCCCCACAACGAGAGTAAAGGGCCCCAGGATCAGTGGGAAAACCCCCAGGCTTGAAGGGAAGGGCCCCGGCCAGGGGTCTGGGGGCCCTTCATGGTTTCTTGCACCGGGGCCCTGAAGGTTCTAGTTACGCCTCTGCAGTACAGTAAGTACACAGTATACAGTGCTACAGGAAGCATTGACAGTGTTGAGATGGATAGTAACATGGAAGCAATCAGTGAAATAACAAAGGTCATATCTATGAGATATGTGGGTCATATCTCCTGCTGTGTCTAATCACAGTGGGAGCACGGCTCCGGTGGCGTGCAAGGGCCACTGAGACTGCGTGAATGTACTCACGTAGATCTACGTGATAATGCGCAGCTGAGCCGCCCTGCCGCAGTAAATCTGCGTGGGGCGGTCAGCAAGTAGTTAAACTGTCATGCTACACTTAGTAGGCGCTGCTTTCTATTTTCTCCATGAAGTGAGCTTTCCTCTGCAATATGTGGACCCACCAGCAGTAACGACAGCTTTATATAAATATATGACTAAACACACATATGCACATATTCCATATTTAATTCCCATCATTTGTTTGAAGTAGAATAGGCGACCAATTGTATACACACACACTTCATTTGCAGTCATTTGGGAAAATGCAGTCTTTCAGATAAATGAATCCTACCTGCTCTTAATTGCATCATTAGATCCAGATGAAAAATGCAGGCATTCTATAATTAAGAACCAATTATACACCACGGACAGTGGATTGTGACAACCATACATGTAATGATGCTGGTTAGGTATCCCCATAACTATATTTTTAAACATACTTCATTCGAGGATACATTAAAGTCTGGCAACAAAAACAACAGCTCTTAACAAAAAAAAAATGAAGGTCTCCAGCTTATTTGCAGGAGCTTCATACGGAAGGTCTGGAAAAAAAAAAAAAGGAAATAAAGAATAAACACAACGCTGGTAAATGACTTGGCTATAGTCTATTACTATGTGCCGTGGGGAGCTTATTCTAAATTAAAGTATTCTGTCTGCTATCATGAGGGCTGGATGGATTAGCTCACTGCATATGTAAATCAGAAGAGGCAGTCTAGCTGGAGCTGAGGGTTCCACGCTGAATACAGAACAGGTTTCATTTCTAAATAAAAATAAAAGCGGTTTTTCTTTCAAGAGAACACAAGGAAATAACGATGTGCATGTCAAAGATAATGACTCATGAGTGAATGATGGTAAATGTATTCAAATATTTGAATATAGCTTGAAACAAAGGTTAATATAGTTAATTGTCGGACAAGTTCTTACAATTTACAGATTGTTCACAGTAAGTGTCATGATGTTAGGGACTGAAATATTTATCTATATATTCAGTTGTACTCGGGTGCGTAACACTATGGTTATTTTGTAGTGTGTTTATTGTGTGTTGACTTTATCAATGGGAAAAAGAACTAAAATCCTACCATGCATCTGTAAGGGTCACATCATCTGTTCTAACTGATATGTTCTCTATGGTCACTTCTTGAGGCACTCTCCATTGCACATTATAGTAAAACCTTGGATTCAGAGTAACTTGTGTAGCACCCTCCTAGGTAGGTGCTAGTGAGAAAGTATAGTTTGAGCTTTGTCTGCTTACCAGAAGAGCTGCAGGTAAATCTATATTGTTTTCTGCCTACCAGAGAGCAGGAACTGTTGGTGAGGTCTGCTCGTTGTGCTCAGGATGCAACTCATTCTGTCTAGAGGAGTGTTTCACACTGGTCCAATAGGGAGGCATGTTGGACAGTGGAAGAAAACCTGACAGAATGGGTGCATGGGCTTTTGATACAGTCCGGATGATTGGCAGAGAGAAAGTGCCTCTGTGCATGTTGGGATACTGTATAAAAGCCAGGAGCACATGTGCTTGAGGTCTTTTGTCTGTATAGTGGAGTCCCAGAGGGAGGGGGGAGGCTGCCTCCTCCTCTGTAGAAGTGCCATGCGGCCTCGGAGGGTCATCCTGGAGAGTAGCAGTGAAAAACTGAACCAAGAGATTCAGAGAAGCTGACTGAGAGGGGAGACACTGGAGGATCTGTCTCTGCAGTACAGTGAGTACAGAAGCTTGTGTCAAGGGGCCTGACCTGAGGGGGGCCACCCCTGCTCCTAGGATAGTCAGTGTACGGGTGTCGGTTGAAAAGGGATGTTACTCAGTGTGTCCTGAAGATAAGTTACCATCCACCAAGTCATCTTGTCAGAAAGTAAAGAGAGCAAGAGACTTAACCCCTTTCTACACTCATGGCAGTGTGGATCAAACAGCCTAGCTGCTTCCAACTGACATAGAAGTCCTCAACCAATGTGAATAGTTCAGCCGGAGTATCCCACTATTTCCTTCTCCTACTGTATGCTTTTCTGTATATCAATGGCAATATTTCATTCTCTCTATCTGCTAATGAATGGCTATGTTCTAAGACTCGTGTTAAACACAAGGCCTGAGGGCTGAATCTGGCCTGCCAGGCTATTTAATGTGGCCCTTGCACCTCTCCTGCAGCTTTGGCACCCCTCTTGTGCAGCAGCAGAAAGACTCGTCTCTGTCCCCCCCTCATATCACCAGTTGGCAGCAGAGGGGAGGACAGAACAACTTCTACAGATCCTGCATCTCTTAGTGCAGACCACAGCAACCCCTTACCTCCCTTGGTTTTAGCATTCAGCAGTTTTCAGCAGCTGAATCCAGAACTCCCCTGGTCCTCCTCCAGACCCCACACTTTCTGCTTTCCAGATCCACCCCATCTTCTTCTCAGCAGCAGCAGCACAAGGCAAGGGGGAGCACTGTGATGTAAGGGAGGGTGTAGAATTCTTGACCTCTGATGATGGGGGCTCTTAACATCTGATGTAAGGGGGGGGTGGAGTGCTCTGGGCATCTAGTCTTACAGATACAATTGGGTCTTTGAGGGCAACCATAATGCTGATGTGGCCCTCTATGGGTTTGAGGTTGACACCCCTGTTCTAAGACATGCACAGTGCACTGCCACAGAAATGTACATGGATATACCAGGGTTTCTCAGCTCCAGTCCTCATGGCACACTAACAGGCCAGGTTTGCAAGAAAACTGAAATACATCACAGATGGTATGATTTGCTGCTGAGTGATTGCAGTATTCTAGTCTGCATCTCCCCAAGGTAATACATAAAATCTGGCCTGTTAGTGTGCCCTTAGGACCAGAGTTGAGAAACACTGGTATATACAACTAAAAAATATCATTCCAATCTTTCAGATAAAATATATGCTACAGGGCAAACAACGAAGTTACTTCAGTCAACCTGTAGAAAAGAAAAATTAAGCTTTTTAACAGAAACAGGTTTACTTTCCATTTTTTAGTAAAAATGTATTTTTCTTCTTTGTGGCTTAAGGGGATTAAACATAGAGAATTTCCAGGTTCAAGGACAAGAGGCCAGCACACTGGAACTCTGGTAGCAATTAGGGAAGGCCCCCCCCACAATAAAACAAATAATAATTCATGTGAACCCCTATATGTAATGTGAACTGCTGCAACCCAAATCCTGGAAATGTGGATAAACTGGAAATAAAAACAAAAAGGGTGCGCTTTGAAAAATGATTATCAATCTGACAACAACAAAGCAGTCATATGAAAAGCAATAAAGTGCTAATACAAATAGTGACTGTTCATTTAAAACCAATGAATGTGATATACAACCTTAGTTTCATAGGTGTGCTCAGGGAGTGTGCCAGTACTCTACTGACATCATGCAAGTTTTTATAAATTATTAAATGTTTGCTTACATTTATTTATAAGAGTGCATGTGTCTGTTTGTGTATATATATATATATATATATATATATATATATATATATATATATACACACACACACATACACACACACACACACACACACACAGGGCTTTTTCTCTCAGAGAATAGGTGCAGGAACCGAGTCATCCCTTATTTTTTGCTCCCTACTTACCCCTGAGCATCACCCCTCGGTTCCACCTCCTATGCACCTTCCACTATCACCCCTTTTAGAGAATACAGAACCAAATATAATTTTGTGCTACTAAGTGATGTTCATGGAATTTGTTAATGATAATAGGAAAGACACTAAAACAGGTCCCCTACAGTAAGCAACAATAGACCCCACCCCAGCAACAGTAGAGCCCCCCCCCCAGCAATTATAAACCCCATCCTAGCAACAATATATTTCCAACCCAACAATGGACTTCCTCCTCAACAATGGACCCCCCACAACAAAATACTACCCCAGCAACAACAGATCTCCCAGCAGCCAGCAACAATAGACCTCTCCCTCAACATTAGATCCCTCCCAGAAACATTGGACCCCTCACCAGCAACAATAGATCTTCACACAAATATTGATCCCCTCTAGCATCAATAGACCATCCTGCACACCCTAGCACTCCTTGCCATTCATCACATGCATTCATTGCTGGAGGTGCCGGAACTGCGTTCCACCACATTCCCACTGAAAAAAAAAGCTGTGTTATGTATATACATATATATATATATATATATATATATATATATACATACATACTGTATATACACATATACACACACGCATGTGTTTTTGAGCTTTAGGGTACACAATCCTAATACTATAGGCTGCGCACATCTATGCTTAGCTTGATCTAGTAATACACAATTCCATATCGGAAACAATAAAGTGCAGGTGCTAATAATTTGTGCAAGGTACAAACATATACAAAAATTCAAAAATAACATTCAAACATATCATAAATGTAAATAAAGTCCATTGGATAAGTACCAAAAATGCTCAATGCTTCACAACCCAAAGTCAATCTAAAGGTGATCAGGTGTGGCAAAGGTGCCCTCAGATATAAACAAATGGCCTCTTACCAGAACATATGGATCTCGATTACAGAGATCAGAACCAGCCTGTGTTGAATCTCCACAACAGAAGCTTCACATAAAGTAAATACCTCTTTGATTTGCTCATAAAGGCAGCAGATGAAAGACAGGGAGAAGCGTCAGTGTAAACCAGTATGGTATATTTATTACAAATAATAAAAACACACTTACAATGAGGCAGAGAAATCAAGCATGTAAAACAAGACAGCTGCAGTGTCATCCGTCCAGCGGGCCATGATGACGTCACACGTGGTCTCCACCTGATGCTTTTCCCCAAAAATGTCGTCTTCTGGGATTGGGATCCTCTGCCTCATTGTAAGTGCATTTTTATTATTTATTATAAATATACCATACTGGTTTACACGATGAGGCTTCTCCCTATCTTTCATATACTGCCTTTATGAGCAATTCAAAAATGTATTTTCGTATGGAGACATGCTTTATGTGAAGCTTCCGCTGTGGAGATTCAACACAGGCTGGTTCTGATCTCTGTAATAGAGATCCATATGTTCTGGTAAGAGGCCATTTGCTTATATCTGGGAGCACCTTTGCCACACTGGAGCACCTTTAGATTGACTTTGGATTGTGAAGCATTGAGCACTTTTGGCACTTCTCCAATGGACGTTTTTTTTTTTACATTTTATGTTATTGTTTAATTTTTGTATATGTTTGCACCTTGCACAAATTATTAGCACCTCTACTTTACTGCTTCTTATATGGAATTGTGTATTACTAGACCTAAGGTTGTATATCACATCCATTGGATTTAAAGGAACAGTACACTAATTATATTAGTATTTCATTGCTTTTCAAATGACTGCTTTGTTGTTGACAGATTATCATATTTTAAAAAGAACAGCGCACGTTTTTTGTTATTATTGCCTCCCCACAATAGCCTAGGTCAATGATGGCGAACCTTGGCACCCAATATGTTTTGGAACTACATTTCCATGATGCTCATGCACTCTGCAGTGTAGTTGAGCATTATGGGAAATGTAGTTCCAAAACATCTGGGGTGCCAAGGTTCGCCTGGCCTAGGTCATCAAATGTATGGTGGCTGGATATATGAAGAATTATGAGTGTGTTGCTCTATATATCCTGCAAGAAACCACTGTGCAGCACTAAGAAGCAGAACCTGTGCATGTAACAGGGAAATACTGGAAACTCATGGCCTAAGGTGGGGGTGAAAACCAGCAGAAAGTGTTTCATGCAAAGGAGTTGTTTTACTCAAACTAGGGAGTGCAAATCTGGTGCAGCTGTCCATGGTAGCCAATCAGCTTATAACTTCAGCTTGTTCAATAAGGCTTTGACAAAAAAAAAAACTGGAAGCTGATTGGTTTCTACACAGAGCTGCACCAGATGTTGCACTCTTTAGTAGAGTTGGAAATCACTGTAGTGCACTGTTTGCCACTGGGGTCAAGCGGCTGCCCTGGTGCCTAGTAAACACAAGAGGTTGCTCACTTGGCATGTGTGCCATTCAGAGAACACTTCCCATTTTCTCTATGAATGCAATGCATTATATAATTGGACAAGGTGGAGGTGCAGGTGGTGATGTCTTTGTCTTGCCTCTCCACCTCATCCAATTAGAGCTTGTTTTGCTTATGCTGGACAGACCTCCCGTGTTTAGTAAGAAACAAGGCAACAGCTCAGAAAAGGACCCAGAAGCTAGAGGTGATAACTGTAGTAGCAGTGGCTACTACAGGGATTTTAAGCATGCACAGGAACCAGACAGGTATAGAACATGTATACCTAAAGTGGATGTAAAGGCAGAAGGTTTTTAATAGTAATGCATTCTATGCATAAGATAAAAAAACCTTCTGGTTGCAGCAACTCCCCTCAGCCCCCTAATACTTACCTGAGCGCCATTGACTCCCGCTGCTGTCAGTGAGCCAATGAGGAAAGAGAGGGGGCGGGGCCAGGCCATAGCTCTGTGTACACGGAACCACGGCTCGGCTTGGGTGCCCCCATAGCAAGCTGCTTGCTGTGGGGGAACTCGGCAGGAGGGAGGGGCCAGGAGCGCCAAATAGGGACCCAAGAAGAGGAGGATCCAGGCTTCTCTGCTCAAAACAGCTGCACAGAGCAGGTGAGTATAACATGCTTCCTATTTTTAAAGGAGAACAAAAATTAGACTTTAGTATCACTTTAAAGTGGAGTTCCACCCTAAATTTATACTTACCTCCATCTTCTCGCTCCGGGTCACCTGAAAAACAAATGGATAATCGCAATTTTTTTTTTTTTTTTTACTTACCTCGCATGGAAGAAAATATACTTACCTTACTTCCTTCTTCCTCCCCTCGGCGGCCACGGCCCGTCGTCACTTCCTGGCTTTGCAATGATTCCTGGGAGCTGAACGTTATCGCTCCCAGGAATCAATGCGCCTGCACCAGCCCGGACGTCAGTTCCGGTGCGCGTGCGTCATTCCCTTCTAAACAGCTTCTGGGCATGCCCAGAAGCTGTGGAGGGATGACGCGCGCGCACCGGAAGTGACGGCGGGGCCGGTGCAGTGTATCGTGGGACCGAAGATGACGGAAGAGGACGCAGAAGAGGATCGCGCTGGCTTCAAGCTGCCCACACCTGAGATGGCAGCGCTGGACAATACTTTTTCAAGGTAAGTATTTCTCCTAAAAGGTAAGTGCAACCCGGGACAGATCAGAGGCTAGCCATTGTGGAATGTACTAGCCCTGACTGTCCCGGGGGTATTTTTATTAAAAAAAAGTATTCCCAGGGTGGAACTCCGCTTTAAGACTAGTACTAATTGCACGCTTTTAAGACCAGTACAAATTGCACGCTTTTTTAGTTCAACCCAGTGAAAAAATGACAGATCACTGTACCAATACAAGCAATGTTGGTGTGGTGATCTCACCCCCACTGTGCTTTTGTATTTTGACAGAGGGACCTCTGCCAGAATACACCTAATACTGCTTGCAGGAAGCAGGTTGTCCTTTCTACAAAAGCTGGTCTTTAGATCGGCTTCTGTCGGACACACTGCTGTACACACTGACGGAAAGTCAGCTGGTTCTTGATGAATCAACATATTTTCAGACAGTGTGCACCCAACTTTTCACTGGCATAAGGTAGACCAATGTAATAAGTAAAAAATAATTTATACCTGGAATTTAGCTTTAAGCTAAAATGTTGTACTGTGTTGAACAATGGCAGAAGCATTGGTTAAGTGATACCTTCAATCGGTTGAGTAGATTACAGTTGCAAGCTTAATTTATTCATTAACCTACTAAAAGGTATTATTTAACTAATTTTTGTAATAAACTGTAACAGTAATAATTTAATTTTCTGACTTTTGGCTACAATTTTTACAACTGAAATTTGAAAGTTAATTTTATCAAATAGATATGTCTTATTGAAGTGTACAGTAATGAATTTGCTCCATCTGTGTTATTGGCAGCTATGCAGAAAATGCTCTGCAAGCCTTATATTCTCTGAAATGTCGATTTGTTCAAAGATAACATCAGATCACCAATGGTTATGAGCCATTCGGTTTTATGAAGGTGAATGAAATCAACCCACAAAAACTGATGAGCCAGCCATAATAGGGGATTTTGATATTGATATTATAAAGATTAAAAAAAATAACATTTGCTAACAATCTATATAAATAGAGATGAACCAATGGAAAAGTAGACTATAGTAATGCCATTGTAAACAGATCATTGCCCAAATTCGCACCCTACTAAGTGAAACAATTTAACAAATGCCTCAATGAAAAGTTGGGCACTAAATGTTTAATCCTTTTACAACTCAATAGCTACTAAATATTAAAGTGGTATTAAACCCAAAACCAAAAAAAAATCAAGCTTACCCATTATTAGATGTAATGGCTGCAGTGATTTTCTTTATTTATTTTTTTCTCCTCTGTTTTTACCTGGCAATCTGACCAGTAACACATCTCCTGTATTAGTGAGACATAACTCTAGATCAATGAGCACAGGGGCACAGACAGTAGCATTATCAGTCTGGAGGGGAGGGTAGCGTTAACTGTGTAACACTGAAAATTGTTACTGAGATGCAGAATTTTCTCTGTCCACAAGATGGCAATGCCAACTAGTTTTTCCCAACTGTGACTGGAATACGAGTGCCAGCGGCAGCCTGGGAGATGTGGTCTTGAAGGAAGATCCCATCCGCAGTCATCCTGGGGCCACAACTACAAGGCCTATGAGCACCTGGAGGGATGATAAATAGGTAAAAGCCTGTGAAGGAGCCAGGCAGTTGGGGGAAACGTACCAACTGGGAAGAAGTGTGTGAGCCATGCTGTTGAGTTGTGCTGTGCTAGGCCACACCATGCCAGGCTGAACTGTACCAGACTTGGCCATGCCAGAGCTAAAGAGCCAACTGTTGAGCTGGAGGATGAATAGGAGCATGGGCCTCCCGCAACCAGAATAGCTGCTCATGTCACCTTCGCATCTGCTGCCTTTGCTGCACCCCTGTTCAAGGAGGCCCCCTCACCATACCGTCAAATTGCTGCTGCTCGAGGACTGTGGCAGAGGAATCCAGTGAGGGGGGGTCTCTGACTCACATCATAGCTAAAGCTATTTGTTAACCCATTTCTTCTGCCAAAATCTGATAACAAAGCAAACCCTTCCTCTTTCACTTTGCAACAGGAGACTTATCACATCTGCCTCTGTCTTCTTCATCAGGCAGCAGTCATCAGATCCAAACACAGACATTAATACTCCATAACACTGATTTTGTTTAGCTCTCCATCTGCCCCTCCCTTGGCTAATTAATACTCTATTACTTTACACTCTCAATTATCACTTTGAACTAGCTTCAGTCTCTGCCTAACTGCACTAAGGAATCAACTTAGTTGATTCAAGAAAAGTTGTGAAGGCTCTCGCACTATCACTGTGTCAACACATATAAAATATAAAAAAAAATATGAAAATAGATAAAAGGAGCAAGCATCTAACACCAATATAGCTAAACCTCGGGCTTTAGAGAAAGAAAAATCAAATGAAAAAAGGGGTACTACGCTAGTTAAAACTGTGAAAATACTAAAGTAAATATCGTAAAGATCGTTTCTAGGTTAAAATTAGTGGACATTGTGATACCCAATTAGTAGGATAATATCGCAAGGTCTATCCGATTGGATTGTATGTTATACTGAGGAGGAGGGATTAGAGAGTGGGTTCTAATCTTTCTTGGGTATGTCAACGAGGCTAGAGCGACGTGCCCTCAGCTTCCGATGACGTCAACTGAGGAAACGCGTCAAGCTGACATGCACGTTGCCTCGACTTGAGTGTACCTTGGAACGCATGCCGGTTTAGTGACTTCCTGAAGCGGTGCTGCTCCCCGAATGGTGTGTGGGTAATGGGAGCCTAGCGTTTACTTGGAACAAAGGGTTTTTTGTGCTGGAAAGAAGTCATGTCTTCATGCCTGTTATGCCTATAGGGCCTTTTTAACAACTTTCTAAAAAAAATTGAAGCATCCCTTTTTAATACTACACTATGAGGAGTCTGTCTGTCTATTTGGTTTGCATCCCCTGAGATCCACATAGAGGAACTTCCTCCACAATGGTGCACGGATCGCTGAACTCAGATCACGGAGATCTATTAGGTGTATTTTGATCTCTTGTTGTCATATGGTAACAGAGATCAACTACATTTGGTGAGTTTGTATTTCTTCTATTTCTGGAGGTGTTTGGAGGATGCCATCATCACTATTTTTCGGGCCAGTTATATTTTGCACGACTGGAAAACACAATCACATTGTTGAAATCCCAATTGGGACCTACACTGCACATGGGTTGATTTTTCTTTGGACTATTATTGACATTTAGCACATTTATTTGCACATTGCACTTTAATGGACTGATTATATGGTTTATTCTATTTAGATTGTTATTTACATTTATACTCATTTATTATAGAAGTGACCACATTCACTATTTTTTGTTTATTTATTGTGATTATTTATTGCACGGGTGCACTTTTATAACATAGTGATATTTAAACTTTGTGGAATTTGCGCTGCTTAAATTGCATTCTGTGATTTAATATTTACATGGTCTATTACCCTTAGGGTCTTGAAGCAGCAGCAATTCCCCCTTTTTTGTGTTTTTTTTTTTTTTTTTCTTTTTACACGTTACTTGTTTGGTGCGAGTGTTTTTTTTTATTTTGATATAACATACTGCCAGTGTTTAAATGTGAAGATGCCAATTAGTGCAATATACAAAGGAAGTGTGTATAAAAATGATATGCTTCAGAAAAAAGTCCAAAATGACTGCATGAATAAGTGACAATAGGTACAATAATGTGCACACATAGTCATACACGTAATAAGAATGGTGAGTAAATAAATAAATGTGCTGAAAAGGGATAACAAAGTCAATTATATAACATCAGATCACAACTTCTCCCTTCACCATGTGATAGATGTGTGATAAATAGGAAGTAATTCTTCCACTATGGTGTCACTCAGTGCTCTCAGGCCACTCACCTTACTGCTGTAATGTAACAGCACAAATAGTTGCTCTTTGGTGTGAGACTTTCACTCTCAGCAAATCCCTAGGGTATGTGTCACTTATGCGGTCCTCCTCCCTTTTTCTTTAGTATACTACATAGCACATGTGGATTAAAATTGGAACTCCATAAAGCATTACCATTTAAAATTTTTTATTAATGTCAATGGAGTACTCACATATAAAAACAATATGCCATTAAAACATCCACGTGCGCCGGGCTTGTCTAGACGTCACTTCCAGTATGCCTCTGCCCTACGCGTTACGTTACAGACACGTGACTTCATCAGGGGAACCCTGATGTTCCCCTGAGAGCAGAACATGGGTTGCTGATTTTGAGTTTGAGCTTTTAAGGTCTACGCCTAGCCCCTGGGTCTGAGAGCCCTCAAATGACGTAGCCTTTATCTTTTCTTTTTTTGTTATAATTCTTCCTGGTCACATGACGTGAAATCTTGGACAACTACTGTTTACGCTCTAAATACTGCAGTATATGCTGAATTTGGGCCTAAGAGGTAAATCTGTTTATTGCATTGTATTTGCTTCTTTTTTGGCAATGTTTATGTGCCTTGACACTGGCATACCAATCTGCTTTGTTATATTATAATTTTAATCTAATACAGTCTGCTTATTTCCTTAAAAAAGACAATAGGGTTGATTTACTAGAAGCAAATAGACTGTGCAATTTGCAAAGTGCAGTTGCACTCAGCAAGAGCAGTTGCTCCAGGGCTTAGTAAATGAGCAGAAGCTTTTTTTTTTTAATTTTCCCTGCACATGATTAGGTATTAGAGTGAAACTTCACTTTGCAAACTGCACAGACTATTTGCATTTAGTAAATCAATGTGTGCTATCTGGGAGTTCCCAACCAGGGTATTCTATTGGTGTCAACTGGGGTGAGGCTTCACCTAGGGCTAAACGGCTCCTGTGGGGGGTAGAGCTACAAATGTATTAGCAGATTTACATACACTAACAAATTGAAGCCAAACTCCAGCTAATAATTTATAACCAGTTACAGCAAAGGGTCCTTTCACACGGGCTTTCCAGCAGACGGATGACAGCTCTGTCTCCGCTTACTTTGCAAAGACAGAGCTGTCAGATCCCGCTCTCCTCTATGGGAGATCGGATGAAAACGGCCTAAATCCGATCCTATCCGATCCTCCAGATGGACGGAAAATAGGGTTTCCATCCATCTGGATTTCACAGACAGGATCGAATAGCAGCCGATGTCAGTGGACATGCCACCACTGACATCCCCTGCTCCATAGGGGTGCATGGAGCATCTGATCAGGTCCACCCAAAAAATTGACAGGCAGACCTGGTTGGAAAGCCCATGTGAAAGGGGCCAAACTGTTTTTTCTGTCGGGATAAAGGTTTTGCATGAATAAATAAACGACGATAATTTTAATAATCCTTGCCAGTGTTACGTGGTTTGTCTTATCTATGTAAACTGATACATTCTGCTGGAGAGTGGGCTTTTGAAAAACAACAGATTTACTGGTTAGATCACTGAATGCAGATAGAAATAAAAAGCCTAAACTAATACAGCCATCACATCTAAGAATTAGTAAACTGCAATATAATAAATGTTTGCTTTTGGGAAAAATACTGCTTTAAAAATGAACTACAGGCTAAATTCACAAAAAAAAAAAAAAAAAACATAAAAAGGGAGCTGTTTTACCTGTCAAAGACTTGTTTTCTCTGTCCATACAGTCCTGATATTTACATAGCTCTGCCCCACTAAACAATATATATTTAGCTGGTTAGGAGACACAATCTTTTGCTGCTTCTCTTTTCACTTTCACATTTAGGTCACCTCACTACTCCCTATTATGTGACTGTAGAGTGAATAAAAAAGCAGCACACTGATAAGCTCATTTCAGCCACTCTTCCTATTAGGATGCTATTTGCACTGCGGTATACTTGGTTTGCTCCTTGTTCTGCTCATCCACCCCCTTCTTGGGAGTTCAGCTGTACAGAATATACAGTAGGCTGCAAGAGGCCGATACCATCTCATATTTAGGTACTTACATTGTTTGCATAAAAAAATATATTAATGGTTAGAGAGCTGCAATTATTTGTGCCCGGAGTCCAGTTTTAGGTATTCTTGGCCAAATCCCCCAAGTGCTTAAAGCAATATAAAAGCCATATGTTTTAAGGGTTTTCAGCAGCTGATTTGCTCACTTACTGAGTATGCAGCTTCTTTATTTTTTATCCATTGTCTATATTCCTGTTTGAGCTTCTGCCATGATCACTGCCCCAGATTTTCTTTTTCAGGTGGCTCTTCTTTTGTAGCATTCTATAGTGTCATCCTTTCATGCTGGGACACACAGCCATGTAGCCTAGAATGGCAAGGCACTCCCCTGCTTTTGCAGCTAGACTGGCTTGAAACTGCACTGTCCACTGTTAGCTCTTTCCTGCAAAGACTAGAAGCTCTGGGAAGCAGTACCAGGATAGCAGAAGCCATCAGCATTGAAAGTTTTAAACTGCAAGTGCTTGTAAGAATTTTAGCACATAGTTTATTTTAGTGTGCTTTTATTAATGTGTTCAGCTAAAAACACACAGAGGTTACAACTGCTTTAATCTGTTAAAGCGGTTGTTAACCTGCTGAAAAAAAAAACCTGAAAGATAAAGGCATAATGTGCTAGTATGCATTGCATACTAGCTCATGATTAAATACTCACCTTAGAACAACGCCCTCTCAGCGGCGACCGGTCACCACTGAGGGGGCTGAGATCGTCTCTCGTCCTTTTTTCCGGGATTGCGGGCTTTGGCGCTGTGAGTGTCTGTAGCCGCGATGACGTCACTTGCGCACATGCGCGCCTGAGCCCTCGGTTACTGCAAGAAGCTCTGGAGTTAAGGCACGGTACGCCGGACCTTCAGAAGGCATGCGCCGCTGACATCAGGGGATGCATGCAGGGTGGATATCTCCTAAACCATGCAGATTTAGAAGATATTCATTTTAACTATTTTATTTTACCTATTTTAGCCTATGATAAGGCTTAATTAAAACAAGGTATGCAGCGCTTAATATAGTCATCATAGAAATCAATCAATGTAAGTAATGATGATAATGCATAATTATAGACGCCCCCTGATGATGTCACGATCTGACGAAACCGGTTGGGGACCGGCCACGTTTGCCCTGTAACATTCTTGCAGCGTCCTCCTTCCTCTGCTGGGAGATTAGGATTTCATTTGGCTACAGCTATCACACAGTTTAATTGCAAGTTCCCCTCAGGATACTTACCTTGATGCCTGGTTTATCTACTGAAATGTGAGTGCTTTTTCCATTAAATATTACCTGTGTCAAAACATACTGCACCATGAGGAGTTCTTTCTTCTTTTATGTGCCGATGTGATATCAATACTTCTATGAGAGGATTGGCTATGTACACTTAGAGGCATTTCCTGTGGAGGTGATATTTTGTCTGACCTAGTGTGAAAGGAGACGAGTTCCTGTCAATGTGTACTGAGATCCCTGTAATGGGGATCACACATTTCTGGTAAGAGGCCACTGTTACTGGTGTTTGGTGGAGGCAACTCATTTCTGATCTTCTCACCCGCATCTTGGACCGCTTATTGGACTCCTTTCTCCTATGGACTTTCTATAATTATGCATTATCATCATTACTTACATTGATTGATTTCTATGATCACTATATTAAGCGCTGCATACCTTGTTTTAATTTTGTCTGAGGTTGGGGTACAACAACTTTTTTATGCTGGCAGCTGGTATTGTGATCTTATTCTGTTTGTTTGATTAAGCGCAGTATATTTTGTTTTTTATGATAAGGCTTACCTGTAAGTAAAAATCAGAAAGTGGAGTATACAAACGCTTAAAGTAAAAAAAAAACTGTTTAATGCCAGTCCAAGTCCTATTATTGTGTTAATAGACTAACCACTTCCTTACCGCTGGACGTCATATGACATCCTGGGCTTTAAGTGGGGATATCTGAAGTAGCTGCAAGCATCATTCAGATATCATTTTTTTTAGCCAGCGATTCCCTGCACTGTAAGAACAATCATAGTGGCTGTTCAGCCTCTTGTTCATTCTTACAGGCTGTGGGAGGGGACACCCCTCCCGCCGCCCTCTGGTGCTTTTACCGCCTAGCCCATGCGATCGGTGAGCCGGAGAAGGAATCCGCCGGCGGCAGAAGTACACAATAGAGACTGCCGAGCACCAGATGGTCCCCGGCAGTCTCTTTAACTCTCAGAGGCCTGGCAAATGTCAATACTGCCATGATCTCGTGACCGTTTTTTTTTTTTAATATTTCAGGCTTTCCAGCCTGTAGGAGAGATCTGAGGTCTTATTGACCCCAGATCTCCATAAAGAGGACCTGTCATGCATTATTCCTATTACAAGGGATGTTTACATTCCTTGTAATAGGTATGAAAATGATCCAAAAAAAAATTAAAGGGAAAGTGTAAAAATAAAAAAATAAAATAAAATAAGCAATAAAAAAAAAACAAATGTAAAGTTCCCCCCCGTACCCGCGTGCTCGCACACAGAAGTGAACGCATGTGTACATCGTGGCCACATATGTAAACGGCGTTCATTCCATACTTGTGAGGTATCACCAAGAACGTTAGAGTGAGAGCAACAATTCTAGTCCAAGACCTCCTATGTAACTCTAAACTGGTAACCTGTAAAAAAATATAAAGCGTTGCCTATGGAGATTTTTAACCTCCCTGGCGATATGATTATGTCAGGAATTCTGTACCAAAAGCGGTACAATTTTTTGCATGGAAATTTGGCGTTATGTATTATAGGCCTACAATTCTTAGTAATTACTGACTTAAACCTGACCAAAACAAGACTCTAGTAGACATCCCAGATGTGATAAATGTGAAACACAAATGCATGAATTATAATCTAATCAATAATATAATTTTATTATATAATATATATATATAATAAAATTATATTATTGATTAGATTATAATTCATGCGTTATTATTATTATATATGTGTATATGTGTGTATATACTGTATATACATATATATATATATATATATATAATATAAATGTTATGTGTTTGTGTTTTGTGCAACGTTCAACTTTTGAATTTCCCTCCCTAGTTCCTCTCCCATGCAGCATTGCTGCTGCAGGGAACGGAACCAGGAAGTCCTGATACCGACAGACGAGCGGCAGGGATCTCGGCTGGCGATCACAGCAATGGGAGATCATCGCTGGATGACCAGGAGAAGGTAAGAGACACCACTGCTCGCTCTGCACATCTACCCCAAGCGTGACTCGGGGATACCGATAACAGCATGGAAAATCCACCCCGTGTCACGCTCGGGGATACCTCTAGGCAGGTTAAGTACCGAAGTTTGGCGTCATTCCACGAGTGTGCGCAATTTTAAAGCGTGACATGTTAGGTATCTATTTACTCGGCGTAATATCATCTTTCATATTATACAAAAAATTAGGCTAACTTTAGAGTTTTGTTTTTTAATTCATGAAAAAGTGTCTATTTTTTTCCCCAAAAAATGCGTTTGAAAATTTCTGCGCAAATACCGTGTGACATAAAAAGTTGCAATGACCGACGTTTTATTCCTTAGGCTCTCATCTAAAAAAAAAAAATATATATATATATATATATATATATATATATATATATATATATATAATATTTGGGGGTTCTGAGTAATTTTCTAGCAAAAAATGATGAATTTTACATGTAGGAGCAGAGTGCCAGAAATGGCCGGGTAAGGAAGTGGTTAAAAATTGTCTATGTAGACTCTGCGGTCTGTAATGATGATGTTGACTCTGTGGTCTTTATAGCTAAAGATCACGTCATTTCAGATGCCCAGGCAAGTTGCTAATTTCATGGCAGTCCCTTTTTAATGCTAAAGAATCATGAAATTTGGTCTGCACTCTGCAATAGGCACACATAAAATGTTTTTGAATTATATAGAATTATGCAAAGGATCACCTGAAAGCCTATTACATGTGGTCACAATTCTTTTAGTATCTCTACACTTCATCATCACCATCTCCCTAAAATTATTCTAAAATGTTATGGACAAAGCAGTGATTTTGTCGTTGCTTACCTCATTCACGTAAACCCAGTGGCTGTCCTTTGATGCAAGATTGGTTTCCACTGCCTATAAGCAAAATAAAATGAAAATAAACACATTAATATAATTCATAGCAAATGTCTTTTTTTTTTTATCAGCAGTTGCTAAAGTCATTTGGGTAACTGTAATTAAAATTTTAAAATAAGATCGTTTTGAAGAACTCTAGTTCTAAAACAAGAATTATGAAGTTGGTGGTATTAATTATGTCACATACAACAGCACTTCTAATTAACTTGAAGGCTGCCCTGCGAAAAAGTCATTTTTACTACAGCAAATAGAACCGCGCGGTACAATTAAACAGCAGGTTATAATCACAGCACATTGTCTTCTAAATATATTTATTTTAACATGCCAATCAAACTTTACAAATTAGTCTAAAAATTATTTATTTCGGTCTCCTTGCTCCCACTTCTGTACTTTTAAACACAGTTTTTCTACTAATATAGCAACAGCCATTACCATATTTTGCGCTACGCAACCCGGGTGGCTTCATTCCTGTTTCACAGGAAGTAGCAAATATGTTCATGATATTTAGACTTAATTTCAAGCATATAAAAAATGCATTAATGTAGTGGTAAACCTCAGACATGAAAAATGAACAAAGGATATTCCTCTATTGCAGGGGTCTTCAAACTATGGCCCTCCAGTTGTTTAGAAACTACAATTCCCATCATGCCTAGTCATGTCTGTGAATTTCAGAGTTTTTCAATGCCCCATGGGATGTGTAGTTCCGCAACAGCTGGAGGGCCGTAGTTTGAGGATCCCTGCTCTATAGTGTGTACTTATCTCAGTTAGTAGCACTAAGTGTAATTTCTTGCTGCTGCTTCATTCCTCTGCTATCAGCCTGAATCACTTCTAAAATGTTTTCCTGACACCAAGAGGTAAAAAGGTGACAGGGGAGGGATTTCCAGCTTCAGTTATGTTCCTGTGTGCTGTGGGGGGGGGGGGGGGATGTGTCCCTTCTCTCCAATCAGATCTTGGAGCTCTCCTCACTGAGCTCTGTAGTGTGAGATATCAGGTCTCTGTCCCCTGTTTTATGTCTCAGGCAAGCTTTATAAATTCTGCACTTTGAACAGGTGTAGAGAAGAGACAACAGCAGATAAACAGGTACAACTTATCTAGGAGGATTTGTTTTATTTCTGTGTATCAAATGATGTCAGTCACTTCACTGGGTATATTTTATTTTTTATTACAGGTACTTAAATAGCACAGTGAATTTATGCAGCACTTTACATATTGTATGTATTGTACATTTATGTTAGTCGCCGCTCTCTATGGAGCTTACAATCTAAGGCAGGGATTCCCAAACTACATCCCTCCAGTTGTTCAGGAACTACAATTCCCATCATGCCTAGTCATGTATGTGAATATCAGAGTTCTACAATGCCTCATGGGATGTGTAGTTCTGCAACAGCTGCAGGCCTGTAGTTTGGGAATCCCTGATCTAAGGTATATGTAAGGGTTTAAAAGCACTTACAAGCATTTCAAGGAAAGTCAATTTTTTTGAGTTACAAGTTAGACAAATCCCAAATCCACTTGCTGTGATGCACAGCCCTCCTAAAGTAAATGAAAAACTTCCCTACCTTTCATAACTGAAAATCTTTCTTAAATTATGTCTCACATGCTCTCCTCCCCAGTCACTGCAGCTCAGAGTAATAACAGAGGCAGTGCTGTCAATGCAGAAAGCAGGGGCAGGATTATTTTGGGTGGCCAGGTGCTGATTGATATGCTACAGGCCTGTGAATCAGCTGTGATATTGGTGATAACCACACTCCTGCAACATTTTTGCCTTCCTGAGAGTGGCTACTATACTCTGAATTCAGGAGAAGTGCAGCATTGTTGACGCAAAAACACAGGAAGCTACATTAGATGAACTTCACTGGCAAGATCAATAGGTATGTATTGGACCTAGCAGAGCAACTAGGAGAAAACTAAGTGCAGATGGGCTTCAGGGGCATCTATGTTATGCTAAAGACCATAATTCTACTTAAAATGCTAGGCTACTTAAAAGGCCAGGACCACATCTTTGTGTTGTGGTAATGTACACAATTAATCACTTGCCGACTGACAGCAGTACATATACTGCGGCAGGTTGGTTCTGCCGAAACGACATACCTGTAAGTCGCTTGGCAGGGCCGCTAGCGGGGCACGAGCGTGCCCATTCGCCACATGGGAAGCCAGTTTGCGGGTTGGCGGCTGCGACTGCCATCGGCACCCGCGATCGCTCCCCACAGAGACAGAACGGCGGTCTGCCGTTGTAAAAACAGCAGGCCTCGGTTCTCTCAGTTATGAACACAGGGATCCTGTGTTCTTCTTATTTAGGAACACAGGTCTCTGTGATCATCCAGTGAGTCCATCCCCCATACAGTTAGAAAGTCCCTTGTAGGGGGGGACTGTGTTCTGTGTTGATGTTAGTGACTTATTGCATCATACATGGTATTTTTTGTCTTTTACATAGTTCCCCTTTTAGCCCCCACTCCCAAGTTGATTCAAATTTAAAACATTTGTATTTCAAGCAAAAGATACTGAAGAATGCAGTTAAATGCATCACAAAAACAGCTTCTGTAAATGAAATATATAATCTTTAGCTGATGACTATGATTACAGACTTGGTTTTAGCTTTAATGGCATTTTTATGCTCCGTTGTCAGAAATAAAGCATATATGTTAAAATTACCTTGTAGAAACGACATCCAGAAATGAATGAATTGGAGTATTTATGCAGGTAATGATACTGAACTAGAAAACAGCTATCCTTCTTGTATCTTAGGCAAAGATCTACTAGTACTCAAAAGAGACATTAAAGTGGAATAATGATGGCAACCTCAGAGCTAAATTATGGATCATTTTCATGATTATGTCAAAGGTTTAACTTCACAGGGATGCTGTGTACATGATATCAGTGTAACTGTATTTACTGAACATGGAGGATCATTTTAGAATGTTCACAGATAGGTAAAAGTTGTCTCTTACAATCAATTGCTTTCACTTTCACACATAAATATATATATATACTGTGTATATATATATATATATATATATATATATATATATATATATATATATACAGTGATACCTCGGTTCACGAAAGTTTCTATTCACGAACAACTCGGTTCACGAACAGAAAAGTTCATAAAAATATGCTCCGGTTCACGAACTCCGCTTCGGTTCACGAACAGGAGCCGCGGCCATTTTAATGCTATTTCCAGGCTGTCACATGGTTTTGACTTCCTGTAGGAAGATCGTGGAGAGAAGAAGAGACACAGAAAGAAGTACTGTGAGTACTGTGAAGACACTTTCAGTGACTTTTTGCTTTTTGGTGTGCTTTTTAGCACATACAGTACTGTACTACTGTACTGTACTGTACAATACTGTACAGTACTTCTGTACAACCCTCCCACCCGCCTCCCACCTGCCTTCCTCCATGCCAGAAGTCATCTCAAGCAAGGTTAGAGTTATCTCTTTATACATTACTATACTGTACTAATGTGTGTTGTAATTTGTTTCATATTTTTGTGCTTCAAAAACCAAAAAAATAAAGGTCAGAACGGATTAACCGGATTTACATTGAACCCTATGGGAAAATGTGCCTCGGTTCACGACCAATTCGGTTCGCGACCAGAGTCAGTTCACAAATTAAGTTTGTGAACCGAGGTATCACTGTATATAGAAGTCGCTAATCGCCGCCATTACTTGTAAAAAAGTAAATAAAATTTCCATAAATGTATTCCATAGTTTTTGGACACTATAACTGTTTTGCAAACCAATCGATATACACTTATTGGGATTTGTTTTAATGAAAACATGTAGCAGAATAAATTTTGGCCTAAATTGATGGAGATGGGATTTTTTATATTTTTGTGAAATTTTTTATTTTTTTTCAAAATTGTCAATTTTTTTGTTTATAGTGCAAAAAATAAAAACCATAGAGGTGATCAAATAGCACCGAAAGAAAGATCTATTTGTTGGAGGGGAAAAAAGGACAACGTTTTTCCCAATTTTTATTTGGGTACAGCGTCGCATGACCGCGCAATTGTCAGTTAAAGTAACGCGGTGTTGTATCGCAAAAAAAAATGGCCTGGTCGTTAAGGGGGTAAAACCTTCCGGAGATCAAGAGGTTTATATAATGAACTACATTACTCATTTTACCATTCAGCTCTTTACTATTCTCTGTACCATTCTGATCCTGCCAAGAGACAAATAAAACATTCTTTTTCAGCTTGCAGTATCTACATAGCATTCCTGTAACATATAAAAATGCATGTCTCACAATGTAAGCCATTGGCTTCTTCCGGAAGGAGGCTAGTGAATATTGACATCTTCCTACATGTGTACATAGACATTCTTTCTGTTTGATGCCGAATGGGATTTGAGGTAAGTACACCGCAGAAAGCAAGTCAAGACAGGTCACTGCACAGCACAAGGCAAAACAAGATACCATGGCAAACAAAAAAGTAATAAAATCCCTTACGGCACATTCTTGTGCAAATAATAAACAATATAAAAAAGTAAGGCATGGTTGGTTATACACAAAGATGTCATAAGCTATTTTTATTCAGAATGCTAAAGGCATTTTGCAAATGATATCTTCTCCCTTGAGAACACATTTTTAATTCAAGCATTAAGAATATAAGCCTTAATATTGTGTGTATTGTAAGCGATGTACTTGTACAGTTCTGTACATTTTCTTATTTTATATCAGGCAGTGTATGAATTCTCTATAAAAACTTGACAAATTTATGCAAAAAAAAAAAAAAAAACGTTTTCCCTTTCTTGTAAACTATATTTTTATGGCTCTCCTAAACAAATAATCTATCCTCTCGTAATTATTTCTGCCTAAAAGTGCTTTCCCCTGAAACAATGTATTCACATGCAACCTTATTCAAATGTAAACTGGTGCTTTTAGGAAACACATTTTTCAAGAGAAACAAGTTTGTATATTAAAAACAAGAACTGATCATGCTAAGATAATGGATAAGAAAGAATGGACTATATTAAAATTCACTTTGTCTCAGATTTAGCATTGTTCAGACCTAAAATATGCACCAATACATATCATAAAAATTGGAAAGGGGGTGTTATAATATTTTAGGCTATTATTTGTGGGATACCAGCTATAGCAGTTGAGTGAATAGGGAGCACCATCATGGAAAAATGGGACACTTCACACGACTGGTAGTGTGTAGTAACCCACGTGGGGAGATTTACTAAAGCTGGAGAGTGAAATATGTGGGGCAGCTCTGCAGAAAAACCAATCAGCATCCAGGTTAAAGCCTACGTTCACACTGAATACTGGGTTTGAAATCGTGTGAGTTCAGCTGAACTCACATGATTTCAAACCAGCATTTAAGTCCGACTTCGAGGGCGATTTGAGAGACATCTGTGCGGGTTCATGCACAGGTGTCTATTGAAATCACCTATAAGTAGTGCAGGAACCAGTTTTGGGAATCAGTGCGGCTTCGCACAAATTCGGAACGGTGCTGTTGCCTGCAATAGACTCTGATTTGGCAAACGATATGACATGTCAAATTGGCCCAATGTGAACGGGGGCTTCTTGTCAAAGCTTAATTGAACAAGCTGAAGTTAGAAGCTGATTGAATACGTCCTGTCTGTCCTTGTTCTCCCCGACACCCTTCTCATTCCCTTCCTCCTCCTCCCCCTTTTTTTTTCTGCTTTCCCTCTCACCCCGCTTACTCTCATACTTTACTATCATCCTCAATGCGCCTCTTTGCTCCCTACAACCTACAGTCTCCCAGAACTTTTGAGCTCTTTGCTAGTGTTCCCCATTGGGGTACCAAACAGCTACTCCCTTTGATTATCTGGGAGTCTTGCTTTATGCTTATACTCCTCCTGCACTCCCTCCCCTACATCACTACCAATGTCTACTCTCCCTTGATCTAACATGCTTTTCTCAATGACTTAACCCTTATTCAGTTAAATTGTATACATACTAGTCACGGTACTTGTTTTTTTCAATAAAAATATTTGAAACAGAAGCTGACTGAATACCATGCGCGGCTGTACACATCTCTGCACTTTTCTGTACTGCTCCTCTCTGTCAAGTCCTCCACTGGCTTCCGCTCACCCAACAAATTAACTTCAAAATACTTACAACATCTTACAAAGCAATCCACAGCTTAGCCCCCAGCTACATCACCAGCCTCGTCTCAAAATACCAACCTAATCGCTCTCTTCGTTCCTCTCAAAACCTCCTGCTCTCTAGCCCCCTTGTCACCTCCTCCCACGCTCGCCTCCAAGACTTTTCCAGAGCCTCTCCAATCCTATGGAACTCCTTACCCTTATCTGTGCGATTATCTCCCACTCTATTAGCTTTTAGGCGATTTCTGAAAACCCTCCTTTTCAAAGAAGCCTATCCTACCAACACCTAACAAATATACCTCCATTTTCTCCATCAACCCATCCCCCACGGTTATTGCCTTTTGTTTCACTTGACCCTCCCTTCTAGATTGTAAGCTCTAACGAGCAGGGCCCTCTAGTTCCTCCTGTTTTGAACTGTACTGTAACTGTATTGTCTTCCCTCAAATTGTAAAGTGCTGCGCAATCTGTTGGCGCTATATAAATCTTGTATAATAATAATAATTTCCAGTTTTAGTAAATCTACCCCACAGGTTTACCAGTCATATATGGTGCATACAGTAAACTATGACTACCTTACCCAGCTAATATAAATGACACCTTTTAGGAAAAGGTTCACAAAGTGAAACTAAGTGAAAGCAGCATGCCAAGTCTGGAGGCTAATGTAAAAAGAATGGAACTGATACATTTTCGGTGAAATGTATATAGTGGGTAATGCTAAACACACAGCAGTAAGTCATGAGCGCAATAAAAAGCAGTCACTGATCTCAAAAAGTTAATAAAGTGACAAGACAGTACCAAGACAGGGAAGCAAGTGAGGACACCAGTGCATAATAAATAATATAACATATACCGGATACAGTGTAAACACTATAGGATTGAGTTACTAAAAATGAAGAGTGCAAAATCTGGTGAAGCTTTGCATGACAGCCAATCAGCTTCATACTTCAGCTTTTTCAATTAAGCTTTGACAAAAAAAATATATATAATTTTTATAAACATACACACACACATACATATTGTGTTCTGGCACTTTTTTGTTTACACGTTTAAATCAAAAAAAATAAAAAATTCTAGAAAATTACTTATAACCCCTAAACATTTTTTTTTTTTTTTTTTTTAGCACAGACCCTAGGGAATAAAATGGTGATGGATTTGTCTCCATCAGTTTGCTTATTCGTAACAATAGCCACTGTAACACAAGCATGACTCATTTTCAAAAGAACTGAAAAAGTAAAAAAGAAATACTGATACACTATTTAAAAATCTCCCAATGTCCAAATCTGTTATTTAAAAAATGTATAGGACACATGCACTTGGCAATGCTTCATTATTTTATTTGTATTAATGTTTTGTTCAATAGATTGAACTTCCCATAAAACACTGCACCAAATTCATTTTAACAAATTCACACTAAAATGCCTTGCAAATTAATTTCTCACTGAGTGCATTTGTGTTGTGTTGATAACAGCATTGCCGTTGAGATGGAAATTTCTGGCCAAGGAATGTCCTGCTGTTATTAGTATTTCATTTGCTGGCCACTTGCCTTTACATATTCTGCAATGGCTATATGGAGAGCTGGCTGGAAAGCAGCATGTGGAAAAAGGATCCATGGCCCATCAGAATGATGGTTTGTCCTGCCAAACAATCTGAAAATGGCCTTTTCACCGTAATAAACTTTCAAGAGCAAGATGGTGCAAATGTCATATTAATCCAGTCTAAAAAATCCAACAAAAGAGCTCTGTGATTGTAATAAGTGACCTAATTCATACCACAAAATATTAGAAATTCCATGTATCTTACAAAAATAAAAGTTTAAAGGATAATTGTAGATGTAAAACACATAGGGGTAATTCAGTAAAGCATTTATAACACTTTTCTGGTGGTATGGTCCCTTAACAATGTCCTGCACAAAATTCATGAAAGCTTAGTTTCAGTAACATGGTATGAGAAATTCATGTAGTTCTTTTTTGCATCACTTACAATGTTTTGCTTTGACTGTGACATATTAACCACTTAAGCCCTGGAAGATTTTACCCCCTTCCTGACCAGGGCCTATTTTGGGATTCGGCACTGCGTGACTTTAACGGACAATTGCGCGGTCGTGCGACGCTGTGCCTAAACAAATTTGACGTCCTTTTTTCCCCACAAACAGAGCTTTCTTTTAGTGGTATTTGATCACCTGTGCGATTTTTTGATCATGCGCTATAAACAAAAAAAGAGCATCAATTTTGCAAAAATAACAATTTTTTTCACATTTTTTTATATGAAATTCCCCCCCCAAAAAAAATTTAACAATCTAAATTTTTTAACATTTTTGGCCAATTTGTTTTATGCTACCTATGTTTGGTAAAAAAAAAATCACAAAAAGCGTATTTTGATTGGTTTGCGCAAAAGTTATTGTGTTTACTAACTAAGGGAAAGATTTTTGTTGTTTTTTTTTTTTAACGAGTAATGGCGGCGATCTGCGATTTTTTTGCGGGACTGCGACATTGCGGCGGACAGATCGGACCCTTGACTGACATTTTTGACACTTTTGGGGTTACCAGTGACATTACTACAGTAATCAGTGCTATACACATGCACTGTTACTGTAAAAATGACACTGGCAGTGAAGGAGTTCACTTTATTGGAGAGGGAGGGGTTAAGTGTGTCCCTAGGGGCATGTTTATAACTGTGATTGGCTGTGGCTACTAGAGTAAGAACAGAGATCAACGGTCCTACATAGTAGAACCGTGTGATCTCCATTCTTACACAGGGAAGAATGACAGGTGGCTTTGTTTACATTAGCCGCCTTCCTTTCTTGCGGTGTAACGGACGATCGCGAGTTCCCGGCGGACATCGGGTCTGCCGGGCACACGCGCGGGGGGGGGTCTGTGACCGCGCGGGAGCGTGCCTCCGGCGGCGCGCGCTCGCTCCCTAGAGGCTCACAGGCTAGCGACGTAGTCCTACGTCGCTTTGCCTGTGAGGGACTGACCGCCGCAGTAAATAGTCGTGCGACGGTCGGCAAGCGGTTAAGAACAAATTACCTCTAATTCATAGATAATGAAGCTGGAGGTAAGTAAGACCAACTCAAAATTGGTGTACAGGCTAGAGTTAATGGAAAAAGGGAAGGTGTTGCACTGCTAAATGTGTTTATTATTATTAGTTTTTTTCTTTCGCTAGGACCTAGGCTGCCAGCGCCCTATCATCCAATGATAGAGAACCACACTGACAGTGGGAAGAGCCTGATGGGGAACACTGAGTCACTTATTCCCCATCAAGTCTGTCTGCCCAGTGATTGACAGTAAATAGCAGTTTATTTAGCCTCCTGTACTTTCTGGCCAGAGAATTTAGCATTCCTGGGGGCAGCCACAGACCAGTAGGCTAGGCTTGATTGGCTTATAGCATGGATCCTCAACCTATGGCCCTCCAGCTGTTGCAGAAATACAAGTCCCAAGAGGCATTGCAAGGCTGACCTTTACAAGCATGACTACCAAAGGCTGAGGAATGATATGGCTTGTAGTTCCACAACAGCTGGAATGCCACAGATTGAGCAATCCTAGCTTATAGGAATGGGGATGGATGGTATGGGTGATTCTACACTAAGCCATTACAGGATATTGGTTTTGATACAATTGGTTGATTAGTGTAATACACAAGATATAAAGTCTGATACATAATCAGTCCAAACATTGAGAGAGTCTCACACATGTGGTGTTGGCACACTGGAAGGGGGGGGGGGGGAGTAGCAGAATATGTTCTGTGGTGTAATTCTAAGTATGCCCATCATGTGTGTTAGAATTATCTTATTAACTGACAACTTTGTGTAAAAAAATGGATTTTTGTAAGAACTTACCGTAAAATCCTTTTCTCTTAAGCTCATTGACAGACGTAGTCTTCTTGATTCTCAAGAGCTGGGTTATGTTGTCTCCGCAGGAGTAGGACTAGGCAGAATGACAAAACGTTCTGGCTCCACCCTAGGGGGCAGTCCCTGAGGGTATATCCTCCCTCTCTCTGCTACAGGGAATCAGTTCTGTTTAAAGCAGTACAGAGAAATTAACCCAACCCAACTCAATGATAGAGGGGCGGGTACTACGTCTGTCAATGAGCTTAAGAGAAAAGGATTTTACGGTAAGTTCTTACAAAAATCCATTTTTCTCTATCGCTCATTGACAGACGTAGTCTTCTTGATTCTCAAGAGCTGGGACATCCAGAAGCAGTGCCACAAATGAGGGGTGGGATTGACAAAATCAAATCCAATCTAGTAGGCCCAACCGATGCCAAACTAGAAGTTTTAAAGGCTCATTATAAACAAAGAATGAGACTAAAAGAAAAAAATTTCCAACGGAAAAAAACCCTCGAGGTAGACCACTGGTCTCCTCAAATTGCGGCCTGCAAAACCTTGCGGCCAAATGAGGCATCAGACGATGCCATTACATCAACTTTATAATGTTTAGAGAAGGTATGCACCGACGACCAGGTAGCCGCCTTGCACACCTGGACCACTGACGCCTGATGGCGAAAGGCCCATGACGCACTAAGTGCCCGAGTGGAGTGCGCCTTAACAGGGAACGGGGGCTCCCGACCCTTAATAGAATAAGCCTGCACTACCGTCTGTCTGATCCATCTGGAAATGGTCGCGGCAGATGCAGGCAACCCCTTTTTGGGTCCATCTGGGATCACAAAAAGTGAATCCGTCTTGCGAAACGAGTCTGTCGTTTTCAAGTATACCCTGATCGCCCGGACCACATCCAAGGAGTGCAAAGCAAATTCCCGAGGATGACTGGGCTTAGGACACAGGGAAGGTAATACAATTTCTTCATTCAGATGAAATTCTGAAACCACTTTTGGTAGGAAGGATGGATTCGGACGAAGAACCACCTTATCTCTATGAACCACCAGATATGGTGAACGACAAGATAATGCGGCCAGTTCTGACACCCTACGTGCAGAAGTAATAGCCACCAAGAAGGCCACCTTCTGGGACAACGTGGGTAGAGGAATCTCCCTAATATCTTCAAAGGGAGGTTTCTGAAGAACCGACAACACTAAATTAAGATCCCAGGGGGGTAACGGCGCGTGCACTGGCGGAGCCAGATGTCGCACCCCCTGGATGAAATTCCGCACCAAGGAATGAGTAGCCAAAGGCTTCTGAAAGAAGATGGCTAATGCTGAGACCTGACCCTTGATAGTACTCAAGGCCAGTTTCTGCTCAACCCCTTGTTGCAGAAAAGCCAATATTCGACTAATCGAATAAGACCGAGGACGGAACCCCAAAGGTTCACACCATGCAATGTAGGACTTCCATGTGCGATGATAAATCTTTCTGGAAGTCGCTTTCCTTGCTTCAACTAGAGTAGGAATAACTGAAGCTGACAAACCTTTGTCCTTCAGCACCTGGGTCTCAATAGCCAGGCCGTTAAGGCCAGCGATCGTAAAGCAGGATGGAAGATCGGTCCCTGAGACAGTAGATCCTCCCTGAGAGGAAGTCTCCATGGGACGTCCGCCACCAGTCTGACCATGTCGGCGTACCAAGCTCGACGAGGCCAGTCCGGAGCTACCAGGATTACTGGGATTCCTTCCTCCTCTACCCTGCGAAGAAGTCTTGGCAGTAACGCGAGAGGAGGGAAGGCATATATTAGCTGGTATTGCCCCCACGGGGCGATTAGTGCGTCTGCGGTTTCTGCTAGAGGATCGCGGGAGCGAGCCACGAATCTCTGAACTTTCCTGTTGAATCGTGATGCCAACAGATCCACATCCGGGGTGCCCCACCGTAGGCACAACTGGTGGAAAACGTCTGGATGGAGGGACCATTCCCCCTGATCCAGGGTCTGACGGCTGAGATAATCTGCCTGCCAATTCTCCACCCCCGGAATGAACACCGCAGAGATTGCTGGAACAAATCGTTCCGCCCAGCGAAGAATGCAGGCCACTTCTTTGGCCGCTCGGACACTCTTGGTGCCCCCCTGATGATTGACATAAGCCACGGCCGTGGCATTGTCCGACTGGATCCGAACCGGGCTGCCCTGGAGCTGCTCGGTCCAGTGAATCAGACAAAGTCTGATCGCTCTCAGTTCCAATATATTTATCGGTAATCTGGATTCTTCCGGGGACCAAAGTCCCTGGACAGATAACTGACCAAGAATTCCTCCCCATCCGGATAGACTGGCATCCGTGGTCACTATCGTCCAATATATTGGCAGAAATGACTTTCCCTGGCTGAGCATTGGAGACCGAAGCCACCAAACCAGAGACTCTCTGGTCTGTTTGCTCAATCGTATCTGATTGTCCAGGGATTCCGGATTCCGATTCCATCTGAGAAGAATCTCTTGCTGAAGAATTCGGGTATGGGACTGGGCAAATGGGACTGCTTCGAATGAAGCCACCATCAACCCCAGAACCCTCATGCAAGTCCGAAGGGAAGACCAGCTGTTGGATAGTAACAACTGGACTGCTGATTGAATCTTTCGGAGTTTCCCTACCGGAAGGAAAACTCTTGTCCTGACTGTGTCTAGAATTAGACCCAGATATTCGAGCCTCTGGGTGGGAACCAGAAATGACTTTTGCTGGTTCACCAGCCACCCGAATTCCTGTAAAGAAATCATAGTAATTTCTATGTTTTGTAGCAAGGTCTGAGGAGACTCTGCATGAAGCAGAAGATCGTCTAGGTAACCTAGAATCGATATACCTCTTTGGCGCAGAAGTGCCAACATTGGGGCCAACACCTTTGTGAAGACCCGCGGAGCCGTGGCGAGACCGAAAGGTAACGCCACAAACTGATAGTGGTTCTCCTCTACGGAAAAGCGTAGAAAACGCTGATGTCCTGCGAAAATGGGAATGTGAAGATAGGCGTCCTTGATGTCTATGGACGCTAGGACATCCCCTGGATGCAGGAAGGCTGCTACCGTGCGAATGGACTCCATTCTGAATCTTCTTATGTTGACGAAAGAATTGAGTGCTCTTAAGTCCAGAATTGGACGCACTTTGCCCTCTTTCCTGGGTATTGTAAACAGGTTTGAATAAAACCCTTGAAACCGTTCGGTCCAAGGAACGTGGACTACCACTCCTTGTTGTAGTAGATCTGTGACTGCTCTCCGCAGATCTTCTAGACGATCCGGAGATAGTCGGATATTGGAAGGGAAGAATCGCGCCGGTGGGAGAGATCGAAACTCGATCTTGTACCCTGACTTTATGACTTCGCAAACCCATTTGTCCGGGATTCTGGAAAGCCATGGATCCGGGAACCGGCGAAGACGTCCCCCCACCCCAGTTATGGGTGGGGGCGCACCTTCAGGCTTTGGATGGTTTATCTTCAGGTCTGGAGGGGGCGGGCTTTTGCTTGCCCGACCAACGACCCCTGACGCCTCCTGCAGGAGCTTTGGAGGACTTAGTTTTTTCACCCGCTGGACGAAAAAACCTCTTGTGAGCAGAAAAAGAAGGCCCTCGTCTTTGACGAGTTCCTCTACCTTTAAAATTTTGCGGTAAAAAGGTGCTTTTTCCACCGGTGAGATCCTTAATGATCTCATCTAAGTTGGCTCCAAATAGACGCTCTCCTGAAAAGGGGATATTAGCCAATGCTTTTTTGGAACCTTGGTCGGCTAACCAACCTTTTAGCCACAGTGTACGCCTGAGAACCACTGCTGAGACTGATGCTCGCGCCATTAATGGAGTGGCGTCTAACGCCGCATCACATACAAACTGTAACCCTTGTATCATTTGTTCCAACAAATCTGATACCGCCTGAGGGACTTCTTCTAAGTCCCGGCGTAACCACTTGGTCCATTCAGTTACAGCCTGCGAAACCAGACCAATAGCAATTATTGGCCTGAAAGCTGATCCAATCAAGGAAAACATGGTGGGAGACATAGCTTCTATCTTGCGATCCACTGGATCTTTAAAAGACGGAGCGTCTTCTAAAGGAATAACCGTGGCTTTATTCAATCTAGCAATAGGTGAATCCACCACAGGTGGTTCTGTCCATTTCTTAATAAGGGTTTCCTCAAACGGATAACGCCTGTCAATGCGTTTGGAAATATTAAAGGTGCGTTTTGGCAGACGCCATTCTTCATCGATTGGATTGCCAAAACATTTGGGCAATGGAAAAACCTTTGCCACTTTGATGCGCTTTTTAGTCCCAAAAGGGATCTCAGTTTCAGCTATTTCAGATGGAATACCCTGTAACCTTAAAGTCTCTTGAACAGATACAATGAGTGCGTTTACCAACGCTTCCTCTCGGGCTATGGCAGATGCCGAAACATCCTCCTCACTGTCTGAAGAGACAGGACCCGAGACACCAATACCAGATGAAGTACCTGCAACTGCAGAAATAGGCTCAGAGTCTGAATCCGAGGTTTCAGATAATAAGGGGTTAGGCGGGGGTCGCTTTCTTGCGCCCTGTCCCTGACAAGCCACTTCCACCCGGGACACAAAAGTTTCCATAATAGCTGACAAAGATTCAATTGTCAATGGGGTGCTGGAGGATCCCGCAGACCCCTCGATGGGATCCGGAGGAGATACATGAGTGGCAGGGTCCATGTTAATACAGGACACTTTTGCCAGCAATAAACAAAAAAACTTTTTTTTTTTTTTTTTTTTGTGTGTCTCCCCCTAGCGCAATAGCGCCCCTCAGAGTACCTGCTTCTCGATCCCAGAGAGAGAGAGAGGGACCCCCAAGGCTCACCAACCGATGCAGTGCGGTTTCCAACAAACTGCAGCCAGCGTCTGTCTTACACAGACTGGAAGGAGCTGTTTGCTTTTTCCCGGGCAGAAGGCGTGGCTCCGCCCCCTGTGTACGCCTTCCGGCGTTCCCAGCCCTCCACGAGGAAGCTGGGCTCACAAAACATGGCCGCCCCCATAGAAGAGACATAAGACTCCAAAAACATGGCGGCCGGCGTGACCTGAGGACATATATGCATTCGGTCTACGGCAAAATGGCGGCGGACCGCCGATATCGTCTTCCCAGCACATCCACCTGCACTCTGCTGAGAGGTGACATATGGATCTACAGAGATACACTGCACATAAGGTAGGATTATACCTCCTATGTCTGCTGTAATGTTACAGTCTGCTGGGTAGAGTGTTAGCTCTTGAACCAAGTCCACTTCCCACAAACACATGCTGTATTACAAGGGGGACTTGTAAGTGTCAGATATATACTGACCATATATGGAGGGGCCCATAATATACTGCCTCATAAATGAGGAAAAAAGGGAACGTTTACTCACCATACCGAACCGACAGGCACCCTCTCTTCATAATACCCTCTCCACCGGGGTGGAGGTTTGTGGACGCCTCGACTCTCTGGTCCTGGCGTCCAAGCGAGCTTTTAACTCGCAAAGTCAGTCCCTTTACTGGGACTCCGTCGCGGCCGACTCAGCGCACTGGTCTGCACGCGCTTTTAGGCAGAAACCGGGGTGACCACTGGATCTCACATCCAGCCCGTCGCCCGGCCCCGCATACTTACTTGAATATGTCGCGGCCGACCAAGCGCAATGCCTGGTCTGCACGCGCTCGTAGGCCGGCTGGGGTGACCACAAGTGTCGCCCAGTCCGGCATTTTTGCTTGAAGATCTCACAGGAAAAAAACACTGGAGAAAACTACCTAAAAAATGTCTTTTTCTTAAAGAAAAAAAGTCTTGCCAGGACCAAAAGATCCCAGCAAGGAACTTAGGTCCTTACTCCTGACTAGACAGAAAAAAACTGATTCCCTGTAGCAGAGAGAGGGAGGATATACCCTCAGGGACTGCCCCCTAGGGTGGAGCCAGAACGTTTTGTCATTCTGCCTAGTCCTACTCCTGCGGAGACAACATAACCCAGCTCTTGAGAATCAAGAAGACTACGTCTGTCAATGAGCGATAGAGAAAGATACATTTTCTTTTTTTCCCTGCGTTTTCCAAAAAACTTGTGCCAAAAAGATGACATTTTTAAAAGACTCATTATGTCTCTCAGAAAATACCTTAAAGTGTTTGATTTTTAAAATGGGGTCATTTTGTGGGTGTTTCCACTGTACTGGTGCTCCAGGTCCCCCAAAAATGTGAAAGGTAGTCAGGAAATCAGATGCCTAACTAATGTTTCTTGAAAGCCCAAACTCGCTCCTTGGATTTTGGGTGACCCGTCGTGAAAAAAGTCTCACACATGTGGTATCTTTATACTCAGGAAGCATAGTTTTGGGGTGCAATTATAAGTATGCCTATGCTGTGTGTGACTGTCAACTTTGTAAAAAAAAAAAAAATATATATATATATATATATATATATATATTTATATATATTTAATTTAATTTCTTTATTTTCCAAGAATTGTGCACAAAAAGTACAATTTAAAAAAATTACCTCTTTCTAAACACCTTGGGCTGTCTACTTTCCCAAAAAAAGTGTAATTTGGGAGGGGGGCATTTCTACTGTCCTGGCATTTCGGGGGACTCAATAAATGCCATACAGCAGTTAGTCAGTACCTCAGGTTTGCTCAATAATAAAATAAGTTTGCAGACTTTATACCTTTTACACAGACTAAACAATATACTTTGATTTATGTTCTTTTTACCAAAGAAATGTTGCAAAATACATTGTGGTCTACATTTATGAAGAAAGAGTATTTATTTGCAAAACAGAAAGAAGAAAAGATAAAAAAAAAAAAAAAAAGATGTTTGTTTTCAGAATAGGTATTTTTCAGAATAGGTATTTTTTTGTTTAAAGGCAAAAAAAAAAAAAAAAAAAAAAAAAAACCTGTGGTGATTAAATACACTAAAAGGATGCTTTATCTGTTTCAACAAAAATGCTAAAAAATTAATTTGGGTACAGTGTTGCATGACTAAGTCATTTTCATTCAAAGTTTGACAGTGCTGAAAGCTGAAAAATGCCCTGGACTGGAAGGGGGTGAAAGTGTCTGATTTAAAGTGGTTAATTAAATGTCATCAGTGCAAGCAACTATAAACAGTGATTTTCGTGTTGTGTTGCATTTGTGCAGTCAATGCAGTCAATCAGCTAGAAGTAGCCAACCTAGGACTTTAGCTAAACTCTACATATTTCTCTCCCCTTTCACCTTCCCAAATTACTGTACATATGATTCCAAAAAAAGGCCCCATAACTGGAATGAACATAAAATTATTAATTAAATACAAAAAAATACTTGAATTAAAATACTTGACAGAATGGTCACCTGCAGTACTTTTTCTCCACCACAGGCAGTCCTTACCTTTTGGATGGGATGTTATCTAGTTTCATTTAACCTAGAAAATTGGAGGAATACCCTTAGTGAAGGGTGTCATGTGTTGGCCCCCTGAGGTGGCATCACTAAGGCTGATTCTTTTACAATACTTTACTAGTTAAAGCTGAACTTTAGTCTTACTTTAAGTCTTGCACAGTTGTACAGGCTCCCCTCCTGTAGCAAAATTGCTTATGCTGAATATGTAAAGAATAATCTTGCTCCCCCCCCCCCCAAAGCCTAAGGCCCTGTTCAAACCTGAGCGTTTTTCAGCTCGTAAAATGCTCATCTCTGAAGTCTCAAAATGCCCAACAAGCAAAACCCCTTTCATTTTAATGTCCCCTGTTCACATATGAGCGTTTTGTCACTTGAAGCAAAATGCCTGAAGCTCAAAAAGTACATGAGCCTCTTTTTTGGCAGATTACAAGTGTTTTTGTTAGATATCAATGCCTGTCTCCAAACACCTGCAAAAAACGCCTGAAAAACGCCCGAAAAAACGCCTAAAAACAATACGCTCAAGTGTGAATGGAGCTTAAGACCCCTTTCACATTGGCTGTCCAATTAGGTCTGCCTGCCAGTTTTTCAGGTAGAACTGATCAGACCCTCAATTCCCCCCTACGGATCAGTGATTGTAAGCAGTGACATGTCCACTGACATCCGCAGCTATCCGATTCAATGGTGTCTACCATATCCAGATGGATACTGGTCCTCTTTTTTTATCCGCCTGGCAGATCAGATCAGATATCGGGTGAAAACGGACCACCTGTCCGTTTTCACCCGATTTCCCCATAGGGAAGAGTGGGACTGTGTCCGTCTCCGCTCTGCACAGTGAGTGGAGATAGACCTGTCATCTGCAATGGAGTGATCCCCCACTGAGCAAGCAGAGTCAGTGTAATGGAGGTGCCCATGTGAAAGGGGCCTTTCTGACCCTGGCCCTCCCATTTAATTAACTAGATTTCACTTTTTTCAATCATGGAGGCTCGGAATCACATGAGGGCATTAACTAAGAAGGTCTGTATGCACATGTAACCGTCCTAAGAGTGCCCGCTTCTCCAGACTGACATTGACTCACCAAGGCATTTTGATTTGTGCATAACCAGTCCTAAGAGCCAGCCAACTGCTTGCATCAGGGCCATTGACTCTTGAGAGAAGTACTAATGCCTCGTACACACGCATCGATTATTGGCCAGGAATTTTCGGCCAACGTCCGATCGGCCGATTTTCGGCTTGTTAGTATGATGCTTCCGACAACCGACTCCGACTTTTCGGCCGAAAAAAATCTGGTGTGCAGGCTATAAAATTTTTGTTGCCCGACAACACAACAGCCAATTTTCCGTCAGTCAGTACAGATTTCGGCAGACAAAAATCTGATGAGCAAGACTGGGCATGCTCAGAGAAGAAAAAACGGAAAGTAAACCAGCACATGACATCACTTCTGAAGTAGATTTTTGTTGGCCGAGAAAATTCGTGTGCAGTCTGGGCACATTCCAACCAACAAAACACCACTCTGGACAAAAGTCGGACGATCGAGCCGATAATCGTTGCATGTGTACGAGGCACAGGGCAGGGGGCTCTGGTATTTATGGAAATTATGTACAGTACCCCACTGGTCCCTCCCTTCCTGCATTTCATAGAGAAGCACAGAGACATAAGGGTTTATTTACTAAAGCTGGAGAGTGCAAAATCAGGCTCACTTCTAGATAGAAACCAATTAGCTTCCAGGTTTTATTGCCAAAGCTTAATTTAACAAGCTGATGTTAGAAGATGATTGATTTCAATGCAGAAGTAAGCCTGATTTTGCACTCTCCAGCTTTAGTAAATAAACCCCATAGTAAGGTATCTAATTCAAACATGAAGGTTTTATCAAAAATGTTATTGACATGTTGATGCGGGTGACAAGAGGAACCAGGGAAGGCAAAATATAAACAGAATAAACTTTTAACATTTATTTGGCTGTTTCAATTTAAACCAACATGTAAATATGGCAATGACATTTCACTTCATTAGACAAGATTGTCTGCATCATCGTTAGAGAAAAGTTTTTCAGGATGTTAATATGACGAAAATAAATAAAAAAAATAAACCATCATCTGCTGCAAGTTGTCTGCATTCACACAACTTAATTATGTAATAGATATTAAAGAAAAAAAAAGAAAAAATTGTATCTATGTTATTTCTTAGCGAAGGCAAATTTTTTACATTTAGGACACCCCTTTAATAAATCAAAAACCTTAGTAAGTGACCTTTCCCACTATTAAACTCAACAAACTCAAAATCTATTTATTTATTGTAAAGGCAACAGAGAATTCCTGTTAGATGCATTCATTTTTGAGGAGAGGTGACCCAACTGTGGGGAGGTCATTCAGCCTATAGAGTAAATGCAGTTTAATTCTCTGTGAAGGACACCGTATCCTGTGCACAATGGCTTGATCACACCCATATTAATGAAGGCTTTAAAAGAATATTTCCTAAGCCACAGAATTTAATTCCTTCCTTTCAAAGCACAGATATATAATTTGAGAAAAGCTTTTCACTTAGGTTGGCCAATGTTTTTTTCATTCATTCAGCAGCATGAACCAAAACAAAACAAAAAAAAAACGTTATTCCTCCATATTCACAATCAATGGGCTGCAGCAGCTGATCAAGAAAAATTCCATTGAGCTTGTTCGTCAGGACTCAATCATTAGATCAATTTCTGTCGAGCGGGAGCAGCTACACACGGATCAAAATTTGGCCACTGTCTGCCGAACTGGCCAGAAGAGATGGGCCAGGTGTGTTCAGGATCCTAGTCCCAACCCACCAGCCCGATCCCGTCAGGAAGCCAAGATTGTACACCACTAATCACAGGCAGTGAGACATTTCCTGATCTGTGCAGCTGCAGACCAGGAAATGTCTCAATGCCTGTGATCAGCGGTGTGCAATGTCGGCTTCCTGGTGGGATCAGGCAGGTGGGTTGGGACTAGGATCCCAAACACGCTTGACCCCATCTCTACTGGCCAAATTGCGATCCATCTATGGGCAGCTTTACATATAGATGTTTTTGTAAAAAAAAAAAAAAAAAGAGAAATAACACTATCTTGCTAGAAAAAGTGAAAAATACAGGGTTCTTAGAAAAAAAAAAAAAAATCAGAGGCTAAGAAATTCAGGAAAAACTTTTGCTGCCGTGGCAACAGCCAACAATAAGAAGACAATTACATATCTAGAGGGATCTCATATTAGACATAAATATATCTCAATTTTCCTGGGAGCACCATACAAAAATCATATGAACATCTACTAGGTCAAAATAACAAATGTAGGAGTAAGAAAAACCCAAATATTTATTGTTGTACACACAATTTAACCACTTCCGTACAGGGCGATTTCTGGCACTTCGCTCCTACATGTAAAATTTTGCTAGAAAATTACTCAGAACCCCCAAAAATTATATATTTTTTTTTTAGCAGAGACCCTAGGGAATAAAATGGCAGTCATTGCAACTTTTTATGTCACACGGTATTTACGCAGAAATATTTCAAATGCATTGTTTTTGGAAAAAAAAGTCTGAATTTAAAAAAAACAAAAACACTAAAGTTAGCCCAATTTTTTTTGTATAACATGTCACGCTTTAAAATTGCGCACACTCAAAAAAAAAAAAAAAATTGCACACACTCGTGGAATGATGCCAAACTTCAGTACTTAAAAATCTCTATAGGCATCGCTTTTAATTTTTTTACAGGTTTTACAGGTTACCAGTTTAGAGTTACAGTGGAGGTATTGGGCTCTAACGTTTGCGGCGATACCTCACATGTATGGATTAAATGTGGTTTACATGTGTGGCCGCGACGTATGCATGAGTTTGCTTCTGTGTGCGAGCACGCAGGGATGGGGGCACTTTACATTTTTTTTTTTCACTTTCCCTTTAATTTTTTATTTTTTTTTTTAGCACTTTTATTCCTATTACAAGGCATATAAACATCCCTTGTAATAGGAATAGTGAATGTCAGGTCATCTTTATGGAGATATCTGGAGTCAATAAGACCTCAGATCTCTCCTACAGGCTGGAAAGCCTGAAATAAAAAAAATAAAAAAAAGATCTCGGCTATCCAGCCGAGATCTGGGCAGTATTCACATTGTCATCACATCGTGCCCGGGCCTCCAAGAGTCATAGAGACTGCCGGGGACCATCTGGTCATCAGCAATCTCTATGGTGTACTTCCACCGGCAGCCAATTCTTTCTTTTGCCGATCGCATGGGAAGCACCAGAGGGCGGCAGGAGGGGGGGATGTCCCCTCCACCGCCTGTAAGAACAATCAAGCAGCTGAAGAGCTGCTATGATTGTTTTTATGGTGCGGGGGATCGCTGGCTGAAAAAAATTATATCTAAATAATGCCAGCAGCTGCAGGCATCATTCAGATATCCCCACTTAAAGCCCAGGATGTCATATGACGTACTGCGGTATGGAAGTGGTTAAACATTCCCATGTTTCAGAGACATAATGTACATATAGGAATAATCATAAAAAAACACATCACAATACATGGACTATATTCACATGCATCCCAGAAAGTCGACATGAATTTGCTGCTTCCTTAGGACAAGGAGATATTTGTTTTCAGGTTCACCAAAGCATTGTCTTTGGTGCATGATAATACCACATCAAATAAAAAAATGTTGCATGCCAGTCTATCATCTCTTACTTAGAGATATTATAACAGTCACAGAACAACTTTCTATTAAGTAAAATTTGTCAATAGGGATAGGATGTCTCAGGGTCAGTAGACCATAGGCTGTTTTCTGATGTGGCAGTTTCTAATGTGGCAGTGGTCAAATTGCCCTTTTGTGTGGACACTGTCCCTGAGATGGCATCATAAGTAAGAGCTAAAAGATTGGCATGCAAAATTTATTTATTTGATGTGGTACTTCTATGCATATTATTGTATTCATTTATAGATGAACTATACGTTGGTGAACCTAACAACAAATATCTCTGTCCTGAGGAAGTGGCATAGCTGCAAAATGTGTCGACTTTATAGGATGCATGTGCATTAAGTCAATGTATTGTGACATGAGTTTTATGATCATTCCTATATGTGTGTATGTGAAATATGGGAATTGTTAAATTGTGTGCACAACAATAAATAATTATGTTTTTATTACACTTACCTATGTTTGGAATTGTATTTTCTTTGCAGCACATTTAGAGCTGGTTCACATAGGGGCGACCCGACTTGCCGGGGCGACCTGTGAAGTCGCGGTGCACAGCGCGCACCGCGACCTCGGAGCGACATGCACGGACTTCATATCATTGAAGTCAATGCAGGTCGCTCCAGGTCGCCCCAAAGTAGTACAGGACCCTTTTTCTAAGTCGGAGCGACTTGTGTCGCTCCTATTAGAACGTGTCCTGTGCTAATCTATGGCAGGTGACCCACGGCGACGTGTCAGGCGACCTGGTCGCCTGACAAGTCGCCCCAGTGTGAACCGGCTCTTAAAGCAGAACATCACACAAAAGGGGGAGTTCCCCTCTTCCTCCTCCCCCCCGCCTCTCCATATTTGGCACTTTTTTGTGGGGGGAGAGGGTACCTGGTTTTGACAGGTACCTGCTCCAACTTCCAGTCGGATCGCTGTGGTGATCCAAGGAGAAGTTTCCTCCCCCCCCCCCCACCCTGCCCTCGCAGCTCTCTAGGACCAAGTCACAAGTCCCAGGAAGCTGCAGGACCATTCAGAAAGCAATGCAGTAGTTTGAGCATGCACAGTGAGTAGCCAGCTGTGAAGTCCCAAGCAGTCACAGCCAGCTGCCCACAGTTAGTATGCTGGTGCCGGAGTCCAAAGCATGTTGAAGAAACCAGCTGTGTGAGGACTGTGCTGGATCCTGGGACAGGTGAGTATCCTATCATTAAAAGGTAGCTGCTACAGTTTTTGTAGCTGTTGACTTTTCATTTTCAAACTGAAGAGCCACTTTAAAAGAAGCAATGATAGACGATAGCAAAGGTACAAGGTAATGATCAGGATAAGCACAGACAAGATGGATACAATATAACCTCCAAAAAATGCACAAGAAAAGTCAATGGTATGAAAAAGGCACACAGAAGGTAAAGACAGATAGACCTCTATCCAGGGCAGTAGCAAACAGACTAACCCCTTGATTAGACAAATGCTGAGTTCCCAGCATTCAAGGTAACCATTCTTAATTAGGGTACAGGTGACTTGATGCTGCTGTGCTGAGTAACAACCATCAGATGGTGAAGGCTCAAGGCTGATTATTTATGCAGTGAATATATATATATACATATGTATATGTAGCACTGCCCTCTAAGGAGCTGCTGAGATTGGATTCCCCTGGGTTACCCTTAGCAACAGTCTGTTAAAACTTATCACTTTAACTCTTGGCTCAGAAAATGAACAGTCCAGGGGATTTCGTTTTTTTGGGTTTTATTTTGAAATGGGATGGGAGAAGGGATGAGTGGGATACTCCAACTATAAACTATGCACAATTCTGAGGACAATCAGCAGCCACATAAGTGAAGATGGATGAAAAGGCTCCTGTTCTAATTACTCTTCAGGGTCTCAACTTGGCACCCCCTTTCTCACTTGCTGTGTGTTCCAACCCCAAGTCCACTGACTTTTACCGCAGTGGTCCCCGTCCTGGGCAGACCCCTGGCAAGCTCCCTGGTACTTACAGACACTGTTTTTCCTGAGGTTGCTCTGCCACTTGCTCCACAGTCAGTGTCCTCTGGGCCTCCTGGCTCAACACCGCACTTCTGGTCCCCTAGGCCGACTGTCTGGGACCACCTTCCACACTGACAGGAGGAGAGACAGCCGTCACCCTCCTCCTGGGACCTGGCTTCCCGTCCCAAAGAAGCCCTGTCACATGTGCCCTTGACTTTTATACCATATCCCAGAATGCACCACTGCTTATGCCAACCCACTGGTATAGTTACAAAAGCCTGTGTGTCATTGGCTGGGCTTCCTCCACTTTCCGACGGGCTTCCCTATTGGATACAGTGGGGACACTCCCTCAGACCAAGGGAATCACACATGGACACATGTAACAGGCCTAACTATTGATCAGACTCTCCTGATAAGCAAGCAGAGCAAAAACTATGCTTATCCTAGCACCTACCTAGGAGGGTGCTACATATATATATATATATACACACACACACACACACACTGTGTATCATATAAACAGGTCACAGTTCCAGCGAAACAATGTAATATACAACTGGCTTGAGGTCAAACTCTTGGTCCTTCCCACACTGGGGTAGGGTTCCCCTATGGTTCGAGGTGTCAGGCAGGGGTGTAGCAAAAGTTTCCCAGCTCCCGAGAGCGTTCACCATTGCTTAAAGTTTGTGATATACTCCATACTGCTTCACTGACATTGACAGATGCTGATTTTCCTCTGCTGCCTTTTAAGCCTTGTTTGCCTGGGGCTTAACCCCTTTGGGATCAGAGTCCTGGTATCCAAGATTTGGAGGTTCTTTCCACCGAAATATCTTTGAACCACCAAAATTCTGGGTCCTTCATATGGACTTCTCAATCCAGTAAGTACCAGAAATCAATCCTCTCTCTAGCTTTACCCCCCCCCAAATCATCACTCTACATGGGTGAGAACCCCTAAATACAGCAACAGCTCCAAAACTGTTCCCCTAAAATGACCACAATTAAAATATCTGAGAAATGTACCTGCTGTCCAGGATGGATTCCCAGTGTTCTGCACAATATACAGTATATATATATAATATACAGTATATATATATATATATATATATATATATATATATATATATATAGAGAGAGAGAGAGAGAGAGAGAGAGAGAGAGAGAGAAAGAAAGAGTGTCTTTTTGTATATTTTGCTAAAATTTGTTAAAATTGTTGTGTTGCAACCAGCTTTTATGTTATTCCCATATTTGTTTTTTTAAATGCAGTTTCCTGGACAGTGATCCTGATTCTGATTCCATACCCATTAATCTACTGACTTGGAAAAAGCATGCAGGGTGAATGCCTGTTTCTTTTTTTTTTTTTTTACTTTCGGACTTCATTGGTCAGTTGCTTATTTCAGGTCAGTCACTAACTAGTGAAGCTAAGATCAGGAGGCCCCAGAGTTTGAACCTTTAAAACAAGTCTATAATGGCATTTTGGTATCTATCCTCACAGGTTCCCTAAAATATGCAGTGAAATGATCCCAAGAGTTAATACCTCAATACCAATAGGAGATGTTGCCAACCTTTCCTTTTCTTGCTTCTATACTGACACAGAAAAACAACAATTTGTTTTTCTTACCCAGGGATATTTGAACAAGAAAACAATTATATCTTGATTTTGAAGTGGAACTTCATGAACTGGGCTGACCTGAGAATTCTGAAACAGGCTCTTTGGGAAACTGCAATGCCAAAGTCAGCTAGTAATGACTGAGAAGCCTGTTCACAAACAGACAAGAGGCTGAGCTTATTGGCATTGGCAATAAAAGGGATGTTGATTGATATCCAAATCTAAGCTGTGAAACAACTCACTCTGGAATTTCTGATAATAACAAAAATGTATTTGCATATTGTAAACTGTACAGTGTATTGTATGTATTATGCTGTTCAAAGTAGTAAGCAGGTAATAATGAGAAAAGAACCAGCCTATTTAGGTGGAGCAAGGGTATCTACATCACACTGATCTAAGCATTGCAATGAATTATAGGGTAAAGCTGGCTATAAATGGATAGAATTTTGTACAAAAATTCTCATTATCAGAGCATGTGTTTGTTGTTCAAAAAAATGTTGTTTGCTTTTAACATATGATTTTGGAATCAATGGACTTTAGCAAATGTGTTAATTTGAGAAAATTTTCCATCCTGCTTTAGATTTTCATGAGGTCGAAAACGAACATCGATTTGACTCACTAATGATTAGAAAAATTAACAAACTTTCTTAGAACCTTCTTTTTCTAAGAATTTTTGTTCAAAAATTCTACTCATCTATGGTCAGCTTAAGGGTTGGGTCAAGTAGAGGTTCTGTTGGGAACAATTGCTACAGATCATAGCAGGGCTTGTTATTCCACACTTGGGATTTCAGGCTTGATAGAATGTATTTCTTTATGCAAGATACAAATGCTGACTTTACTATAGTAAATTTTTTCCACTGGGAGATATATGCCATTGTATGTCGAGCCTTAAGGTGATCCTGTGGCCAGGCTATGGACTGTCCAGTGTTTACATATTCCGAACAAGCAGGAGCCTTAAAGTTATTGGATTCTAATACAAATATTAGAGAGCATTGAGGTTTTTTTGGTAAATGTAAAGAACTACTTGGTCCAAGATAGTTGGGGGGTCAAAAGAACAAAAACTAGTTAAAATATTTAAATGCTCAAGGAGGAAGCTTATAAATATTTTCAGTACATCTAGGTAATGAAAGTATTACTCTAAAAAATCTCTGTAATAATAATCAATTCTAGGATGAATATTTAACCCCAGAATCTTGATTTACAGTATATTGGCTTGATAATAGCAGACACCATGTATTACCAACACCCAGGCAAGTCCCTGCTCCCCCCTTCCAGAGCACATGTTCTGTGCTTTTTTGTTTTTATATCCAGAAACATGTTCTGTGTTTACATTAGAGATTAGAAGGCTGAAAGGCTTCTGAGTTACTGCTGGGGAGAGGAAACAAAATAAGTTAAGCTGGCTTAGACAATAACTTCAGAGTTTCTGCTTTGAGGATGAACTGCTCCACAGTGCCTACAGCTACAGATGTTGCTGGGGTTTATTAAAGATGTATGAATACTTGAATGTCTATAGCTTGGCCAAAAGTACATTTAAACTAGATTTGAAAGTCCGGATTTACTCAATTTGAATTATAGATGATTATTATTTATTTTCTACAACCACAGAATATAACTATAATTTCAAATGAAAGACCAGAACATTTTGGCCTGATAAAAGAAAAACTTTAGCTAACAGTCTTATACACAGTGCATTCAGTCTCTATTGCATGGTTACATTTTCCTATTTCATATCTAGAAATGTGAATCCTTTAAATGTGAATAGAGATGGGCCAACTCCTTTACATGAATTTAACATTTTGTTTAGACTAATCTTCAAGTGGCGATTGGCAACACATTTTAGTCAGTCTTCTTTTTATACAATAAACTTCATCCTTCCTAACAGATATCAGCCTGGTGCACTAGGTCTTCAGGTGGCATCCCAAAAGCAAGGCAGCCATCAAGTGTGCCTTTCTCCTGGTATAATGATACCAGACTGTACAGTATATCCATCAACCAAAGAAGCACAAGAAATAGCGTATATAGTCAAATCTTGCGTAACCACATAATCTATGGAGTTCATCAGTCTCTTACTACATAAATCACAAGTCCTGCAGTTCTTCAAATTGATTCGAGGAGATCCAGCTGAAGCAAGAATAGATAATAGACAAAAGGACAGTGAAAGTGTTAAAACTGTAAGGATTTATTGTGAACCAAAACAATATCTCACTTACATGAAGTAACTAGTCTGCTGCTCAAGTGTCATCCACAGAGTCAAGCTGTAAAAGCCCCAGGATTTCCCTGTCACCACCAGGTTGTCAGTGCAAAGCATCAGTGTTGATGCGTTGGACCCGCTGGAATAGCTTTCAAACAAACAGCATCTTTGGCCGCTCTACAGACTTGTGGGAGATGGCTGTGGGAGATGGGGCCATGCTCCCTTTTAAGCCATCAACAGTGGACTAGTGGTGGGCCTAAAAACAGTGTATTTTAAATGTATTACCCATCCACTAAAACACAAATTAAAACTTCAAATATTATTCAAAGAGCAAAACAACCACTTGATTGGAAGAACCAATATCAGTTATTTTATATAAATAAGCTTATAGTATGACTGACTGCTTGTACTGTGTTGATAGACCAGTAACCATAATTTGAAAAATAATTGCCTTTTGCCTCTTATCTCTACTTTTTTTTTTCTTTTTTGTAGACCTAAACATGGTACTTTCACTGTTTATTTAGCACAAATGTGTTATTTTCATAGAGAACATAATAAAACTAGAGCGTTCATTTCTCCAGAGTAAACAATCTGGCAAGATAACTGGAAATCCTGAGAAAGTCAAGTACAAGTTAATTTCCACAAATAATCTGACCTCAAAGTCAGTACAACAGCAACAATATGATAAAGGCTTTAAAATAACTTGAGTCCACAAACCTGTATTAGTAAGTCTCAAGGTGATTTCAAGCAAATAAAGGACAAGGCCATATGTTCATCATACTAACTCTCAATAAATGTTAATACAATGTTTTAGCTAATGAAGACCATCACAATAAAAAAAAAAAAACATTAGCTATTAGCATTTAACTTTACTTGACAATAATATGTCTGATAATGCAATTAAAAAATATATATATATATATATCTACATATAAAAATCCAAAACTGGTTTAGAGGTACTCAAGGGTTTCACGGAGGAGGAAGATCAAAAACAGCAGTGTTTTTATTATCAGTGTTTCAACAAAGTTTAGTCCTTTTCTTTTCTCCTTGAGAAGATGGACTGAGCTTCATCAAAATGTTGACAATAAAAATATTTGTTTTTGATCTTCCTCCTCTGCAAAACCCGTGAGTGCCTCTAAACCAGTTTGGGATTTATATGGATTTCTTTGTGGGTGAGCACCTGGGCACTTTACAATCACTTAGAGATTCAGATTAGCTAGAACTTTAAATTTTTGTCATACTACTATTTCTGATATCAAGTCACTGCTGAAGTAAAAATTCACTTGTGTTTTAATATAGTAATACATTAATATTGTAGGATCTACAAATGTAGTATTTATGAAGCCATATTCAAACATATTACTTAGCTGTAGTGGTAATATGTTTTATATCATAAAAATAAATTGCTAAATTGTTTCAGAAAAAAAATCAAATATATTATAGCAGATCACCGGGGTGGCAGTGTTCGGGGCCCCTGGTGGTTTTAAATGCTTTTTTTCACCAAGTGCACTTCCCTACCATATACAGATACTTTACACAGCAATGATGGACCTCATGGCACAGCATGCCCTTCCAATCACCTGGCAATCTGTGATTGACTCCTGTGTGAAATCACTTGTAGTAAATGAAGGATGTTATCATTCATTTAGAATATATCAATACTTGTAGAGCTGAATTTATATATATATATATATATTATATACACATCTATACACTGACAATGTGATTTAATGTTACAGGTATGATTACAGTTTGAAGTACTATGTAACTGGGTATGAGAGTCTTGGACAAATTAACAAATCTTTTTAATCTGCTAATGGTTAGTGCAAGCATTTGGGTTTATTTACTAAAGCTGGAGAGGGCAAAGAGTGCAAAAGCAGTCTCACTTCTGCAGGGAAACCAATCACCTTCTTACTTCACCCTTTTCAATTAAGCTTTGGCAACAAATCCTGGAAGCTGATTGGTTTCCATGCAGAAGTGAGACTGATTCTGCACTTCCCAGCTTTAGTAAATAAACCCCATTGTCTGAAGTTTTGTATTTGCATATGCTAGAACATTTTAATTTTAGTACAGTATAGTAAAGTAAAGTTTTCTAACTACTCTAAGTGAACATCAGATAATAAAACAAGATATTCCTAATGGCAAACACCATTGCAAATGGGCATACTACCTCTAAATTAACAACTTTAATAATTTATTAACATAACCTTACTGAACAGATGGTTTATTATTTCAGAAAAGTTGGTGCCCAAACAAAATTAGTCTGTTTTTGAGGGCATAAAGGACGCAGCGTGTTCACAAAACTCCAACAAGTTCAAACAACACATTTAAAACATATTCAAATGTGATCTACAGTGTCAATTGATATGCAGTTTCAAAATTTCACTGTACATAATTAACTGCACAGCTGGTGATTGAAGGTAAAATACAAATTTATAACATAGATACATGCACAATAATTGATAGGGGAGGGTGCATGCTTATTTGCAAAACGTAAGGCTATTAGAGGAAAATGAAAGTTCTAGGGCTATACACAAATAGTGCTGAAATCGACGAGATTACAAACTCAAAGTTAAACTATTGTATGATTCTGTCAGAATCACTGGCATTTAGGTATCAGGCTGGTTATAAGGTACTATCCCTTTGGTACCTGCAGTAGTACCTGATCGTTTGTCAAAAAATGTACCCGCGTTCCTCCTCACTTAGTTTCCAAGGGTGTGAGAAGGTGGCAACAATGTAGCACACATGAGGTTAGATGCTACTAAATAAGAGTTCATGCCCTGATCTATTCGGTGACTATGATTATTTTTATTAAAAACCCCAAGGTTATGCTACTCAATGAACCAATTGATTGGGTCCCTCCAGATCTACTCAGACCTTGATATAGTTTATTTTCTTAGCGGCTAAAATTGCCATTACAACCTCTTGGAAGAGCCCAGCAGTGGATTTAGTGGTAATGAAACACTAAGGATCAACAAAAAGATGGTCAGCATTTTATATGATACTCTCAAAAGGTTTGAGAGGATCTGGAACCCATGGATAAGCTACCTACAATAGGACTTTCCTCAAGATGAACAGTCCTTCACTTCTCAACAAAAGGGGCATTATGCACTTCCAACAACTACATACATCTCATAATATCTCCTTGCGTGATAATTTCCAATATATTCAACTAAGGCACTTTATCATTCCATTTTACATCACCACTTTTCCTCCATTCTTATTTTCAATGGTTTTTATTGAGTTTGTCAAGAGAAGAGATACAGAGATGTAGTTAAACATTGTCATTATTTGTAACAAAATAGAACATATAGACAAAGAATTAAGCAACTTACATTAATATTGTAAGAGTTATGCTTGAACTTGAAAAGTAATTATATTACTAGGATTATTCCAATGGTAGGGGCATATACCCCCAACCCAGGACACCCCAAGTGGGAGCAAACTGTGTTGTAGATTGGGGAGCACCACCGCCATTTTATTTTTGTATTTTCCATCTTTTTATTGATGGGAGTATGAATGTACAAGGTATACAAGAGTAAAACAAGATATTATCTCTTTAATGAAAGGTAAATCAACTGGTTACATAATAATTAAATAAACTGCGTTAAAGAACTTGAACCAAAATTGCCTAACCTAGGACAACCTAGGGACCAGCGTAGCAACAGGATTATTTCTAGTAGGAATTCCGGTGCCTAGGGAGAGTGGTTCAAGATGCCTCAGTATTGAAGAAGAGGCCTGAGATGACATTAGCCCTAGTATCCAAGCATTCATTGCCCAATTTCCTAGTTATAGAAGCATAAGTGTGATAAAGGGGAAAGTAGGAAGGAGAGAGAAGAAGAGTCCTGGGTGATAGGGGGAAGAGGAGAGTGAGACTGCCGGAGCAGAAGACACAACAAACAAGTTAATTAATGGTAGATGGGACCTTCATGTAGTGGGACCATGGTTCCCCAAATGGATTCAAATTTCTCACCTGTGTTCTGGGTAATACTCACAACTTTTTCTTGGGCCATTATCCAGGAAATTTTCCGTTTGGCTAAGGCAAATGAGACCGAGGGGCGTTTCCAGGCATGAGCGGTTGTGATTTTGGCTCCCAGCAAGATATAGAAGATCAAAGATTGGGTGTTTTTTAGGAATTCTCCTCCATTCTTATTGACAGCATTCTAACAGAGTTGCAATTGGAATTATTTTTCTAAAGGCTTGATATCTCCAATTTACTCCATTTGTCCTGCTAAATGGACACCCATCGGGCGATACCAAATCCAATAGGAGACAATGAACTGAGAAAACTGCTAGACCCTGAGAAGAGTCAGGATATGGCAGGCAGTTTCTAAAAGTTCAAAGAATGTCCTTATTATAGAAAATTCATAAAAGCTTTTATACAAATGATTATACTCCAGCGTGTCTGGCAAAAATTTTGCCAGATTATCACTCTACCTGTTTCCATGGCTGTCGTTTAGAGTGCACCATGGCTCATATATGGTGGACGTGTCCAGTAGCATCCAGACTATGGATTTAGGTTTATAACCTCATTCATTCCCTTATCCACACAAACATTAAAAAAAAAAAAAACTCCTGAATATGAGACCCGGCTAATTATAGCCAAAGCATGGAAAAAAACAAACTATTAGTTTTGAAGCAGTAAAATACAAGGTGTCTGACATTATGATAAATGAAAAGCTCACTGCTATCTTGATGGACATGCAGACTAAATTCACCCAAGTCTGGCAACCTTGGATCTCCTATTCCTAACCACTATCCTTTGACTAATCACTTTTACCCATCCAACATGAATAAGATTGTGCACCTCCTGGGATTCCCTTAACTTCCTAATTTTTTTCCACCTTCTTTAGTCCTTTAGTCCCCTTTCCCATCTTACATATGATTGTGACGCCGTATTTGTTCTGTATGAATGCCTCAAATTGGGATTACTTGTTGTTTGTACTTGTTGGATAAATGTTATTGGATATGTAAATGTTTTCTGGTAGCTACTTTGCCGTTTGCTGATATGCGACTGAACATAATACATAATACTACCATGTGTGAATCTATGCCTCCCTCATTTACTTTGACATCATTCCTCAATAAAATAAAAATTCCTTTGTAAAAAGCTTTTTATTTGTACATTATATGGAATATGTCACTTTTATGTTGTGTTGCTTTTTTTTTTTTTTTTTAATATATCTATTGAATCTGTTGTAAATTAACATAAGACTTAAGGTTGATCATTCCTTTGAACAGTGAAATACTACTTTGCATGGCATTTTACCACAGAGAAAAATATAGCCTTTTTATTAGGAAAAAAAAATCAAAGTCAGAGAATGATTTAGCTCATCAGTAGCCCATAACATAAACAGATTAAAGTGTGATATGTCCTGTAAAATTAATGAAAAGATAAAATAGAGATTTACAGTACATGTCATCAATAAATTGTAAATGTTCAGGCGGTACCCAGAAATGTTCATTTAAATGTGCAGCAATTATGACTAACATACAGCAACAAAGGCAAAGTATTCTAATAAATATTTAGTGCTATATTTATTATTCAAGACCTTGCATAGTAACTAATTTCCTGAATTATATAAAATGCCCCAATGACACTAATATTAATCTGGACATATACAGGTCAGGTAAGTCAATAAAATGTCAACAAGGCTATTAAAAAGTTAATTGTCAATTGGTTATCACTTTATTGCATATGCAAGCCTCTGGCAACACCAAATAAAAGTCAGATAAATGCTTCTCAGATTGATTTTTAGCTAAGTGATTGTAATGTTAAGATTTAGTATAGCTCTGCGTATTAGTGGCTAAACATTTTTATAATTGTAGTGTCATTTATATCACAGCTGTCTGCATTGCATTATAAGTGTTGATGTAGATTTCTTTATTGCAATTCTACTTACTTAAAAATAATTTTATGTTGAAGCCTGTACATTATTTGTGCTACCGTCATATTATATTATTTATAAATTCTTCAGTTTTCTGCAAATTTGTACGGGCATTCACAATAGTCATTGTTTTCAAAGTAGAGTAAGATTGAATTAAAACATAGCAACCACTGTGCTAGGAGCCAATCAACCTACTGTATCAGTAAGTTTTTGGGTTGTGGTAAAAAGCAAAAAGAGGAAATTCTTGTGAACAAAAACAAAACATACAAACCCCTATATGTTGTATCACAAGATCTGAGCTCAAGATGCCAAACTAGAACTTCAGCACATTGCTACCAGCCATTTACCCATAATGCTGCTAATTTGAATCAAGTTTACTAAAAAAAAGAAAAAAACAGTCAGGTTGAAAAAAGACACATGTCCATCGAGTTCAAATATTCACTAAGCTAAATGGAAATTCCCTTACAACAGACTTTTTCCCTTTAGTGAATCAACCCTAATCAATAACTATGTACCTATGTAACTACAAATGTAGTGAAAATTCAGTTTGAAAAAACCCAATCAATCCTGCGCAAAAAAAAAAAATGTTTTGCTTGCACGTGATTGGATGATGGAAGTCACCAGAGCTTCACCCCATTCACAGCAGAGGTAACACACAGCAGAGGTAACATTTCCTTATCTTTAGTACTGTAAATCAATCCATTGGTGTCTGTTTGGCCACCCTAAAACTGTCCACAGAACATAAAAATGCTGTGTGAAAAAAGCAGTCTCAGATCCCCTCTGTGCCATCAATATGTGCCAGTAGTGTCACTATGCACAGAAATGTTCCAACCTACTGGACAACAATCCAAGAGTAATCAGACAGAGTGATCGCCACTGGGTCAGATAATTCTTAGTACATTATGCTAATAGCTGACACCATATTTTTACTGGAAACATGCACTAATAACAGAACATGATATAACAATTCTGACCTTAAAGCGGACCTTTACTTATTTTTTATCTTTCCTTCAATTGAACCTTCTTCCCTTGCTGTTATGTCATTGGAAATCAAAACTGTAGTTTGGTGGCAGTAAATACCTTATTCTGTGTACTTCTTCTTTCATTGCTGGTAAAACGCCTAGGCTAATGACGTGGTTTCCTCATTTGCACTGACTCCCGGGAGAGAAACGTTAGCTATCCCAGCAGTGCTCCTTTCTTGTTTTTTCTCACTCTCACGGCAGTTTGCTGGCAGGGCAAGGAGAGGGAGGGGTGGCCAGTAACAGGAGAGATGAGGACGGCTGCACAGTACCCATTACTGGGGGGGAGAAAGGGTAGAGCAACACACTACATTACTTGGGAGGGGGGAAGGCAGCAGTCTGTTATTACACTGTTCTGGCTAGTCTGCACAACCTCCCCTGGATAATTTCACACTCCTTATCTCAGCTGCATAGGAGATTATTTCTCCAAGGTGCTGGTGGTTTTGAATACATTGTGACTCCGACTCCAGGCAGCTTTCTGGTGTTCCCTGACACAGAGGATTTGTGGGTGTGAAACAGCTTCTGTGACAGGACTTGGCTGCAGCAGCTGAGGCTTGTCACCTCAATGTTTGCAATTTGGGTAAGAAAAAAACAACAGTTACAGCATGGTAAAATGTAGAAACTTAGGTTTGCTTCTTTTATGTTTGAACAATAATGTACACTTTCTTGGCTGTTTCTGTGTTCCATGTTGTTGATACATTGCTATAACAAGGCATGAACTTCCGCAGAAGCTGCCATTCCTATGGTAACTTAACAGTGTGCTCCCACAGTTTCCTTCCTACACAGGCACGAGACTATGAAGTACATGCTGGGTAGCCAGCTGAAAAGAAATCCAGGAAATGAACAAGCAGTGGCTTCAGCTGCCCACAGTTAAAATGGCTGCCGCCAGACTTTGTGGTGGAAGATTTCTGCAGCATATTTGGCAAGTAGTGAATCACAGTACATATAAAATAATATGCAAAGTGGTTAGAGGAAACTTTCAGAATGGCAAATATGTTTTATTACAATTTATGCTAGAGGACTGCAGTTCCTTTTTAAGAAATGTCTGACACTCACTGCCACGCCAGAGAGGAATATAACAGAAGTTAGTACATGGTAGTCTTCTTCAAACAGGCTTTAATTTCTAAGTTTATTTAGAGCAAAAGAGAATCAACTTAATTTTTTTAAAAACAGTGCAAGAAAAATATTTACAAAACAAAATATTACAAAAGACAGAAAGTTTGCAATAGCAAAACAAATGGGATTTAAAATTAAAAGATCTTAAATGTTTAGCTGGTCTTTGGTTCAAGCAGAGTACAATTCACTGCTGCAAAAGTCTGATTCAGAGTCACTGACTGAACTGATGACTCTTAGAGTTTAAGCATACAGTGTGAAGAATTGAGAGCTCATGAGCTGCAGATGCAGTCATCTTTTCTGGTCCCTGAGGTGGGAATTACAAAATCTATCAGATCTATCTGTTAGGATGTTTAGGATGTTTAGTGTGACCAAATTGTCTGCATAATCGTGTGTGATATTAAACGGATTGTTATTTGCTGTAGACCAGGCCAACAGATTAAGCAATTTGCATGGTGGGTCAACAAGGGTCTTTACAGAATAGCACACTTTATAGACCATAAGGGGATAAGACAACATAGCTACTGAGGAGACTTACTGTCTATGCCAAATTATCCACTTCATGCGAACCCTAATAAGGGAACAGGTGGATAAAACTACTAGGACCCTATTTGAGAACAGGTGTATACATGGGTCCAAACCACGGGGAGGGATTATGGAGTTATATACACTGTTCACCAATGAGGGTAACAAACCTTCAAATCAAACGGAATGGGAATTGGACCTAGGAGAGACAATTGAAGAGGTGTGGACAAAAATGGTCAACTATGGTGCACAAGGGCATACTTAACACTTCCTTGGTGGAGGCAAATTACAAAATGTTATCGCGCTGGTACCCTGCCCCGACAAGGTTGGCAAAGTTATATCCTAGTACTTCACCCCTATGTTTTTGAAGATATGGACAGGAAGGTGATATGTATCATGTCTGGTGGTCCTGCCCATAGGTCTGATGCTTCTGGATCAGGATGTTCAACCTGACCTTTTCAGTGACGGGACAGAGTGTTCCCAGAGTTGCCAAAACTGTGCTGTTTACTGACCTACTGGAAGAGATCCCCAGGCATCTATGAACATGAATCATATTTTATATTCTCTTAGCAGCTAAAATAACCATAGCGTATGCATGGAAATCACCTGTGATCAATGTTGCGATGGTGAAACAAAATATCTTGGATTATGAATAACTAAATAAAAAACTGACCAGTATTCGAAGAGATAAGCAAGCTAGGTTTGAAAAAGTGAGGAATCCCTTGATTGTTTATCTTCAGGCTCCCTGAACACTGAGCCATTCTGTGAGGGGAGGCTCGGGCTGAGGGTCCTATTCTACTCTACCCTATTCTGATCCTTTCTTCTTTCTTTCTTTTTCAATTTTCACTTTTCCTGTTATACCATAATAATACATTTTGGTAGGATGCTACTAGGGGACTGTGAAGTCTCCCCCATAGTTTTATTAATTTTTTTAGATCAAGACCACATTTGAGATTCCGGGACCGGTTCTAGTTGACACTGTTTTAAATTTCCCATATGCGGGCGCTATGGGTGATCACCAACATATTGTAATGTTACTTGATACTTCTTAGTGTTGATGTTTCTTGTTTCTTGGTGCCTAGATGCTGAGATTTATGGGCTCATAGCCTTAGACATGCCAATGAGTCATTTTAATGGGTATAGCTGGATTGTTGGGCCTAAAACTGTTTGATATATTTTATCCATGTTTAACTGTTTAGGGTCTCTGATCATATTGGAAAATGCATTCTTGTTCTGATAACTTTCTGACAATTGTATAAACCTCTGTATGCTGCTTTAAATTTGTATAAAAATTATTGGAACAGAAATTTCTGTAGACAATAGTAATGACTGTAATCAAGATTTATGACATATGACTGGATTGTGAGAGATGGAATTTAACCTCCGAAAGATTTACCCCCCTTCCTGACAAGGCCATTTTTTGCGATCCGGCACTGCGTTACTTTAATTCAAAATTGCGCGATCGTGTGATGCTGTACCCAAACAAAATGTATGTAATTTTTTCCCACAAATAGAGCTTTCTTTTGGTAGTATTTGATCACCTCTTCATTTTTTATTTATTTTGTGCTGTAAATAAAAAAAGACCAACAATTTTGAAAAAAAAAAAAACATTTTTTTTTCTGCTATGAAACATATCCAATACAAAATTGAAAAAAATCGAATTTTTTAAAAAAATCTAAAGTATTCTGCTACATATTTTTGGTGAAGAAAAAATCCCATTAAGCATTTATTGACTGGTTTTCGCAAAAGTTATAGCATCTACAAATTAGGGGATATTTTTATTTATTTTTCTTTTTTTTACTATAAATGGCAGCTATTAGCGACTTATAGCAGGACTGCAATATTGCGGCCGACAAACTTGACACTTTTGACACTTTTTGGGAGCCAGTGACACTAATACAGTTATCAGTGCTAAAATAATATGCACTGCCACTGTACCAATGACACTGGCTGAGAAGGGGTTAACATCAGGGGTGATCAAAGGGTTAATTGTGTGCCTAGTCTGTGTGTTACTACAGTGTGGGAGGTGATTTTACTGAGGGAAGGCATGAACCATTGTCCCTGCTTTACAGAGACACAGTATTCATCCCTTCCCTCATGTAAGAATGGCAATCTGCCTAGTTTACATAGGCAGATCGCTGTTCTGTTTCTCTGCAGGATAATTGGCGGTGAGTTCACGGTACCTGCCAATCGGCTCACGCTGTGAGTAATCACAACTGGATGAGCCGCTGGTGGAGCACATTTGTCCCCACTACCCAGAAGATCAGGATCACATATATACATGATCCTGTGCACAGCTGCCGCCCTGTAGCAGTAAAAATGCTATAGGGCAGTCGGGAAGTGGCTAAAGTATTTGTGAACCTAACATATGTAACCTACACCATGACAAAGCTAACTCACTTGTAAAACATGCTAATGTACTTTTTGCCTAATTTAATCAGCGTCATGTAATGTGACTGCTGCCATTTCACCTCCCCCTGCTCCAGGTGCTGTGGGTGGATTCTCAAATGATGCTTGGTGGCTTGCGCTGACATCATAAGTCTCAGGAGCTCTTTAGCACCATGGGCAATGGTAGAAAGAATCCTATGAACGGATGAATAACATCCCTTGACATTCCCTGCCTACAGTTGGCCAAGCAGGATTCAAGGGAGAGGCAGGCAGAGAGGTGTGGGGTTGAGAGGTAGGCAGAGAGGTGTGGAGTTGAGAGGTGGGCAGAGAGTTTGGCAGTTGAGAGGTGGGCAGAGAGGTATGGAGTTGAGAGGTGGGCAGAGAGGCGTGGGGTTGAGAGTTGGGCAGAGAGGCGTGGAGTTGAGAGGTGAGCAGAGAGGTGTGGGGTTGAGAGGTGAGCAGAGAGGCGTGGGGTTGAGAGGTGGGCAGAGAGGTGTGGGGTTAAGAGGTGGGCAGAGAGGCGTGGGGTTGAGAGGTATGGGGTTGAGAGGTGGGAAGAGAGGTGGACATAAAGCATACATACCAGGGTGTAAAGGACATTATGCAGTGTCCTGTACCCTGATTTGGAGCACAACAAAGTGTGATGAGGAGGCACTGCTGTAACTAAGTAGGGCCTTACAGGCACATGTGCGTGATGGCATGACATTCTGCAAATCTAAGAGGGAATATTTTACAAATGAACTGACCCACTTGCATGGATCTACTTCCATGTTTGGTGCGGTGAGATTGTAACAGCAAACAAGAGGCAGGATCACCAGATACTGCAAAGAAAATTATCAAATAAAACAAAATGGCTTCAGTAAAATACATTTACATAGAATCATAAACACATGTATGGTATAATAAATTAAGGGGTAACATACACTTTAGCAAAACTCAAACATGACTGTGGATTCCTTTAACTGCCTGCTTAACTATTTACGACTTGCATTTACTGTAGACCTGCTAAGGCTCTTTATGACAGTTTACAACATGCTTAATTAAAAGTCCCTGGTTTAAGCTGTTTAGAGTGGCTAATAACCCCTAAGAGGTTTTGCAGATTAATTATACAATTACTGACCCCTTGTTATAGCTTGAGCTGCATTAAAAGGAATTTATGATGCATTACTCCAGAAAAACAAGAGTTACAGTATTATTATTATTATTATAAATACACAGGATTTATATAGCGCCAACAGTTTTTGCAGCACTTTACAACATGACAGTACAGTTAGAATACAATTCATTTCAGGACATCAAAGGGCCCTGCTCATAGTCAATGTGAGGCCCCGTTCACACTGGGGCGATCTGACTTGCCGGGGCGACCTCACAGGTCGCGGCGCGCAGCTCGCACCGCGACCTCGGAGCGGCCGGCACGGACTTCATAACATTGCAGTCAGTGCAGGTTGCTCCAGGTCGCCCCAAAGAAGCTCCGGACCCTTTTTCGAAGTCGGAGCGACTTGTGTCGCTCCTATTAGAACGGGTCCACAGCTTCTCTATGGCAGGCGACCTACGGCGACCTGTCAGGCGACCAGGTCGCCTGACAGGTCGCCCCAGTGTGAACGGGGACTGAATCCCCATTCTCAATGTTTGGGTTCAATATTGCCACAATTGGTACTCACTGATTCTCATTAGATTTATTTATGTAGAGCAATCTATGCAGACATTATTATTTAAAATATGCAGCGCAGGTAGTGTATTTCTCCCAAAGGCAACTTTTCTAGATCTTGAAGGGAAATCTATGATACATGCACTAAAGAGTAATTTATAGACAAAGAACAAAGACTATACAAAAATATATAAACCAATTGAGGTAATTTATGTAATTTCAAGCTACTTTAACTGAAATATACAGTATACATAAAAAATTCTACACGTATGTTCCATAGGTATTCATCTTTTTTTTTTATTATAAGCAAATAAAAAATCATAAGCCTATAGTAAAATGTTTTATTATTATTATTATTATACAAGAGACAGCCTTCCCAGAAGAGTTAAAGCTGTTATAGCTGCAAAGGGTGGGCCAACTCAATATTGAACCCTACGGTCCAAGACGGGGATGCCATTAAAGTTCATGTGTGTGTAAAGACAGGTGTCCCAATACTTTTAGCGCCATCAGTTAGTGCAGCACTTTACAACATTAAGGGGCAGACAATACAGTTACAATACAATTCAATACAGGAGGAATCAGAGGGCCCTGCTCATTAGAGCTTACAATCTAGGAGGGAGGGTCAAGTAATACAAAAGGTAATAGCTGTGGGGGATAAGATGATGGAGAAAATCAAAGTACAATTGTTAGGTGGAGGCAGGATAGGCCTCTCTGAAGAACATGTTTTTTAGGGAATGTCTGAAAGCAAACAGAGTAGGAGATAATTGGAGAGATTGAGGTAGGGAGTTCCATAGGATGGGTTGGGGTTAATTTCAGGAAAATACAAATAAAAAAAAATATTATTTTTGCTTGCACGTGATTGGCTGATGGAAGTCCGTAGAAGTTGTTCACTAAGTCCAGGGAAAATCCTCCTGCAAAGTGAACAGTCGGTTGTTTTAAATCAACCCCTATGTGTTTTTGCCTCATATAAAATCTCATAAAATCTTATTTTTTATTCCTATCGCATTTTTGCACTAGGTGCATGTGAAAACTGGGAAAATTAAAATTTTATCTTACAGGAAAATGTTGACCCTTATTAGGAACTCTTCATTCTTTTTACCGAGTCAGATTTTTTATTTTAGATAGGGAAATTTGTTTTAGTGTGTGTGTGCGTGTGAAGGGTTTAGTAAATGTAGGTTCTTTCTGCTTGCTTAACAGATCTTTCATATCCATCACAGCACATTAGCTCTGAAATAGCAATTTGCATTTATAAAGTATTTTACTGATTTGAAAATAATATCATGAAACTTGACATCTCAGTTTATGATATGTGACAAATGGCATGAAATTTACAGATGTGAAATTGTAAAATGTTATGCTTTGTGAAAGTAACTGAAATCTTCATTGCCATTGGGGAGAAGCCGTGTATTCTCCCAAAGGCACCCAAAGCTCCAACAGAGCTGGTATATGTAACACATACTCAAAGGGTCTGGCCCTAGCTTCTTTACTCAAGGGGTCTGGCCCCGTACCTGTATGGTGATCTGCGAGAGCGATCCTGCAGGTGCGTCCCCCCCATTCGCCATCAGTGAAGCGGATTCACAGGGCCATTGGCCGTGATTGCCGCGGGCACCCGTGATCGCTCCCCGTAGATTGAGAACGGCGGTCTGCCGTTGTAAACACAGCAGACCGTTGTTCTCTCTGGTATCATTACAGAGCCCCTGTGTTCCTCTTATTTAGGATCACAGGTCTCGGTGTCGATTCCACAAACCCATCCCCCTCACAGTTAGAGAACACCCCCTAGGCATACATTTAACGCTTTGATCGCCCCTTGGTTAACCCCTTCCCTGCCAGTGTCATTATTACAGTAACAGTGCATTTTTTAGCACTGATTACTGTAGTAATGTCACTGTTCCCCCCAAAAATGTCAGTTAGGGGTCCGATCTGTCCGCCGCAATGTCGCCGTCTTACTAAAAATCGCTGATCGCCGCCATTACTAGTAAAAAAAAATAAAATAAAAATGACAAATCTTTCCCCAAGTTTGTAGATGCGATAACTTTTGTGCAAACCAATCAAAATACGCTTATTGGTATTTTTGTTACCAAAAATATGTAGCAGAATCCAAATTGGCCTAAAATGATGAAAACGTTATATTTTTACTTTTTTTTTGTGATTGTGTGCATGTCTATGATTATGACCTACCAGGGGCTTTATAAAACTGTGGCCAGTTAATTTTTAAGTGGTTTTTAACTCAGGTGGTATTTTTTGAAAATGCATAAGCCTATTCTGCATCCTAGAGGACACTTAATATTTTCAGTATAGTGTGTCATGTGACAAATATATGTGTACTTACTTGCTGGGACAGATGGAGTCGCTGCTGGCAAACAACTCCCAGTGAAAGGTTACTTTCCTGATCCATCTTTTGGTTTAAAAACCTAAACACATGCATATTAGAGCAACTGCAGAACTGTGGCTCTTATTAACCACTTAAGGACTGCCGGCCGCAGATATAGTGCGGCAGGCTTGCCCTCCTGCGCGAACCGACATAGCCCTACGTCGGTCCCACGCCTGCAGCTAAGGTGCACTCCCGCCCCCACTCTGCAGCGGGGACTCCAATGCATGGGGCTGGCAGCTCTGATTGCTGCCTGACACCTGTGATTGCTCCCCGCTGAGAGAGAAGAACGGTGAGCTGTTGTAAACACAGCTGACCGTTCTTCTCTCTGGAATGATCACATAGTGCCTGTGATCTTTCTATATAGGATCACAGGTCTCTGTGATCATTTCAAAAGCCCAACCCCCCCACATTTAGAAACACTCCCCTAGGCTTACATTTAACCCCTGATCACCCACTGTGTTAACCCCTTCCCTGTCAATGTCATTATTACAGTAACAGTGCATATTTTTATCACTGATTACTGTAGTAATTTCACTGGTCCCCCCAAAAGTGTCAAAAATGTCAGTTAGGGGTCCGATCTGTCAGCAGCAATGTTGCAGTCCTGCTAAAAATTACAGATCGCTGCCATTACTAGTAAAAAAAAAAAAAAACAATAAAAATGACATAAATCTTTCCCGTAGTTAGTAGACGCGATAACTTTTGCACAAACCAATCAAACTACGCCTTTTGTGATTTTTTTTTTACTAAAAACATGTAGCAGAATGCAAATTGGCCTAAAATGTTAAAACATTTAGATTTATATAGCAGAATGTGAAAAATGTTTTTTTTTTTTTTTCTTTTTTCAAAATTGTTGCTCTTTTTATTTTTTATTATTCCAAACTCTTTTTTTTGTTTATAGCTCAAAAAATAAAAATCACAGAGGTGATCAAATACCCCTGAAAGAAAGCTCTATTTGTGGAAAAAAAGGACATCAATTTTATTTAGGTACAGCATCGCACGACATGTGCAATTGTCCGTTAAAGTAACACAGTGCTTAATCACAAAAAAATGGCCTGGTCATTAAGGGGGCAAATCCTTCCGGTCCAGAAGTGGTTAAATAGTGAGAAGCAAAATCCTAATATTTTTAAGGAAATCATTTTTTGTTCCTTAGCATAATTACATGTTCAAAGGGTTTTCTTGCTGCAACATTTATTTCTATGCAGACCACAGCCTCATATTCTATAATCATGCTTAATGCACACTACTGAAACCTTTAATTAAAATTTAGTAAGACTATAGAAGTACTCATTAATAGTGATTGCTATCTAGAATAGTAATTCTTACCTTCTTAATTTGTTTTGACTATTGCTTTATTTCCATAGACAGATGGCGGGAAATGCATGCATTGTGATGCTTGTGAACTGGATTTCACATACTATGTAGATAGAATTTTAATGACTTGTCTACAGACTGACAAAGTGATCTACCTGCCTTTTCCTTGTCTCCCTCTCTGTACAGTCTGAGCCCTAGAAAGAAGCTGTACTGAATGTGTCATTCATTTTTCAGAAATACCTGCAGCCATAAAATACAAACTTGACTGAAGACAGCCATGCATGCTGAACATCTGATCAATTATTAGGTTGTTTTTACACTTTTACATACAGTAGTACTGCATGTGCTGGATAAGATGATTTCTAATTAACATTTAGGATTGTGGGGGAAAGAAGAGGGGGGGGGGGTTAAAGATCCTAATCAGTTTAGAGTTTAATGCAGTAACTAAAATAGAATGCAGAAGGTTCATATGCAGAAAAAAATGAAACATTATAGTTTTCCAATCATGATTTTTATTGTAATTATATCACCTGTCTGTGCCACCATTGGGAAGTTCAGGTTGTCTGCTGTACCTTTAAGTTATGAAAAAGAAAAGTGATATACTGCGCTAACCTAAACAATTAGCAGCTGACACACACAACTGACATAAGTTGAAAACAAGAAAATATATATAAACGTGCAGCGCTAAAAAGAAGTGATATGTGAGAAAACACTCAAAGAAACATTAAAGGTGAACCAAAACATATATAAGTCTAAAGTGAAAATCATGAAAATTCGAATCCAGGGTGATGTGCGTGGTCACAATGGACGCTAGATCCCAGCACCGACATGGAAACCAAAATATGCGCTCACCAGAAAGGCTGGACCCAAAGTACCTTATAGTAAATGGGTCAGATGGGCTCATAAGATGATGAGTGAATCTCCAAATGAGTGCTGCAGCCATGGATGTTCGAGTTTGCGACCGTAGAATGAATAAAGCAAGGTGAAACTTCTCATTCTCCAATTAACATGAAAAGGATAAATGCATTCACCTTTGATAGTCACTTTTGATGAAACGCGTCAGTGCTTTGCCTTAGACAGCCAGGACCATGCTAAAGATTGCCTGAATTGTGTGTCTCCTTTACATGATCTTGCTCCTGGATGTTTTGTAAGTGTATCCCTTATTTTACTATTAAAGTCTTTTAAGAGCATTTACACTATGTTTGCCTCGTTTATCCTTTTCATGTTAATTGGGGAATGAGAAGTTTCACCTTGCTTCATTCATTCTACGGTCGCAAACTCGAACATCTATGGGCAACACTGTATCCCCAATGTTGTACTTCCTCAGGGGATTCTTTTTCCTTAGGTGCATTATTTTACATTTAGACACATTTAACTGGCGTTTCCAGTGTTTTGACCAACCTTCCAGCAACGCTACATCATGTTCCATGTAACAGACACCTCAAGGGGTATTTAAATCTAATCTCTGAACAATGCCTTCCTACAATTAGACTATTATTTATTAAATAAACAGTGCACAGAACTGAACCTATCAATATATAAAGTCCTGTGCGAAAAAAAAAAATCTTGAACTGGTCATACTTAATTCATCACTTGTTCCTCCACTGTAAAAGTAAAAAAAAAGTGCAAAGTATAATAGGAGAAATCCAAATAAATGTAAACTTTAATTGTGGCATCCAAAAGCACCTGCTACTACTAAATTCAAAAAGTACAGTCCAGGTAAGTGTAAATCTGAGTGCTGTATTCAATAGAAGCCATTCATTCATGCAGTGTGGTGCCCAATAGCAGCCACTAACCTCCACCACAAATATGACCTGTGCTATAACTAGGGTATCCCAGACTTTATCCTCTCTGTTCTCCCTTAGTTTGGATGTGTACAAATCTGACAATCTTACAATCTGTATATCTTTTTTTTTAATACAAAAAGGTGCTTTACAATCTGTATATCTTAAAGGCAAGGTTCACATTTATGAACATTTTACATGTTCCTATTCACCTGCTCCCCCATTTATGAACATTTTACATGTTCCTATTCATCTACTCCCACCTGCTCCTGCCTCTATGGCAGTGAAAGGGTTAAATAACTAGGTCAATACTTACTTTTTGTTTTTCAAAGTTCTGGCACCCAGACATAGCATTTCATTGTTGCATCCAACAATTCACCCCAGTGCCAATTTTCAATGCTTAAAACTCCTGCTCTGTATTCAGACTGCTGTATCACTTTGTAAATTGTTACTGAATATGGTTGGAAGAGTCCTTAATGAACTGGTTTGATTTACAAAATCCATAACATCCAATTAGACATGGGGGCAGATGAAACAGAATGACCATGAGCTCTTTTGGACATTGCAAAATAAATAACTTCCTTTAAACATCTACTAATGCAGATTTTTTTTCATATACAGTGGGTACAGAAAGTATTCAGACCCCCTTAAATTTTTCACTCTTTGTTATATTGCAGCCATTTGCTAAAATCATTTAAGTTCATTCTTCTTCCTCATGAATGTACACATAGCACCCCATACTGACAGAAAAACACAGAATTGTTGACATTGTTGCAGATTTATTAAAAAAGAAAAACTGAAATGTCACATGGTCCTAAGTATTCAGATCCTTTGCTGTGACACTCATATATTTAACTCAGGTGCTTTCCATTTCTTCTGATCATCCTTGAGATGGTTCTACACCTTCATTTGAGTCCAGTTGTGTTTGATTATACTGATTGGACTTAATTAGGAAAGCCACACACCTGTCTATATAAGACCTTCCAGATCACAATGCATGTCAGAGCAAATGAGAATCATGAGGTCAAAGGAACTGCCTGAAGAGCTCAGAGATAGAATTGTGGCAAGGCCCAGATCTGGCCAAGGTTACAAAAAGATTTCTGCTGCACTTAAGGTTCCTAAGAGCACAGTGGCCTCCATAATCCTCAAATGGAAGACGTTTGGGATGACCAGAACCCTTCCTAGAGCTGGCCGTCCGGCCAAACTGAGCTATCGGGGGAGAAGAGCCTTGGTGAGAGAGGTAAAGAAGAACCCAAAGATCACTGTGGCTGAGCTCCAGAGATGCAGTCAGGAGATGGGAGAAAGTTGTAGAAAGTCAACCATCACTGCAGCCCTCCACCACCAGTCGGGGCTTTATGGCAGAGTGGCCCGACGGAAGCCTCTCCTGGAGTGGCCCGACGGAAGCCCGCATGGAGTTTGCTAAAAAAAACCTGAAGGACTCCAAGATGGTGAGAAATAAGATTCTCTGGTCTGATGAGACCAAAATAGAACTTTTTGGCCTTAATTCTAAGTGGTATGTGTGGAGAAAACCAGGCACTGATCATCACCTGTCCAATACAGTCCCAACAGTGAAGCATGGTGGTGGCAGCATCATGCTGTGGGGGTGTTTTTCAGCTGCAGGGACAGGATGACTGGTTTCAATCGAGGGAAAGATGAATGCGGCCAAGTACAGGGATATCCTGGACAAAAACCTTCTCCAGGGTGCTCTGGACCTCAGACTGGGCCGAAGGTTTACCTTCCAACAAGACAATGACCCTAAGCACACAGCTAAAATAACGAAGGAGTGGCTTCACAACAACTCTGTGACTGTTCTTGAATGGCCCAGCCAGAGCCCTGACTTAAACCCAATTGAGCATCTCTGGAGAGACCTAAAAATGGCTGTCCACCAACGTTTACCATCCAACCTGACAGAACTGGAGAGGATCTGCAAGGAGGAATGGCAGAGGATCCCCAAATCTAGGTGTGAAAGACTTGTTGCATCTTTCCCAAAAAGACTCCTGGCTGTATTAGATCAAAAGGGGGCTTCTACTAAATACTGAGCAAAGGGTCTGAATACTTAGGACCATGTGATATTTCAGTTTTTCTTTTTTAATAAATCTGCAACAATGTCAACAATTCTGTGTTTTTCTGTCAGTATGGGGTGCTATGTGTACATTCATGAGGAAGAAGAATGAACTTAAATGATTTTAGCAAATGGCTGCAATATAACAAAGAGTGAAAAATTTAAGGGGGTCTGAATACTTTCCGTACCCACTGTATGCTCCTCATTTTAATTCTGATATGAAAGCTGTCATTCAATTCAGAGTATAATAACTAGACATGCGCACAACATGGCCCCCTGTTTTTCCTGAATATTAGGCTAATCCTTCCTAATATGCATCAATATTTTATCATCCAGTGGGAAAGGTGTGTTTATTGTATTTCATGCATGAGTTTTGATAGACATATTTTGCTATTCAAAATGTGACTAAAGCGATTTTTCACTGACTTAACTGGGCTTTCAACTTGTTCCACATGCTGCTGTACCAAATGCAAGGTGAAAAATAGTGGAAATGAATAGAGGGAGAGGGACTGCTCGTTCAGCTACGAGAGATTAATGACAAATCTCTATGTAACTATAACACAACTTTCAGCGTAATACAGCATGTAATAAGATGTTTATCTATATGGCTTATAGGGTCATAAAAACATAGAACTTGTCTACAAATAATGGCCAATGGGCTCATCATCTGCTGCAGTCTATCTACCATTGTGTTTTAAAGCCTCCTGGGCCTTATTTTGTGCTTGATGAATCCTAGTTGCTAGCCAATACTGTGGATTTTCATTTCTAGATAGTGAAATGTTAAAACATACCATTTCCAGAAAACAAATAAATTACAAGCCTACCATTTCCAGAAAACAAATAAATAAATAATTGTGTTAAAAAGGAAAAAAAAGGAAGATTTAGTTAATTGTGTCATTTTTCACATCTACATATTTTGTCATGACTTAAAGCGGAGTTCCGGCCACAAAATCGACATAATCGATTTTGTGGCCATCCGCTTGCTTTTCGGCACCTGAAAAGGAAATGGATAGTTACCATTTTATTTTATTTACCTTGTATTGTAGAAAAATATACTCACCTTTCTTCCACTTCCTCCCTCGGCGGCCCGCGCCGTCACTCCGGTTAGCAATGATTCCTGGGAGCTGAACATCATCGCTCCCAGGAATCAATGCGCCGGCACCGGCCCCACTCGTCACTTCCGGTGCGGCACCGCATTCCCTGCTAAACAGCTTCTGGGCATGCGGCGCCACACCGGAAGTGACGAGTGGGGCCGGTGCCGGCGCATTCTGGGAGAAGAAGACACGGAAGAGGACACAAAAGAGGATCACGCTGGCTTCAGCTGCCCACATCCGAGATGGCAATGCTGGAGAAGAAATTTTAAAGGTGAGTATTTCTTCTTTCAGGTAAGTGCGACCCGGGACAGTACAGAGGCTATCCATTGGGGAATGTACTAGCCCTGACTGTCCCGAGAGTATTTTTATTGAAAAACATTTTTCATGGCCGGGACTCCGCTTTAAGATAATGGCATTAAATATTGTGTGCCAAAAAATAATTTTTCAACAGGCAAAGAGAACTTACCTTAAAGGAGTTGTAAAGTATGAAGGTTTTTTTATCATAATGCATTCTATGCATTAAGATAAAAAGCCTTCTGTGTGTAGCAGCCCCCCTCAGCCCCCCCTAATACTTACTTGAGCTCCCTCTCTTTCCAGAGATGTCCACGAGTCCCTTGGCCATCCCGGACTCTCCCTCCTGATTGACTGAGACACAGCCGCGGCACCATTGGCTCCCACCACTGTCAAAGTCAGTTAACCAATCAGGAGAGAGAGGGGCATGGCCGAATGGCAGCTCTATGTCTGCATGGACACATAGAGTAGCGGCACTCAACAGGAGGGAGGGACCAGAAGCAGCGAAGAGGGACCGAGAAGAGGAGGAACCGGGCTGCCCTGAGCAAAACCAACTGCACAGAGGAGGTAAGTATAATATGCTTGTTATTAAAAAAAAAAAAAAACACTTTAAGATAATACCTGTACTCACAGAAAAAATGGAGGCTGCCATTGCTGGCTCCTTCTGAAAATGCTACTTGACTGACTGTCTTTCATTTCAGTACCAAGTAAGTCTCTGACATGAGACAAGCATGTGGATTAGGAATGTCAGAAATCAATAGACGTGTGCGGTTTGTTTCGTTCCGAATATTCAGATTAATTTTTCTTTATTCGGAGGTTCAAATATAGCCAAATCCCTGAATTACAGTACAAACAAATTTTACCGAATTCTCCGAATAACGAAACAAAATTTGTCCAAATTTCTAAAAATTTGCATTACAATTCAACTGTTAGTGATCAAAAATGTATTGAGGCAATTAGGTCAGCCTAACATTTATACAATATACCAGCACTCAGAGAACCACTCCCCTAACAGCTACAAATTGTCCATGTCTGTAAACAAAAATGTTCATGTCTTCCATACAGCGCTTCATAAATAATTGTATTAAAAACACTTGCCCGAAAGCTAGACCCTATATACCCATGGGTCATGTTAAACTTTTGCAATAATGAAAACAGCCACTAGGTGTCGGACTCCTCCCTCAGCAACCAAAGTTTCCAAGGTTCTTTGCTTCTTACTTCCACTTAAAAGTGCAAAAAACAAACAGAAAAAAAAACACTCATGATGTCATAACAGGTACCAGAAGTTGTGGGCCCGCCATCTTTGATGTGGCAGAATTGCCTTTTTACATGTGAGCATATTTTAAAACAATATTATACTATGGAGGTGTCTCTTTTTTGAGGTACTTGTGAGTCTAAAGGATGTGGATCTGAGAAGGACCAAGAAAGATTATATTGGGCATAGAAACATAGAAACATAGAATGTGTCGGCAGAAAAGAACCATTGGCCCATCTAGTCTGCCCAATATATCTGAATCCTATGAATAGTCCCTTGCCCTATCTTATATGAAGGATAGCCTTATGCCTATCCCATGCATGCTTAAACTCCTTCACTCTATTTGCAGCTACCACTTCTGCAGGAAGGTTATTCCATGCATCCACTACTCTCTCAGTAAAGTAATACTTCCTCATATTACTTTTAAACCTTTGCCCCTCTAATTTAAAACTGTGTCCTCTTGTGGTAGTTTTTCTTCTTTTAAGTATGCTGTATCTGACCAAATAGGTTGTTTTATCTGGTGAGAATCCATTGCATGGGGTGCACACACATTGGTGTATAGGAAGACTGAGCATCACATTGGTGATTTTGAGATTGCACTTGCACATTTTATGTGAGCAATAAAGAGTGTTTCTATTGGTTTATCTATATATTACTGCACTAAAAGTGTTTTTTTTTTTTTTTTGTATGAACTTTTAAGTGATAGTGAGAAGTGAAGAATCTTGCAAACTTTGGTTGCTAAGAAAGGAGTGAGACACCTAGTGGCGGTTTCCATTATTGCATTAGCCTAACCTGACCTACTGGTATATAGGGTCTAACTTTCTAACTTTTCTTTATGAAGCTCTGTATGGAAGACAGAAGATTTCTGTTTACTGATATGGACAATTTGTAGCTGTTAGGGGAGTGAGTCCCTAAAACACCGGGAATATATTGTGTAGATTTGGGGCTTATTTGGGGTAAAAGGGTCTTTACAGCTGCTGGAGGGTTTTCATTGGGGGGGTTTCTTAAATGCTGAATTTGTACTTATTAATTTTATTTACGTCAACGTAACAGAGCGAATTAGCATTGTCAGTTGAAGTCACCTTTAATGATAACTGTGAAAAAAACTGTAGGCTACCATATGAATAGGCCAATTCTCTATCTTGAAATCAGAATGGCATGCTTGTTCCAGGTCAGTTACTCAAAATATTGAAGTTAGAGAGGTGAGTCCCATAACGAATGAATGTGAGAAAATTAGTTATTGAAACCTATATACTGTATTTCTTTCATGATAGGTTTCCTATAAACTAGATCTAAAATCAACCACTAAAATCTCATTTGATCTTTAAAAGTCATTTCAATTTCAAATGTAAATTTTCAATCTTCTAAAATGTGTAACCTTTGTTAAATAAATACTAGTAAACCTGCTATGATGGTGCCTGTTCAGACACTTCCTGCTATGATGTTACATTGGTCTGCCACCAATGATTCTTCTGCATTGTCCCCCGCACTTCTGGTGGAGAATAGAAGTGGCTATGATATGTTCTGCTATTGTCACAATTAGGTATGAGGTTTGGCTCAATGTAGGGTTCCAACCAGACTTTGGATGTGTGGTGTTCACTGAAAATCCTGCTGCAAAAGCAGCAGGAAATAATTAATTTACTGTCACAGATCAGAACATATGGGGTAAATGCCTACAAAGAGATAACAAGGTGAAAGACTTTAACTGGGCTTTAAGCATTGCCTTTATGTGCTGTCATCATAAGAATGTAAGCAACTTTAATGAAGGAGACTTGAGATTGCAGGAGGAGACTCAGATTTGGACAGTTTTAATATATCATCTCTAGCCAGCAGGAAAATATCCAGAATCCTCAAGCATTCCCTTGTAAATTTGTTTTATATGCTTGTCAAATGATTTCCATAGTACATATACATTATAAATATATTTTTCCATAATAAGATGGCAATTTACAATCATCCCTCACCTTACCTGAATAATTAGCTAACCGTGTTGTTTTTGCAAATTTACTTTCAACGCCAATTTAAGCATACTTTAATATATGCAGATATGCCTAATTTTTGCCAGAAGAAAAATGCAAAATGTGAGCAAAGAAAAATAGACTATAATATAATGTTTTAAAGCCACCTATTTATAATGCTTCCATATTTGTTATATATATATATATATATATATATATATATATATATATATATGCAGTCATTTTTAGTTAAGAGTTATATACTGTACATGCTTGCATGGTCCTGAGGAAGTGGGAGTCCCCACTAAATGAGTCGACCAGACCAAGCTATCATTGAATATACACATGAACTCTTACACCTCCATGATATGCATCTTGCACTGTGTGGTTGTCAGGGTGCCGGGAAACCAGACCACACTGGGATGCAGGTAAAATAAAGCAGTTTATTGGAGCAAACAACAATAAACGCACAGCAAGAGTGATTAAGTGAGAGCAGGAACAAGGGTCAAGCCCAGAACAAGGTAGTCATCCAAGCCTGGGTCGAGTCCAAAAGCAGTAGTCTGCCAATGCTGGGCCATCTGCTGAAGCCGGGTCATGTACCGATGTGGGGTCGAGAGCCAGGAGAGTCATCAGCCAAGCCAAGTCAGACACAGAGGAACAGAGGAGAACAGAAGGCTGCTAGCAGAGATGCACCTTGGAGCACAAACACAAGGGCAAGGATTGCAACCTATCAGGTGATAGATATCGTCAGGTGTGCAGCATCATCACTGTGTGACACCCAGGCAGCAGGCAAGTGATGATGCAATCAGAGTTTATAAGAGGCAGCAGTCTGCACATGTCCAAGATGGCTGCCAAAAGGAGGGCAAGGAAAGTGGCATGTTTTTATGCAATGAGACATTTTATGACATGTTAAATTTAAAATACATATTTGTGTATTTTTTTACATGTCTTGTGTGATGTGTTCACAGAAGCATATTCAAAGTCGACCCCCCTCCCTTTGGTGGTCTCTCTTCTTATCTATACAACTTGGGATGATGCCAATAAGGACATGACTTGAAATTTTAGATGGCATCTAAAAATTGGACAGCCTTCCCAGCTGCAAAGGGTGGGCCAACTCAATATTGAGCTCTACGGACTAAGACTGGGATTCCATTAAAGTTCACGTGGCTGTGAAGACAGGCGTCCCAATACTTTTAGTAAAATAGTATACAGTGGGTACGAAAAGTATTCAGACCCCCTTAAATTTTTCACTCTTTGTTATATTGCAGCCATTTCCTAAAATCATTTAAGTTCATTCTTCTTCCTCATGAATGTACACATAGCACCCCATACTGACAGAAAAACACAGAATTGTTGACATTGTTGCAGATTTATTAAAAAATAAAAACTGAAATATCACATGGTCCTAAGTATTCAGACCCTTTGCTCAGTATTTAGTAGAAGCCCCCTTTTGATCTAATACAGCCAGGAGTCTTTTTGGGAAAGATGCAACAAGTCTTTCACACCTGGATTTGGGGATCCTCTGCCATTCCTCCTTGCAGATCCTCTCCAGTTCTGTCAGGTTGGATGGTAAACGTTGGTGGACAGCCATTTTTAGGTCTCTCCAGAGATGCTCAATTGGGTTTAAGTCAGGGCTCTGGCTGGGCCATTCAAGAACAGTCACGGAGTTGTTGTGAAGCCACTGCTTCGTTATTTTAGCTGTGTGCTTAGGGTCATTGTCTTGTTGGAAGGTAGACCTTCGGCCCAGTCTGAGGTCCAGAGCACTCTGGAGAAGGTTTTTGTCCAGGATATCCCTGTACTTGGCCGCATTCATCTTTCCCTCGATTGAAACCAGTCGTCCTGTCCCTGCAGCTGAAAAACACCCCCACAGCATGATGCTGCCACCACCATGCTTCACTGTTGGGACTGTATTGGACAGGTGATGAGCAGTGCCTGGTTTTCTCCACACATACCGCTTAGAATTAAGGCCAAAAAGTTCTATTTTGGTCTCATCAGACAGACCAGAGAATCTTATTTCTCACCATCTTGGAGTCCTTCAGGTGTTTTTTAGCAAACTCCATGCGGGCTTTCATGTGTCTTACACTGAGGAGAGGCTTCCGTCGGGCCACTCTGCCATAAAGCCCCGACTGGTGGAGGGCTGCAGTGATGGTTGACTTTCTACAACTTTCTCCCATCTCCTGACTGAATCTCTGGAGCTCAGCCACAGTGATCTTTGGGTTCTTCTTTACCTCTCTCACCAAGGCTCTTCTCCCCCGATAGCTCAGTTTGGCCGGACGGCCAGCTCTAGGAAGGGTTCTGGTCATCCCAAACGTCTTCCATTTGAGGATTATGGAGGCCACTGTGCTCTTAGGAACCTTAAGTGCAGCAGAAATCTTTTTGTAACCTTGGCCAGATGTGTGCCTTGCCACAATTCTGTCTCTGAGCTCTTCAGGCAGTTCCTTTGACCTCATGATTCTCATTTGCTCTGGCATGCATCGTGATCTGGAAGGTCTTATATAGACAGGTGTGTGGCTTTCCTAATCAAGTCCAATCAGTATAATCAAACACAGCTGGACTCAAATGAAGGTGTAGAACCATCTCAAGGATGATCAGAAGAAATGGAAAGCACATGAGTTAGACCCGGTTCACACTTCTGCGTGTGCCGGGTTCGCATGTCATGTCGGAGCGCACTGCTCCGACATGACATGCGATCAGCTGTGCGGTGCGAGTTTAGCCATACTGTTTGTATGGCTAAATTCGCACCGCACCCGCAGCAAAGACGCACAGGAGGCATTTTTGCTGCCGCATCAGGATCGGATCGCACAGCGGTTCACACTTGTGCGATCCGATCCTGTGCGAACTGCACGATCGCACTGCGATATGCGATCAAACTGGGGGTGTCGTTAAGATTACATTGACACCCCCAGCGGATCGCATATGGCAGTGTGAACTGCCGGGGGTGCGTGTGCGATGCGGGAACAGGCTGCGAATTCGCAGCCTTCCCGCATCGCAATAGTGTGAACCGAGCCTTAAATATATGAGTGTCACAGCAAAGGGTCTGAATACTTAGGACCATGTGATATTTCAGTTTTTCTTTTTTAATAAATCTGCAACAATGTCAACAATTCTGTGTTTTTCTGTCAGTATGGGGTGCTATGTGTACATTCATGAGGAAGAAGAATGAACTTAAATGATGATTTTAGCAAATGGCTGCAATATAACAAAGAGTGAAAAATGTAAGGGGGTCTGAATACTTTTCGTACCCACTGTATATATGAGGCCTGGCAGGATGATTCAACATATGCAAACTATGGGTGGTAAATCACACTCAATATTACTTTTATGGCAGGGTAGTGGCCGATGTGGCATGGTTCCCCTTTGTCACACCCCTGTCTAGACAACATACTGTGACAAATCAGGAATTTGTTTATGGAGACCTGTACTGTAAGGTCCATTTACTGTTGTGCATTGTGACAATGTTCGCTAAAACATACGTGTTCATGCACACTACCGTAACATTTTCCATCACACATGCTCTATATGCGTTGTGCTGCAATGCCATTTATTGTGAATTGCACCCAAATGCATTGTGCAGTGCAGCCCAGAGCACAATGCACTGCAGCAAACCACAATGCATCCATTATCCAAAATAGCTCATGTACATTTTTCTATCCATTGTGGTATGTTTGTAGTCCATTCATAATAAATTTACTGCCTTAAAGCAGTCTATTTTAGTGCATGTGCATTAGCGCTCTGCAACAGAATGGATACGTGTGAATGGGCTATTAAAGTTACTGAAATTACCAGAATGGGCTTCAAGCGCACCTTATTTTTTGGATTCAGCATCTGAATATGGTTTAAATATAGAAAAAATATATATTTTAATTCTTTGTTTTGATACGTTTATATACCTTTTTGTTCTGCCGCAACCTGCACCATTGTTTCCTACTTTCGGCTGCATTAAGCAGCTGAATGAAAATAAGGTAAGATAACCTTGTGTCACCTCACTGCATGTCTGTCCTATGGTAATAACAGCAGAAATAATACTCTTTTGGCTTCAGAATTTTAACGTTTGGAAAATCTGGAAAAAATATCTCACAAGACTTTTACCACTTTTCCACTCTTTCCCTTTAAAACCATACTTTAATTCGTAAGATCTTTCCATCTTTGTAACATTATTGGCAAAATCACAAAGAAAGAAGGGACAGTTTATTTACTGCGTATAGATTAGATGTCGGATGAAGCATCACAAAAATATAGCTTCTTTCACTAAGCAACTTCTTGAAGATTTTCTATCAAGGCATTCATTAAAAATACGATACCTTCTCTTTAGAACATATAGTACAATTTTTATGGCCCTGTTCCACTGTAAAAAAATTTTAATCATGTCACAGGTAGGTATTTCAGTCGTGTGCGTGATTTCACATTCTAGGTACCATTCTGGAGGGAGGACATAGTTTACAGAGTTAACTCTGCTTGTCCAAATAGAAATATGCAGCAATTTAATTAATGTAAATGCAGTTAAAAATTCAATTTAAACGGGCAAGATGGAAACAGCTCAAGCATCCACAGCCAACTTAGCTATATTATTTATACATTGGCAGGCACCCAGGAGGATTTACAATCCTGCTCTTAATGTATTCATATTTGGAAATTGGACTTTCCTTCAATGGGACATCAATAAACATATTAATATGTTTATAGGTCAGTTAGAGGAAGTGACCCAACGCTTTCATCCTTGCACTGCTGGGGTTTCAGTCCTGTTTTTACCAGAGCAGATGAAAGTAATCTTGCAATGTTAGATTAGATATGACAACTTATATATAAAGAGATATGATACTGCTAGAAGTGCCTAAAGGAGCCTTAGAGGAGAGCACAGTACTAGGGAAATCTCACACATTTTACAAAAGGCTTTAGGACAATAGTTCAACAGACATACTAGGCAGGTTGTGACATGTCCAATTCCTTAAGGTAGAAACAATAGATCTAGCAATTCACTGCAAGGAACCACTACAGTAGGATGGCCGTTCAAGCTCCAAAAAAAAAAAAAAAAAGAAAAGCTACTCTGCAACAGCATAATAACTATTGGGTTTATTTATTTAAAAATGCAAAAAAAAAAGTAACCCGTAAGCATCAACAATTTTTTACTTTCTCTGGCCATGGTAATGTTAAAGCCTAATATTAGGTAAAAAAAAAAAAAAAAAAAAAATCAGCACAATGGACATTACTTACATTGACTATGAAGTGTTCCTTGTGCTAGTGCCTGCTGTAATAACGGAAACCCAAAGTCCTTTGCTCCACTGCCTTTACCCTGCAGCCATAATCTTCCAATGAGAGGAGAATGGGTGGATGAATGAAAGTTATGCCTCCTCATTAGATGGATAGATGGCTTTTCATTCGTAGAAGCTATCGTACAGTTTTAAAAATAGAAGGTAAGCAGAAAGGATGGGCACACTCAGCACTTTTGATGAGTGTTTACCACAGATTCATTGCTGGTATTAACCCCCCACAGCCCCAGACAATTATGCTGCAGAGTATGGGAGGGGAGAAGAAGACCAGATTTTCACTATGACACCAGCACAAGGGACAATTTACATTAATAGTAAGTTGAAGAAGCAGTAGGAGAGTGATGAGGTCAATTGCGAGCTCACACTGCTCTATGTTCCGGACAGCTTGCACCTCTTTTAGTAAATTTGCATGCAGCTCACCTACTGTAATTGACTCACAGCGCTGCCCCTCCCTACCAGTCTGAGAGCTGTTGATTTCAAAGAAGCTGAAATAAAGTCAAATCTAGGTAATCTAGGTTGCATTACATATTTTATCAATGTATTTATGAATGCAGTATACCACAACATAGGACATCTGCATTGTAGTGCACTGCAGTACAACTCCATTGGCACTTATTTCATTTTTGTGAAATGGGTTGTTATTCTAAATAAATGGCACCTCTGTGCACCACTTTGCACACACCACTTTGGGGATGGAGAGGATTTACTAAACCTGGTGCATTCAGAATTGTATGCAACAGTGCATGGTAGCCAATCAGCTTAAAAACCTTAGCTTGTTCAATCAGGCCTATCAATCAGGCCCAACAAAAACTGGAAGTGGATTTTTTTTTTTATACAGAACTGCATCAGATTTTGCAAGCTCCAGTTTCAGTAAATAACCCCATTTGTATTACAGTGCGTTTTACTACACATTATGCTTTGATACCATTAAAGGTCCTGAATAGTCACTTAATTGCTAGTCACTATGATTAAGGCCTCATGGTCAAAACATGTAAGTGTACCAAGCTAAATAAATACAACCATAAATGGATGTTATGCAGTCATTAGACGTATTCCATTTTTGCATTCAATTATACGAGTGATACTGGCGACACCATCAGATCACCATCAGCAAACTAAAAAAAAACAGGCTGCATTTGTTCCCAATATGAAGTTTATCTCTCTTTTTCCCCTCAGCTTCCTCCAGTGGTGGCCCAGCAAAAATGAAATTGCACTGAATTACATCCTCCTCGCTAGTTGCTGTGCCTACAGATCTTGGATGGAGCTCTCTTTCCCCATAATGAGAGCTCTATCCCAGATCTGAAGAATGAGATGGACATGAAAAAGAGAATTCACCTGGAGCTGAGGAACATGACACCATCTGATTACCCAGTGGAGCAGAGTTTAGCCAGACAAACCCCTTAAAGGGGATAACACCAGTGGAGGTTACCTAATCAGATGGATGCCAGGCCTCCAAGGCGAACAACCATCCAAGAAGGTGAGTGGCACTACACATTTAGGGGGACAGCATACAGTGCATTGCCAAAGTATTCTGCCCCCTTGAACTTTTCGACCTTTTGCCACATTTCAGGCTTCGAACATAAAGATATAAAACTGTATTTTTTGTGAAGAATCAACAAGTGGAACACAATCATGAAGTGGAACAAAATTTATTGGATATTTCAAACTTTTTTAACAAACAAAAAACTGAAAAATTGGGCGTGCAAAATTATTCAGCCCCCTTAAGTTAATACTTTGTAGCGCCACCTTTTGCTGCGATTACAGCAGTAAGTCGCTTGGGGTATGTCTCTATCAGTTTTTAACATTGAGAGACTGAAATTTTTCCCATTCCTCCTTGCAAAACAAGCCAAGCACAGTAAGGTTGGATGGAGAGCATTTGTGAACAGCAGTTTTCAGTTCTTTCCACAGATTCTCAATTGGATTCAGGTCTGGACTTTGACTTGGTCATTCTAACACCTGGATATGTTTGTTTGTGAACCATTCCACTGTAGATTTTGCTTTATGTTTTGGATCATTGTCTTGTTGGAAGACAAATCTACGTCCCAGTCTCAGGTCTTTTGCAGACTCCATCAGGTTTTCTTCCAGAATGGTCCTGTATTTGACTCCATCCATCTTCCCCGTCCCTGCTGAAGAAAAGCAGGCCCAAACCATGATGCTGCCACCACCATGTTTGACAGTGGGGATGGTGTGTTCAGGGTGATGAGCTGTGTTGCTTTTACGCCAAACATAATGTTTTGCATTGTTGCCAAAAAGTTCGATTTTGGTTTCATCTGACCAGAGCACCTTCTTCCACATGTTTGGTGTGTCTCCCAGGTGGCTTGTGGCAAACTTTAAACAACACTTTTTATGGATATCTTTAAGAAATGGCTTCCTTCTTGCCACTCTTCTATAAAGGCCAGATTTGTGCAGTATACGACTGATTGTTGTCCTATGGACAGAGTCTCCCATCTCAGCTGTAGATCTCTGCAGTTCATCCAAAGTGATCATGGGCCTCTTGGCTGCATCTCTGATCAGTCTTCTCCTTGTATGAGCTGAAAGTTTAGAGGGACGGCCAGGTCTTCGTAGTTTGCAGTGGTCTGATACTCCTTCCATTTCAATATTATAGCTTGCACAGTGCTCCTTGGGATGTTTAACGCTTGGGAAATCTTTTTGTATCCAAATCCAGCTTTAAACTTCTCCACAACAGTATCTCTGACCTTCCTGGTGTGTTCCTTGTTCTTCATGATGCTCTCTGCGCTTTAAACGGACCTCTGAGACTATCACAGTGCAGGTGCATTTATACGGAAACTTGATTACACACAGGTGGATTCTATTTATCATCATTAGTCATTTAGGTCAACATTGGATCATTCAGAGATCCTCACTGAACTTCTGGAGAGAGTTTGCTGCACTGAAAGTAAAGGGGCTGAATGATTTTGCAAGCCAATTTTTTCAGTTTTATATTTGTTAACAAAGTTTGAAATATCCAATAAATGTAGTTCCACTTCATGATTGTGTCCCACTTGTTGTTGATTCTTCACAAAAAATTACAGTTTTATATCTTTATGTTTGAACCCTGAAATGTGGCAAAAGTTTGAAAAGTTCAAGGGGCCGAATACTTTCACAATGCACTGTAATTATTTACTTGGATGGTCACTGCAGCACATTTTATATAGACATTTACTCTGTTGCTTCAAGAGTATTTGTGAATGTTCACTGCAGTATTTATTTTTTATGTGGATTTTTTGTGGTACATTGGACTCACATTATTAATCACTGCATGGGATCTGAGCACGATTTGTACAAAAAAAGGACATAACGTGATCTAATTGTTCACGCATCACTTTATTTGCTAAATGTTATATTTATTTATTGTGCATGAAGTAAGAAGAAGGATTTTGCTTACGTAGTGTATGAACAATGCATTTAGAATCGAGTATGTTGGAAAAAGGACTTTAGAGTGATGGGCACATTTTTCATCTTTTACAAAAATATATAAAAGGTTCTCCATATTTTAATGTCAATCAGTATCAAAGTTAAAGAATGCAAACTAAGAGCTGTACAGCAGGCACTATAAATGGTATCCTCCTATGTTAACTGTACTGTCATGATCCACTGCTGGAGCCCTAGTGAAAAACTGGAACATCCATCTATGAAGCACATACAGGCAGCAATGATATTCTGATAGAAAATGTAAAAATCTCCCCATGTTACTTAGAAACATTTTATTGCTGCCTGTGTGCCCATTGTAGGGGGTTGTGGGAGAGTTTCACTCCCTGCTCTAAAACCCATCAAATAGGAATTGGGAGATTTTACTTCACTTCCTGTTCACTCCTATCTGTCAAGATGTCAAATAGACAATTAAATTGGATTAGCCTGGGACAGAATGTCTTTTCCCGTTCAATTTTATTAGAGTTATGTACATACAATAGATACAACAGAAGTGTAAAAAGGATACAGCAAAAATGTAAAGAAGATAGAGTCCAAATATAGAGTGGGCAAATGGTATACAAGATACAGAGAGAGTCAATAAGCGATAATGAAAAGTTAATAAGTATAATAAATATTGTAGAAGTCGAAGTCAATGGGGTTGCAATAATAGGAATAGCATGTCCGTGTCCTCCCTATGGGTCACCCCTAATGGGTTCAAGCTGTGACCCAGAAGGAGAACAGGTAATGGGAACCTTCCACAAATAAAGGATGTTCAAAAAAGTTACATATCTTGACTAATAAAAGTATCTCATAGAACATATGAAGAACAGCCTAATATAGCATGGCACATAGTCATCCAAGTGTTCAAAATAAACGAGGACTCAAATCTAGTAGAGAAAGTAAATTGTTGTATCGAAAGATTACTAGAAACCAAATAATAACAAATAAAAAAAAATAAATAAATAGAGGGAAGGAGAAGAAAACAGAAGGCAAGAATGCCAGAAAGGAAAAAGAGTGGAAGATAGAGAAAAGAAGTGGGAGCAAATATCGGGACTAAGGCAAGGCAGAAGGAAACAATATAATAGGACAAGTAGAAATGTTACCAAGAAAGTAAAACAGCTTCATTGAAGTCTGGGGGCAGCATCTTGGAAATCCAAGGTTTCCAAAGAATGTCGAATTTATTCAAAGTGCCTTTATACAAGGCCAACATCTTGGCATGTATCATCGAAAATGTTCACTCGTTGTTTAGTTTCACAAAAGTTTAAGGAAGAGGATTTCCATGCTTTGGCAATAGTCTGTTTAGCGGCTGTTAAGAGTTGCATAAGGAGTTTAAACTGAGTGCGTGTAAGACTGTCTGGTTTTGCATTTAAAAGTTCAATCGTTGGGTCTGGCAGTAGTGGCATATCAAACAGCTTAGAGACCATGCGAAAGACTTCTCCCCAAAAAGAGGAAACAATTAGGCATACCCACAGCCGCAAAAACAGAGTGCTGAGAGTTGTGGTGCAAATTTAGCCATTCTGGAGGGCACCAAATACCAACGCATGAATACTTTATAAGAAGCCTCTAGCGCAATAATGTTGGTGGAAGAGGATTTTGTATTAGACCATATATCTGACCATTCTGTGTTATTCAAAGGGCGACCCAGATCAGATTTCCATTTTACTACATAATCAGGGGGTCCTTCTTCAGGTTTAACAAGAAGTTGCAAGTATAGTTGCGAAATAAGGCCCTTAACGTGGGGTTGTTTATAGCAAACTCGTTCAAACGGCGAAAGCTGATTCAGAGAGCCAGTTCCAGACGGAAGTGGGGAAAAAAAGTTTTTAATTTGTAAAAATAGAAAAAAGTTCAGAGGAAGGGAGTGAAGTGGAAGCACTTAAATCCAGAAAAGATATGAAATCGGATGCAGAGACCAAATTGCAAAGTCTAGTTAGTCCCGATGTGACCCAGTTGTGGAAAGATGACGGGGATACCCAGGCTGGGTAGAAGGAAGGATTTCTAAGAAAGGAGAGCAAAGGGTTTTGTGTTGATTGGAGGCCATATGGCGTTTGCATTCTGTCCCAGATTGAAAGTGTGTGTTTGATAATAGGGTTGTGAATAGGTGAACGAGATTTGGGTTTTAGCCATATAAGAGTTGAGATCGAGAGAGGATCAATTTCAGTAGATTCAATAGCAACCCACAATGGTATTTCCTGTGTTGCATGGTATTTGGTGACCGGTGCAATCTGAACAGCTATATAGTAGGTATTAAAGTTAGGGAACCCTAAACCACCTTGAATTTTCAGAAGGAATAAAGTCTTACAAGAAATCCACGGTCTAGTACCACCCCAAGTGAAATTCAAAGTTTTCCGTTGTAAAATATGTAGAAAATGAGCTGGTATTGGTATCGGAAGGACTCTTAATAGATACAGAAATTTAGGAAGTATTGACATTTTAATAACTGCAATCCTTCCAAACCAGGAGAAGGGAAGAGATGTCCATTATTTAAAGAGATCATTAATCTTTTTCAGCAAGGGGGGTAGTTGGCCGAGAACAAACTAGATATGTCAGCTGTAAGTTTGATTCCAAGATAAGGAAGGTGGTGTAAGGACCAGGAAAAGGGTAATGTGGACTGGGTCAAGGGGAGTTCTTCTGTGGATAAGGAAATATTCAATGCTGTAGACTTATGAAGGTTCACATGTAGGCCGGAAATATTACTAGAATGTCTTTTAATCTTTCCCCAGTGTATGCAAAACCTAAAGAAAAAAAAAAGTTTAGACTGGAGCTAGGCTTTAATAAGAACAATGTTTAAAGGACTCCTAAACTATGTTTTTTTTATAATATGGATTTTACATAATTTACTAGAGCATAATTTACTTTAAATTATTAAAAAAAAAAAAACATTCTAATACATATTTTAAATTAAAGATTCTCTAAGAGGGTGATTATGGATATGAATTTAATGTCAAGTATTCCCGGATCATACAAAGGTCAAGAGAAATGCAAAAAACTAGAATAGACCCAATCTGAGGGAGAACAGAAAGCATGATTGCCTTACAAACATAATGCAAGAAATTACCAGATATGACAAAGTTATTGTGCAGTAGATCGGTGATTAAAGTTAATTGTTAAAGATAACTAAATGCAGGGCAGACAGAAAGTCAAGTGTTATCTTTTGAGCACAAAAGGTTTTGTAGCAACTTTTTAAACAATAACTGTGTAAAAGGATTTAAATACTGTTGGCTGATAATTAAGTGGATTGAATAGAAAAAAAATATACTATTACACATAAATCAATCAGCTTTATTTTCTAAAACCCACAAAATGGGGGATATTCTCTCTTTTAGTTATGTTTACAAGACAGGAATTTAGGAGAGGTCTCCCTAATGAGATAACATAAAAAAATGTTGTTTAAGCCAGTCATTCCTATTCTATCCAATACTTAAAAAAAAAAAAAAGTTTTGGCTTTAGATTTTCTTTAAATAAAAAAAAAAAGGAGAACTTCTAACCATCCCCTTTTGCCTAATAGGTTGTTTAAGTGTCAAGCTGTTACAAGAACTGAATGTATTTCTATACTAAAATAACACTTAATTAAATTATTTCCTTAGCCACAGTTGCTCCAAAAAAGGAATATTTTGTGACCGTATTACTAAACTGGAAAACTACACTGTACAAAAATATATTCCAGTAGTGTGCAATTAATTTTCCAAATTTAGCATAAATGTAGAAAATCAACCTCATATTTTATTCTGTGTCTGTTCTTTCCATTACTATTTTGCATGTAAATTTTTATCAACTTTGAAAGTAAGCCCCCAATGTGATTTTTCTTTCCACCTACACCACTTCACAGATTCCTTATCACATTAATATTCATTATTTAAAATAGCATTGGCACATTCCAAAGTCAAATGCCAGAGGCATTATAGTTCCCCGTTGTCAGAATCTTACCTCAAAGTTTCTGAGTTCCTAATTCTGATCTATTCAGTCTGCGAATTGATTCTTATAAAAAAAAAAAAAATCTTCCTCATCTTCTAGTCCAGGTGCAGCCATGGAGAGCACTATGTGCAATTTGCATTACTTGGTAATAAACAGTTGTAGCTTTACATCAGTGTGTGTATAGTTCATTTAAAGCTGTGTCAGCAAGCTGTGCAACAAATGTTTATGGTATTCTTGTTTAATAATAATTAGGAAAATACAATTAATATTATATTAAGAAAGATGGAAAGCTAGAGCTGGAACCATAGGTTTATTTTACTGGTATTGTTAAGAGGTATTACTGTTGGTGTTGTAAATGATCTGGTTCCTGGGCAGATGGCTTCTACACTCCAGAGGATCTCCGCAGTCTCCTTGGCTTATAGTGTGATGTAAAACAAGTTGAAACTAAAACACCACACGGCTGTTAGGAGGTCCAGATAAAACTTTATTCAATTTATTTCAGATTTTTAGGTTGATATGAAAATCTTCTTATGTTCTTTCTAGCCCTGATGAAGGGGGCACTTAAACCCTAAAATGCATTGGCTAATTTTTGAATTGTACCACTGACCTTTAATGGAATAAAGTTGCATCTGGACCTCTTAGCAGTGGTGCGTAAATTTCAACTCTTTTTGCATCTATGTTTCTCCACTGACAGACTTCCTTTAAATTAAACTCATCAATTTTAAACTGGGATGAGCCATCTAAACATGATTTATGTACAGAAGAAGCCCTTGTTTTATCATCTGTCTCTCCCTTTGGATAAAAATATTTTACTGCCAATGTCACACAAAGAAGATAATACAGTCAATAACACTCATTCAGTGGGGCAAAAGCCTGCTCAGAAAATGTAAAATAAAATAAAGTAGCTAATAAAGGGATAAAGAGATAACAAAGAAGAAATAAGATGTGAAAATCAAAGTAATGATGGTTAACAAGCACCACTTCCCCCTAGGATTACTATTTACATGGGGTCTCCATAGGTTCCTTGTGGTTACTCTAGTTTCCTTCCAAATACCAAAAACATACAGACAGATTTTTCGTTTTTAATCCAGATTAACCATAATGTATAATTGTGTTAATTCAGTAGGTACTGAAAACTATTGCAGAAGGAAAATTATGTGAATGGTCTACGGACTAAATTCATCACCACTTGGAAATGCTAGAATACCAAATAAAAAATAATAAGAACTATTTGCATCATAGTGTTATTTTTAAGGGGCTTGTGGTAACAATAACCAGGAATAACAACAAAAACCTCAGGGCCTTTTTTTAATCAACCATTAAGCAGAATTTCCACTAAGAAAAATGGGCTCAGAGATTGGTAAGGCACAGAATTTCAGCATTAAAGGAGAAGTAAAGCCAAAGCTCATTTGGCTGTGCTTCTTCTGTGGATCACTGGAGTGCAGTTCATTCTGCACTCCTGTGACCTGTTTTCCGCAGACAGCAGGCTTTAGTCCACTTTCAGCTGACATCACACAGGCAGTCAAGACTGGGGAAAGATTGCGACAATATGGTCAGGATATGCCCACAACCCTGGACTAGCACCCAGCTCAGCCTCTCAGTGAGCTGCTTAGAGCCTCGGCCAGCCACTCCCACCCCCTCCACAAACCAGTGCTCCAGGGAGTGTGGGGGGCAGAGCAGAGTGTGGTGACTGACAGTTACCAGCTCTCTGCTCATGGAGATCGGAGAACCGAGCAATCAGTCTTAGGTCCAGGAAGGGAGAAATGCAGCATATGCTGCATCCACTTAGGTAAGTATTATTCTTGGAAAAAAAAACTATACTTCTCTTTTAAGTAACATTTGGTAACATGTGCTAGGACAATGCCAGATCTCTTCCCAATTTATTTCTATTGCTCATCACTTGGTAGAAGGCCACAATCAACCTTGTCCTTCACCAGCTTTTGCCGACAATGAATCTCTTATCTTAGTTTAGTCAATCAGGCCTATATAATCATATCAGATTATATAATCAGACCTCTCAGAATAATGTAGTCTGGGTTGGATGAATTAATTAGGTTATCTATCAGTGTATTTGGCGCCTGGAAATTCATTAAAGCCAGGAGAGTTTCTTCAGGATCAGTAATTAATGGCCTCTTATCTCGTGCGGTAAAAGAATCAGGGCAGAGGGGTTGATTAACAAAAGATATATCCCCTTAATTGATGTAAATTGCAATATATTTTCCACCTTTACTACAAAGAATCAAGCCCTAGACATTCATAAAATCTGAATATTCAAGGTCACTGATCTGTTCAACCAAAGCAGTGCTATGCTCGCACATGCTAATCACACGGTCTGGAAAATTGGATCCCAGATGACCTGTCTACCTCCAGTACAGAAGAAGTGATGCAGAACATATACATGTAATGAAGAGGGATTAATGACCTCCAACTTAGTGGTACAGAAATATTCATGGGTTACCATGGTAATATGAACCAGCATAGATTACAAACTACCAATACTGTTGCATTAGCTTGTCATGATGGAAAACAATAGAAAGATGAACTAACAAACAATAACTTATCTAAGTTGGCCTTATTAGCTCTCAAACAGCTCTGAAAATGTACATACATTAAACATATTTAGATGTGTATGACCAGTTTGTACAGCAATCAGCACATGCTACCAAACAAACTTGTTTTTTCTATTACATTATATAAATGTATGCTCAAAAGATCAGAGCTCTACTGAGATCTACATTGACAAAAGTCTAATAAAAGGTTAGTTCAACTTTACAGAAAATCTGTAAAGGTGACCTAACACCAGACCCCTCCCCACCCCCCTGGTCCCTGCTGTACTTATCTCCCACAATCCTGAGCTGTCAGGGCTCCCCCAAGCCTCTGCGCTGGTCCAGGGATTTGCAATCCCCACTTCTTTCTCTCCTCTTCATCCAGTGCTGCAAGGATGGACCAGACGAGTTATTATTGATCAGCGCAGTCCATGTCATGTGCTGACCAATTAGAATCTGCCCATGTTGTCCAGGCAGCACTGGACACAGAGGAGAGAAAGCAGTGAAGATTTCAAGTCCCTGGACCAGTGGAGTGGCTTGTGGGAGCCCTGAGATCTCAGGATTGTGTGAGAAAAGTACAGCAGGGACCAGGGGGTGGGGGTGGGGTCCAGCGTTAGGTCCTCTTTATAAATTTTCTGTAAAGGTGAACTGACCCTTCAAGGATTGAAGCTATTTTTTTAAAATCTCCATAAACAGAAAACACATAATACAGTGACATTCAACAAAGAATAAGAAAAGATCAACACATGCTTCCAACAGTAATCCAGGTTTCAGCTTATCATGGTCCACTGACTGATCAACAGCTGGGGAAAACCAACTGTACCGCAGGAACTTCACAGTGATCACAACAATTGTTTGTGTGCATGTACACATATTTAAACATGCAAAGACAGAAATAAGTCACCAGTCACCTAATGTTCTCCAGAAAGTCTATACAAATATTTAAAAACCAAACTAAGAGCCCCATGGTATTCTTTCTGTTCTTCTATTTAGACACTCAAAGAAACACAGCAATGCATTTATATTGGATGTTGGACACAAAATGTGTAATTATGGTAAATATATATCTTACACAGATCAACATAAAAACATAGAACAATGATAGCAGAATACATTATGAAATACATGAACCTGCTCCCCTTTAAAAACATCTCAATGTGATCCAATAATTAAAAGTTGTTTAGGTACACCTAAGAACATTTAAAATAGTTATTTGCATATTCCAACATTATCATTCTATTGGAAAGCAGAAAACTGTTTTGATTATAAAACAGAATATTGCTGTAAGATCTACTGTTATTTTAACATAATGTGCCTGTAATAAAAAGCCCAAATAACTCAATACTTAACAAAACTGGTCAAGTACAGAATCTGAGAGACACTACTACTGATGTGATCCTTCTTGAATGGGCTTTTCCAGAGCTGTTTGGAAATATTGCCCAAAAATTCTTAATTGATCTGAATCCAGTTAACTAAAATCTGACTGATTACTATGGTTACCTCTATTTGCATAAAATTATTGCAATATTTACTGATTATTAAAATGGCCTGAAAGAAGGTCAGGTAAATAAGATACCATGAAAATCTAAGAGAAATTCATATCACCAGACTCTGTCAAGCAGTTTGGGGGAAAAAATGATATTGCCGTTTACGAAACACACACACAGACAACCATATTAGTAAAAGTCAATGAACAATAATCCTGAAACACATTTGCACAGGGTATGCAAAATGACATTTTTTTATACAAAGCAGTGAGAATGGATCATCTCCAAGCCACCAATAGGCTATACACAATTAGGCAAAAAACAGCATTTAAGTGTATCTAAACCCAAAATGTTTTTAGTGTAGTGGGGAAGGCTTAGAACCCATTGCAGGTTTTTATTATTGTCTGTGTCCCCACTGAGGAGATTCACCTTCTCTATTTTTCCTGTTGATCATTACTCTTGGGAAAATATTGGGAGATATAACATTTTAAGTTGTTACTGGAAAATACATTTTTGGGTAATTTTTTAAAAGGAAGTTTTGTTTTCACTGAAACTGAAACAGGATTTAAGAAGATATCCTGTCACTTCCTGTTGTATCTACAGGACAAAAATCTCACATAGGACTTAAATGATAAAAAAAGCATTTTTCATCAATCCCTAAGCTATCCAGAAAAAAACCCCAGAAATGTTGGCTTTAGATGCACTTTAAATATAATGGCAGTCAAATAGGGCATTTTCAGGGGGATTTCCACCCCTACTTCCTTTATATCAGATGTGTCCAGTGTTAGGCATCCATCAATAATATTTAAAGCCTTATTCTTGTAAAATATTAAGAAAAAAAAAAGCAGCATACTCCAGCAAAGTCAGCCCTGTAGTGCTTCACACACAACAGAACCACCAGCCCTGTGCTGAAGCCCAGAGGCATCTTGTGTTCTGGTTCAGCAAAGCTATTTAATCTTTTAAATACCCAGTGGGAAGGGAATGTAAAAATAGCAGATACCCAAACAAATACTCAGGAGCCTTTTCTTTCTGGAAAGGATTGATCCCATATACTGCTTTTGAAGTCTCTCTACCTGTGCTTGGTATTCCTGTAAAGTCACCACTTTTTCTTCATTTTCTTTCCTAATAATATAATAATATGTACCTATTTTATATAAACAGTGCTACCTGAAACCTTTCATGAAAGTATTTGAACCATTCCAGTAAGTGAAGCTATATATTTTATGGGTAGACAAAGTATCTATCATTTACTTAAACATACAAGTGAGGCAAAGAAAACATTTCTTAGTATTGCAAATGTTTTTTCGGATATTAAATACAGTAGAATCTCACAAAATGTTTTAAATTAGTTACAAAATTTTGCCTAATAAAAAGGTAAATTTGTATCTTATGGATATAGAACACCCATTGTTTAAAGAGGTTGTAAACTCATTTCACATTTTTTTTTTTTTTACAACCTGGAAGAGAAACACATAATGAGCTAGTATGCATTGCATACTTGCTCATTATGAAATACTTACCTTAGAACGAGCCCCCACTTACCTGTATGACGGGCGACATGTTCAGTCGCCCGTCTTTGGGTATCACGGCATCCGGCCATCTGATTGGACCCGCGATTACATCACTCCCGCACGCGGGAGCCGAAGGTCACGGCATGGGGCTCTGAAGGAACGGCACCAGCGGCCGTTCCTTCAGAACGCATGCGCCAGTGACGTCACTGGCTGCATGTAAGGTAAATATCTCCTAAATGGTACATGTTTAGGAGATATTTACAGTACCTATAGGTAAGCCTTATCATAGGCTTCCCTATAGGTAAAAGTTGCAAAGGAAGGTTTACTTCCTCTTTAACTGTTCTTTCGTAAAATAAGAAAGAAAGAAGTTTTCATTTTCTGGAGTTTAATTCTTTATAGCATCCTCTATATACTCATTGATTGCTGTAACTCTCTGTCGTAATATGTAGTGAGTGACTCCCAATAAAGTTCATGACATTGATTAGAAGATCACATCCAATACTAACAGGGCTTTTGTTTCTCAGAATAAAGGTGCAGGAACTCCCCTCTTCCTAGTCACCCCTTGCTTACACCCCCTATCCGGCTCCCAGTACCATTCCTTGGTTCCAACCCCTACCCACCTCCCGGGAACCACCCCTTGTAGAGAGCCAATAATCATTTTCTGGTGCTAAGTAATTTGTATGGAATGTGTTAATGATAACAAGAAAGACAGTAAAATAGATCCCCTGCAGCTAGCAACAAGAAATCCCCCCAGCAACAATAGCCCCCCCCCACCAGGAACACTAGCCTCCTCTCAGCAGCTTGAGATCTTCCTCAACAACAATAGATCTTCTGCAACAGTATACCCCCAGCAACAATAGATCCCCCCCAGCAACAATAGCCCCCAACAATAATAAATCTACTAGCAGTCAGCATCAGTAGACCCCTCCCTCAACAAGAGATCCCTCCCAGCAACATTAGAGCCCCCCTGCAACAATAGATCTCCCCTAGGGACAATCTATTACCCAGCAGCCGGCATCAACTGACCCTCCAGCACACCCCACCACCCCTTGCTTTTACATATATTCATTGCTGGAGGTGCTGGAACTGCGTTCCTCCACGTTCCTGCTGAAGAAATCCCCTGAATACTAATATAGATAATAGTAAATGGTGACTAAAATAAAAGGATTTTCAAAAAAGCCACCAAAGACTGAAATGATGGAACAAAAAACTATTAAAAAGAATTGTGTTGCCCATAGCAGTCATATTGATAAATGTATCAGTTTATTCAGTGGAATTATAACTTTTTTATATATTTTTTTTAAAGTACAGAAATAAACAAAATCAAGCTATCGTGCTAAATCGACATCAGGGATATCATGTGCTTTCTAAATTGTTGCCTTGTGTATACCAGAGGCTTTTCAGGAGCTCTCCACTCTGTACATTGCAATAAATGTGTCTAAAAGACACTGCATATCACAGATTGAAATAGTGCTTGTTAGACCTTAGGTCTGAATAATAAGGGTGGGTTGTATTTTTTTAATTATTTACCACAGTAGTAGAAAAAAACAGCTGAGAGATAAGATCATAAATATGTAGAATTTCAGCAATGTCAAGCTTATAATAGTCAGATTTCTCTATGCAATATCATAGTAAAACAAGTTAAACTATAAAGTCTGTTTATTAATCCCAACAGCAAGGGATAATTTAAGTGTTGATGACCACCTGCCTGAAGAAACCTGTTTATTACAGACAGGTATACAAACCCAACAAAAAATAAATAAAAAAATGCCTCTCTTTAGATGCTTTCCTTTCTATGACCAAAAAGTATTTACACCATTTAGATCTTTAGTTATAGCTGGCATGAAGTATCCAGTGCTTGTTTTGCCCTGAATGCCATGTTTTCACTTCTAGATGGTAGTCTCCAGTTAGATATTAGAGATTAGTTATCAGGGTACCATGGGAGTTGTAGTTCAGAAACAGTTGGAAAGTAGTATTTCTTAAAATGAATGCGATGTTAAAAACAATCCTTGTTTTTATAACAGCAACAAAAAAAAGAAGAGAAAACTAAACCAGTATAAAATATGGCAGTAATTCAACCACTCTCTCGTAAACATAGCACTTGCCACTCTATTAATAATTTAGCTGCATTTATTTGCAGTCCAACTGTGAGCTGAGTGGGTGTATACAAACGTATGCCAAAATAACAATTCAAGCTAAGCATTTAGCCGAGTGACTTACCCGCTGTTTCCCAACAAAACATGGTTCCCAGAATCCAAGCATTTCAATAGATGTATAGCAACACTCGTGATTAGAGGTAAAATATGTACTTTTGTTAAGTTAAACCAGTAAACATAGATATGTCAACAAATCCCTACAGTTTACTGGATGGCGATAACCAAATATTGTTAGGGAAGGTCAGCACTACTCTGGCCCCATTCAGAGAATGATGGCAACAACTGTGCAAGAATCTGGGCCATCACATTTCCAAAGAACGGTTGCAAGCTGTTTTGTGTGTCAGAAATGTAAATGATTAAACATCAAGGCTGTTACCATTGTTATAAAGTCTCTGCCCAGTGGGTGCCAATCCTTTTTTTTTTTTTTTTTTAATGTGTTTTTACTGATAGAATTTATAACGTTAATTACAGCTGATTCTTATAGATATTTAGAGTAGGTCATAGGACACATAGACGTCTTATCTTCCACCTCTTTTGTGAAAACATTTCCCATTTAGGTTATACTCTTTTAAAAGAGACTCAGACTACATAAAGCGCTTATAAGCATGACCATTTTTGAGTATATAGAATAATTCTGCATTAGAAATCCTAAAAGGGGCGTAGAGAGTTTGCAATACACTAAAGAACATTGAAGATAAGTGGCAAAGAAAATGCATGTATGCTGGTTACAAGATAATTTATGTAAGATATAAAGCTACAACAGATTTATAGTGCATGCTACCAATCAAATGACTCAAGTTTAATCAGGTCAGGTGAAGCTAATCAAATGGGAGGCAAAAGGTTTTCATTATTCAGGATTGGTGGCTATACGGTTCAATCAATACAATGGTTGTTTATTAATTTATGTACAGTACCTTCAACAAATAATGCAGAGCACAGAAGTACACAGACCATTCACATCTGCCTCTGCCCCCAAAGTAGCTTACACTCCAATGTTCCCATTACGGGCATACAAGACATACACAAGCACCCATCAGGGTGGGAGCCATCTTGCTAATCTGTTTACTGCAAGTACCCAGATGTGGTAATATACTGGAATTGTTTGTAATCTTTCTGGAATATATTCACAAATTTTTCATGTTAAAATTTACTACATGGTCACTGTGTGGCATGTCCATGTGCAGTGACATGGCTGTGCATTCACAACTACTCTGTTTATATAGGATTTATATAGCACCGACGGTTTTCGCAGTGCTTAAAAATATAGGCAGATAGTACAGCTAAAATACAATACAAGAAAAGAGGGTTAGGCAGGCCCTGCTTGTGGGAGATTATAATCTAAGGGAAGAGCAAATGGTACATAAGGTGATAACGGTGAAGGATGAGCTGATGGAACAAATAAAAGTTCAGTTTTTAGGTGCAGGTGGGATTCCCTGAAGAGATAAAGCTTCAGGGAAGGTTCAGGGAAGGTAGACAGAGTAGAGGAGATAGCCAGTGTAACAGAACCGCGACCAACATTGTGGTTGTGGACTTCCGTCAGTATACCGCTTCCTCCCAGTCTTGAAGATAGATATCAAATATCTTAGCCGCCCCCATACAAAGCTAGCCGACAACTTAGCTTGTAAAAGTTAAGGAACCTTCTACTTTACCTATTATTTGAATTATTGGTCTGATGACGGTATCCGTTTAAAAGTCCCCTTGCCCCCTCTTTGTTTTTATGTTTCTACTATGAAGTTTGGGACGTGTATACCTCTACCCTCATATCCCTGGATATTTATATTCCCCCTTTGGAGCTTGTCCTTTCTTATACAAGAACCTTCTACTTTAGTGAACAGTTTCACACTCAATATATACAGCATGGAAATTCGGCTCCTGATCAAATTACCCCATCAGGTCACATGCCTGATTACATTATCATATGCAGACGAACTTGTGTACAGAAATCAAATTAACCTGAACTAATTATCTAACAGCCAATACAAAACAGAACTCTACTTTTCCACCAGTAACTAATAGGTGACAGTGATTCAATCAACCTGAGCCAATTAACAAGCAGACTGCTGACCCCCAAGCCCCTGAATTACAATACACAGTATCATGAGTGTAAACACAGAACCCATTATAGATAACAGGTGAATAAATCAGCATATTCAACTATGTGTGGAAGATAGGTGATTGAGCTGATGATATTAGCATCTGCTATGAGTCTTACTGTCTTGGGGAGACATAGACTTGAATCCACAGTAACATTACTCCAAGGGCCTCACATATAGTGTCTTTCATTCCCAGTGACGGTGAGTACCATTACATATCTTCCCCCCGAAAGGTAGACTAACCAGGTACCAGACCTCCAATCTGTCTGTGCCTGAGTTAGTTGGGTAACAAGTCCCAAAGAGTCAATCCAACATGGCAGCTTCCTTGACAAAGTTCCACATAGTTTATAAGTTTGTCCCGGCAGGGCGCATGGAGCTCTCATAGCCGATTAGTCTGGGGAAGTCTGGTTTGGGCAGGCCAGTCTGGGTTTCTTGGTCACCCTGTGTCCCTAATAGACAAAGGGTGACTTACACATGAGAGGGGCCTAGGGGGCTGAGAGAGGGATTTCCCAACCTCTCTAAGGTAAGCTGTGTTCCACGGGCCCCCCAACCAAAGTGACTCCTGTCACATTTCTCCCCTTTCGGAAGGAGACTAACACAGGAGGGGACCCCAAATGGGTTGACTTTGAAGTTAGTCTGTAGTTCCAATCCCCCGATGTCTGTACCCACACAGTACCCCAGTCCCCCAATGTCTGTACCCACACAGTACCCCAAACAAATTATACCGAACGGAGCATTACTCACCCAGCCAACCTCTGCCTCTCTCGTAGAACATACCCGCTGCGTGGGGAGAAGTGTGGAATGGCCCTTCTCCCTCGAGTACTTTCAGCCACTGGAGAGAAGGCAGGGTGGCTGGGCTCACTCCCTCATGCTGTTGGGGACCTGGGCCGACTGCCCAGCATCCATGGGAGTTAGAGGTAAAGACCGCAGTCCCTTCCACTACCACAGGAACTCCATTTTTTGTAAGCTGAGGGCAGAGGCCAGCCACACTCTGCTCTGTTGCCAGCTCTTCTGCTGATTTGTTGTCATCATTCTGCTGCTGGGAAGGGAAGTCAGATTCTCCATCTTCCTAACCCTCATTTGGCAGATGGGACAACCTTTCTCTGGTACTGTCTCCCAGGTGCACAGATCCTGGCTGGGGAGGGAAGACAGTTTCCTTCTCTCTGACTGACTGTTGGGGAGGGGGGGGGGCAACATCCTCATCTTCCTTCTCACCCTGGGCCTCCAGGAATTTTCGCAGGTGTGAGGCAGAGATCTGGAACCCTCTGTCCAGTTGTAAGCACATCTGCTGGAGATGTTTCTTGTACCTCCACAGATGCTTCTGGCAGGAAATCCCATGCCCCTGTCAGCGGTGTAGCAGAAAGGCTAGCTGCCTCTTCTCTCAGGGAGGCTGAAGCTGCTGTTGGTGTTGGGCAGAGCTTAGAGATGTTAGGCCCTGATGTCAGCTGTTCCGCAGGTAAGTTAACTGAAAAGTCAGTGGCCTTGCACACATCTTTATGGGGGACCAATTGTTGTTGAGAGGAGGAGAGGAGAGAGAGCCGTTTGGCGCTCTGAAAACAGGTATAAATTGCATTTTTTGTATTAAACACAGAGACAGGAGAACCTAGCATAAAAAAACACAGAGGATTGTATACGATTTTCAAAGTTATTCCAGCAGCAGGGGGGGCAGGCACTGTCATTAGCTGACAGGCCAGGAGGGGAGGGGGGAGAGGACACAGGAGAGCAGACAGGAGAGCTGCGGATGACGGAGGCACATACACTGCCTCCATCATCCGCTCAGCAGCCATGATACACCATGGTCAGTTTACAGGGAGGTTAGAACCAGGCTGGATTAGCCAGGTATTAAAGGAACAGGATCTTTTTTTTTTTTGGGGGGGGGGGTGAGATAACAAACACTTTAAAGTTAAAAAAAGTCATGAACAGAGGCAAGCTTGTTAAAGACATAGTCTGTCCAGAAGGCACAAGAGAAGGGGGTTCTTGGAAGAGAAAAAATAGAAATTATAGTGGATTGAAACTGTTTCTAGAGGAGGGAGAGTGCTGGGTGTGGGAGTAGCAGTTACAGTATATAGCAGAGGGCCAGTATTAGTTGAGATATCCCCAAAGGTTTAGAAAAGCAGGAAGTGAGGGAAGTAAAACAGGAGTAAAATGTATAAGAGCATACATACCTCGCTGTCCTGGTGCTTATGTTAGCATGTAGGTTCAGTATTTTCAGAAGGTGCTGAGTGCAGTAAAAGGGAGAGGGTAGGAGTGAGGATGACTGTGGGATGGGGAAAAGGGGTACATTATTGAGAATTTGAGGAGAGAACTATATAGCAAAACAAGTACTTTAAAGGAAATCTGGGTGATGTCTAGATCTAAAGTTAGTATGGCCAAAATGTAAAGCTAAATGGTGTGGCTGATTTAACCCCAGGGAAATCACTTTACCAATTCTTCATATGTAGGTACAATTGTACTCAGACCACATGTCTGTCCTTTATGTGAGTTATCCACAGCAGCTAACATACATTATGGCAATGAACCAGGATGAAGTGCAGAGGAGAGCAATACAGTAAACATTCAGATTGCGATATGTTTTTTTGTCAGTTAAGTAAAAGATAACATCTCACTGATTGCTAATATACTGTAAGTTGCTACATTTCCAGCTTGGTTTTGCCTTGCTAACTCCATATGGGGAAAGGAAAAATCACACAGTCTTCCGATGACTTTTAAACCATTTTTTTAATTTTACGGATGATTTACTAAAACTGGAGCACGTCAAATCTTGTGCAGAAATGCATAGTAGCCAATCAGCTTCTAGGTTTTTTTCTCAAAGCCTAATTAAACAAGCTGAAGTTAGAAACTGATTAGATATCATGCACAGCTGAACCACAATTCTGTATGCTGCGGTTTTAGTAGACTCCCAAATCTCTTGCCATCTTTTTTTTTTTTTTAATTGTTGATGGAGGGGAGAGTCAGGTTTTATTGCTGACTGTCCTCAATGAAAATTCACTTTTTTGATTGTCCTTGTGATAAGTTCAGAATGTTCCTGTTTCTACATGTTGTTCTACATGTTTCAGCCATAGGTATACTTTAATTTGTTTACTTCAGTTTAGCCAATAATCGGCATGGGAGAAGCAGAGAGCTGTTGATTATTTGAATTCATCCCAAAATATTGTTAATTTGGAAGAAATACAAATGCTTGTCTAATGCCTTGCGAGATCCAAGAATTAGCTTTACAGCACAAACACTTGAGATGGTGAGACTCCCTTAAATATTCCTTATATGTATTTGGGTATGCAATAATTCTAAGTAAATGTAGTCTGCAAAGTTTGTGAAAAATATGTTGCTCCTAAATACCTGGTTATTCATGGTTACGGTTTCAAAATTGACCATGCCAAGCACAGAAGCAGATTTGTGTTTACATGGTCAGTTAGCATCCCAGGAATTGCTGCTAGGAGATACAGTAAACTGTCCTATTGATGGTGTTTCTGGACACCTGAATTTAGGTTTTGTGGCCATGCACAACACCCAGGCTTATTTCCATAACAAAGGGCCAGTTTACTGTCCTTCAAACTTTAGGGGAGCCAGACTGTGGCCATTGGTAGTAGAAAAGTGGCCGATGTCAGTGGGAAAAAAAACAATGCTCCATTGTTGGTGTCCTTGGGAGAAATTGTGCTCCATTGTTGGTATCATCAGGATGAATTGGGCCCCATTGTTGGTGTCATTGGGAGAAATTGTGCCCCATCATTGGTGTCAGTGGAAGGAATTGTGCCCCATTGTTGATGTCAGTGGTGGTAATTATGCCTCACTGTTGGCATCAGTGGATGAAATAGTACCCCAAGGGCTGGATAAAAGCAAGCAAAGGGCTGCATCTGGCCCCCTTGGCCACAGTTTGAAGACCACTGCTATAGAGCATTGACCCCCCTACTGTAACACAGCACACACAAATCGAGAACATACTTCCCTGCTGTGTGTAACATTGTACTGTACTTTCCTGCACTGCTTTAATGACATGCAATCTGATATAGGGAAGGAGGAGGCCAAGGGAGGTTGTGAAGGCCCGTGCCCACTGATTGAATAATTTAAAAAAGGTATACAACTAAGAGGTAACAATCATATTTCTGTTCTTATTATTGATATTTATAGTACTGCATTCACAAATATATTAAGTGACCATTTATCAACCTAAATAAAAACGTATGTATAAAGACAGTGCTCAATATAAAACTTATTGTGCCCATAGCAACCAACCACCTTCCTTGATTTATTCTCCAACCTGGAGTGTAAAATGATAGATAGAAACTGACTGGTGGTTGTGGACAAGAAGCAATGTTTCATATTTAAAGTGGAGTTACGGCCTGGCTTTAAGGACTCATGACCCCCTTACATGCCACATTGGGCATGTCATTTATTTGGGTGGGCAGTGGGTACCTAGTTTTGACAGGTACCCAGCTCCCACTTCCGCTCAAGCTGGTTAGGGTACTTGAGCTGAAGTTCCTTCCTCCCCCTCCCTGCAATCTTTTGGGGCACGTCACAGGTCCCAAAAGATTACCCAGCCATTGAGGAGGTGCAGAACAACGTGTGCACCCGGCTGTAAAGCGGCAAGTTGTTACAGCTGGGTGCTCACAATTGTGATGCCAGCACTGGGGCGAGGCGAGGGAGAGAACCAAGTGTTTGGGCGGCCGCATCGCTGGATTGTGGGACAGGTGAGGGTGTGTTTATTAAAATTTAGCAGCTACACTTTTTGTTTTATCCTTTGGTTTGTATCCAATGGTGCATGCACTACTTTTTTTATTGCAGCGGGTTGCAGTGTGTGAACTACTACAATGCCAATTTGATGTATACTGTATTAAGGAACTCTACTGAAATGTCATTGGCGTTTCAACAAAGTTCTGCTAAAAAAAAGTAAACTGTGTGCATCAGCACACCAACGACTATGCATTCAGTGCGGCTCACTGATGTAAATAGGCCCACAAGGATTATTATTTTTTAAATTTGTACATGTTGTAGCTGTTGGCTGCAGCTAAATGTCATTTTACAACAACTTAAATAGCAAATGCCTGTCACTTCTGCTATAGATCTTAAAACTTGGCTTGAGTTTTGGCTTTTATCGTAGCTTTAAAAAAAACAAAGTAAAAAATGTGACACGGTTTCTGTGTAGGATCCCTCCTATAGAAGTAAACCATTCATACTGTTGAATAATAATACTTAATCATAATTACAAGGGCTTCCATCCTTTACACTATTAATTCTCAGTACCATTCTAAAAACCATGTTTATCCAGATAAATCAATAATCTATCTAGCAGGAAAACAACAACGCTAAATGGGAATTGCTGGGATTGTTCTGGGAAATAAAAGCACAAGGGAGCTTTAGAAGAAAGAACAGTGCCTAGCACCTGTGAGAAACAAACTGCACCCCTTGCTGTAGTTTGCATTTGTTGAGTGAATATTTCCAAAATACCTATACAGAGTCTACGTCAAGTGACATTTATTGAACCAACGCTTAACATTACGCTCCTTCACCAACATACAGTATTGAGATGAATGACTATTGAGGCACTAAAGACCAGCATATACCCAGTTCAGTGTTATTTATACTTTTATTCCTCTGGGAAATATATACAAAAACAGATTCATGCTATAAGAGGTAAGCTTTGTAAACTAAGCCTTAGGATTTGTTTCTCCCTGAAGACTTAGAGGTGGTACACAAGGAAGTCAGAACCAGTTAGTACATTATTAGCATCAGCTGTAGGATACGGAACTGTGGCCAGCTGGCCTAATACATAGCAAACATTAACTAAAGCATTGCTACTGCAATCCTTACTACTGCAATTGTGAGAAATTTAACAGCAAATATGCACATTTTATTCATATGTGTGAATCATTTAACCACTTCTCTCAAACGGGCGCACCTGTACGTCCTTGGGTTTCAATGGTTTTACCACAGTCATGGCTGGTATCTTTTTATAGAACGGGAAATACTCTATATTATAGAAGTGATCTGAGCAGCTATTATGGGTGGGCGTGGCCTTCTGCATTAGGGTGTGCACCCCACAGCTCAAAAACACGTGTGTATGTATGTATGTGTGTGTGTGTGTGTATATGTATATATATATATATATATATATATATATATATATATATATATATATATATATATATATATATAGATATATAAGTGGACAGTGTTAGTAAGGCAGAGATTGGTGTGAGTAGTTTATTTTTATTTTTTTATTTTTTTTTACAATATTATTCTTTATTTTTTTTACATTTTTTTAGGAGCCCTATTGGGGGCTTTGATGAAATATCAGGGGTCTAAACAGACATCTGATGTTTCACTTACTGGAGACAGTAATAGGGACTGAAGGTAGAGATTCCCCAGTCCCTTTCTCTGCAGACAGGCATCAGGGGGAATCTGCATAGTACAGGGTATTAGGGTTTGCCCAGGCACAGATGGCACCCCATGTGTGCATGCCTATGGCAGCTATACAGCTGTTGGATCACTTTACAATGTGGTGGAATGCGGTTCACCCTCCTGCTGCCTTCTGCCATCTTCCTTGGCTTTCCCATACCACCTGGACTGAAACTGGTGGTTGGGGCAACACACTATAAAAGAGGAACTTCCATTCCCCGATTGTCTCTATGGTCTATGAAACTGGAAGCGACAAGAATTTTTGTCACTTTTGGTTTCATTTTGCTGTTTACAAGCCATGAACGGTTTGTAAAGAATCTGATCAAACAGAAAGTAGAGGAGAGACCTGGGGTCTAATGGACCCCAGATCTCTCAGCAAAGAGTACCTGTCACTGCCGCACCTATCATAAAAGATGTTGCTCGTCCTTTGTAATAGCAATGAAGTTGATCAAAAAATGTAAATGAACATTGAAATAAATGTAAATAAAAAAATAAAAAAATATTTTAAAAAAAATACATTTAAAGCATCCCCATCTCTCCATGCTCACATGCAAATGTGCACGTCGGTTCTGCACACATGTAGCTCTGTGTTACTCAGTGTAACAACATGGTTTCCACGTCCTGTCCTGAGGAATTGTCATGCTGCTTACTAGAAACAGAGGGTTGCTTGCTCAGCAGAGCTGTCATTCATTAATTTTTTAAAGAATGCAAAACCTTCTCTAATTAGACGAGGTGGAGAGTTAGAGCAGTGTCCACTATGTTCATTTCCAGCTTCCAGAGGGATTGGCAGGGAATGGAACATGCATATTTACAGTGACCCAAGCTAGATCAATGTAACTATCCAAAAAAAAATCACCTTTAACAAGGTTGAAAACACATGTTGAAATTACATTAAACATGTTAAAGTTTATGAGATTTTACTGTCTGCTTAAATTAATTTTAAGATACAAGCATGCCCAGGGAATGTGATATGTATTAGGCAGCCCATAATGTTGCTACTGGACATAAGGGTTTTTAGGATTGTGCCCACCTAGTACCGACCAAGAGAGGTTGACAGAAATATAATATAGGTTTTCTTTCCTAGTCACAAATGCTGACATTAATTTCAGTTTACATGCAATTAAAAAAAAAAAAATCAAAAATCAAAAAAGAAAACAGAGTGCCAAACAACTGTCTCATGAGTCCAGTCATTTATTTTGATGACAACGTGACAGCAGGAAACATACATTATCCAATGCATTTTGGAGGCCAAGAGGTGCACCTTCATCAGGACTTGGGTAAAATAGTAAGGTTATTTAAATGGACTCTATAGAAGATTTAGAACAACCCCTATTAGAATAAAAATCCACATGTCTCCAACATATACAGAAGTTATGAGAATCCTGGTAAAGGAATTGTTAGTTCTGTTAGTACTCTTGTCACATTACTATTGACAATAAAAGGACTATAGACTCTTGAGATGATTGGTGCTCTGTTTTCAGGTTTTCACATGGACTTCTCAGTTCGGGTAGCTGCCTTTTTGTGTGGGAACCTCTATTTCTGTGTGTTTGAGCAGCCAAAGTCAAGCCATCAAGTTTCCCCATCAGCTTTTATTTAAAGAAAGTAAGATTGTGTGTGTTTTGTTCTGTTCATGGATGTGGGCTCAGCTTTCAAAGGCTCTTAATCTAATTTCAAAAGTCAAAAGTCAAAAGTCGAGGTGGATTTAAAAATAAATGCAGCTATATGTTTATAGAAAAAAAATATTAAAATATTATTTAAATGCAATTAGTAGAAGAATCAGATTTTAACTTTGTACTATAGCAGCCATCTTGTGATCTTATCTATAACAGATCTTAGACTAGGAGAAGGAGGTTCTACACTAGGATCCAATCATTTTTAGTACATAGGAATTGGCAAAAAGATTATTACAAGGTGAGGTTTGATTCATCACTGTTCTGCTGCTTAACTGTCCAATTCATAGACTACTCCACTGCTTTGACCACAAACCTCCCAGCAATGCCAAATCCTGTTCCATGTTATAGACACCTCCAGGGATATCAACCTATTTGCATACCTTGCCCAATAAACCTTTTGTCATATCACTCACAAACACACTGTGTAGATTAAGTAGAATAGGACCCAGCACAGAGCCTTGTGGCAACCACAAGGGACTGTTCTCTGTTCTGAGTGAACACCATTTACAACCACACTCTGGTATCTATCCTTTAGCCAATTGCATATCCACTGAACCACCCAAGGGTTAAGTCCTAGCTTGGACAACTTTTGTATTAGATCATTAAGTGGAACTGTGTCAAATACCTTGCTGAAATCAAGATGTGCCATGTCCACATCATCACCATGGTCCAAAACATTGGTAATATAGTAAAAAAATAAATTAAATCAGATTAGTCTGACATGATCTGCCCTCAGTAAAGCCATGCTGCTTTCGGTCCAGCAAGTTGTGTTTTATGGTGCCTTGAAGGGGGGTGGATGGACACAGGAGACTGGCTGGAGGCAAGACTAAAGAGATGGTAAATAATCCTACTTGTTTAGGTTTGCACTTTTATTCAATACTGTGTATTTTTGGGAGGCTAAGGTGTGCTTAAAGCAAACATTTAAGAAACATTTCTCTAGGCCAGTTTGTTTTTTTCATTAGTTACCCCCAACTAACTATGTTTTCCTAAAAGTAAAATTGATTTGCACCACTGGAACTGTATTTATTGCCAGATTGTTTTTGCACTCATAAAAATCCTAAAATAATTCCACGTGGAGGATTGAGGTTAACAAAAAAGTGCAAGATGTAAACAGTATGGTCCTTTTTGGACATCACCTCCAGAGGAAAATTTCTACATGATAGGGTAATCTTGGCATAGAGGTAACATACAAAAATGTTATTGTGCCTTAAGCAGAATATGTTTGGAAAGTTACCATCCTACACAAACAGAACTGTCAGGAAGGGCATGCCAGCAGAAATATGGCTCCTTTGGGCAAATTCCTGTTCATGGTTCTTCATGTGCATGCAGGAGATGCGCATTGAGGTGCACACATGCACTCCATAACAGATGTTGGTGCCAAATGCACTATTTAAAGTGAGCCAGTACAAAAGGATCAATTTTGTCTTGTCTACAGCCAGTGGCGGCCTGTCTATTAGCGCCGCCCCCCCCCCCAATCCATGCATCCGGTCCCCTAATCTACATGCAGGGCGCCAGATGCATGGATACCAATGAGGGTTTTTTTTTGAAGCATGGGATTAAAGCCAGGGGTCTAATAGGCTTAAAATAAAGGGTGGGCTCAGAGCGCAGAGCACTGCGCCCTGAGCCCACCCTGTTGTGTGACAATAGCTAATTCATATTTGCTATTACCACACCGATTCTCCTCCCAGCTAATCATGAAGTGGGTCCTGAGACCTGTTTCCCAATTGGCCAAAGGAGAAGGAATCCTATTGGTGGAGGAGGGCGGAGGAGATGGCCGTCGACAGGGGACATGGAGGAGACTGAGGGGGAAGCCGTCGTCACCTGTCAGTCCAGAGGAACAAGGTAAGTGAACTGGCGCCCGGGGGGGGGGATATGGTGTGGACTGGACTCTGGAGTGACGGGGGGGGCGGTCCATGGCCAGGTCCATCTGCTGCCCCCCCCCCGACCGATGGAGCACCACTGTCTACATCATTCCCATGGTAACCTGCAACCTATCACTCTGCAACTGTCTCCAGTTATTGACCCGGCTTGCTTCAATTATTCCTGAACGCTACATGCACCGAACCCAGCTTGCCCCTGACCTTTGCTTCTGCCTGTGTGCCACTTTGAAGATTTGTGGTAAAAGAGCTGTGCTCTCACACAAACATAAATTGTGATAAACTAAGTGAGACTGAACATCATAATTGTTTAGTAATGAAAAAACAGACCTTTGAAAGTGAGCATAAATTAGTAAATAAGGGTGCACTAAACTTAAACCTAAATTGTGTAAACCAATATGGAAAAAAGAGATAACTAAGGTAAGTCCCAATGATGGAAAATGCTGAAAAAGATAATGTCCTTAATAAGTAACATGGATAGACGTCACACCACCCGTGCAGGCAGGAAATGGAAGGGATGTGTATCGCTTCAAGAGAATCCTCCTCGTGATGATATCTCACACTGCAACACAAAATGTAACCTTCACCACATAAAATGCATGCTTACCAGCGTGTAAAAGCCAAATTGCTTTTGCCTAATACCCAGCCAGGGTCTTTATCCTTAGAAGGGGCAAACAGATAGCAGTTTACATCAAATGGAACATTCCAACACAAAGCATGGCAAAGCTGGTTGTCATGACCATCCACGGGGCTCAAAAGAAATAAGATCCTCCCTCAGATGGTGTTTATTCTAAGCTATATATCTGCAACCGGTACTGCCTCCACTTTCACTGCCTAATGGACCAGGAGAAGAAAACCCTTCCCATACTCTGTTGTGGCTTACGTGAGCCTGCTCAGCCTACTCCAGCCTACTTATTGGCTGCTACCTGGCATCTCTGCTTGCTGTGATTCAGTGATGACCAACTACTGTTTGAGTTTGTGTACAGCCCTGCAGCTGGCAACACTATCAGGCACTTGTGCCACTCTGCACTTCCTGTCTACACAATTAGGGGCCCCCAGTCAGAGGTATAAGAGAGGCCTTTCACATTGTATCACACTCTTCTACCAGGTATGTGGCAATAACATTTTCACTATCCCTAGCTGTCATAAAAAAGAAGGAAATCCTACGCAAATATAATTTTATACATGACAATCATTAAGTGAATACCTTGCCCATTGCGTTTTTAAGCATTACACATCCGATCCAGAACCACTCCATGGGCAGTATTGTCCTTCTTTTTTTTTTTTACATCTTTTGAAGTCATATTGATAAATAATAAGACTGATGATAATAATGATTTTGACAGTCTGGCAAAAAGGGTATATGGAGACATACTGGGCAATCCAATGGGGTCTGTATTTTTAAAAAGATTAGGAAGCCTGGTTCCAGTACAAGGAGTGAGGAGCTGGTTAGACAAGTGTTTGGTTCACTGTGAAGGTAAACACAACTTCTGTAACAGTGCAACAAACACTCCTACCCTTGGTTTGTAACTGTAATGGGATACCTTATTAAATAACATTAAGTGTCATGTTTCCTGGGCACACTGCACACAGTAAATAAGGATATTTCTGAATCCCTCAATAGTCTTAACACAAAAAAAATTAGGTGAAAAATGGGGAAATGAACCAGTTCTGGACCGGAAGGATTTGTCCCTTAATGACCAGGCCATTTTTTGCGGTTCAGCACTGCGTTATTTAAACAGAAAATTGCACAGTCGTGCGGCGCTGTACCAAAATTAAATTGATGTCCTTTTTTCCGCACAAATATACCTTTCTTTAGGGGGTATTTGATCTCCTGTGCGTTTTTTATGTTTTGCGATATAAACAAAAAATGAGCGACAATTCTGAAAAAAAAAATATATATTTTTCACATTCTGCTATACAAAATTTAAATATCAACATTTTTCATCCTTTGATGCCAATTTGTATGCTGCTACATATTTTTGGTTAAAAAAAATAGCAATCAGCGTATTTTGATTGGTTTGCACAAAAGTTATCGCATCTACAACTAGGGGAAAGATTTAGGTCATTTTTATTTATTTATTTATTTTTTACTGGGAATGGCGGCGATCTGCGATTTTTAGCGAGACTGCGATATTGCAGCGGACAGATCGGACCCCTAACTGACATTTTTGACACTTTGGGGGTACCAGTGACATTACTACAGTAATCAGTGCTAAAAATATGCACTGTTACTGTAATGACGACACTGGCAGGGAAGGGGTTAACCTAGTTGGTGATCAAGGGGTTGAATGTAAGCCTAGGGGCATGTTTACTAACTGAGGAGGGTTGGGCTTTTGAAACGATCAGAGACCTATGATCCTATATAGAAGAATCACAGGCGCTCTGTGATCATTTCAGAGAGAAGAATGGTCTGCTCTGTTTACAACAGCTGCTTTTCCTTCTTTCTCAGGGGGGAGCGATCATGGGTGCCTGGTGGCAACCACAGCTGCTGGCCCTGTGCATCGGCATCCCCACTGCTGAGTGGGGGCAGGAGCGCGCTACCGGCGGCGCACACTCGCCCCCCCCAGCACCAGGCGTGCAACGGACGTATATCTACGTCGGTTTCGCACAGGAGGGGCTGCTGCTGCAGTATAAATGTGGATGGCGGTCCGTAACTGATTAAATTTAGTACGGATACATATGTACAATATAGGTTTCAGATACACTCAGTTTGACCAGAAATGCGGTTTCACATAATGCAAACAGGGTTTCTAACTGAGTAAATTACATTTAACATTTTTCATAAAAGATTAGCTTATATAAAAAGTAAATATGTTCCTTTCTACTAACAAAATTTTGTAGCATTGTGAGAATTCTAGACTCGGCTTAATCCCATTACAGCTGACTGTTAATTTAATCAGTTAAACATATGACATGATGAAAGAGTATGTTGGTTTTAGTATTGGCATTGAATTTTTACTCCTTTATATAGCAGTAGGCCTGGGCATACACAGTTTCCTAACTCGTCAGTGGCATTTTAAGAAGATAATTGCATTTTCAATAGAATGTATGAAGAGATAAATGGTGCGTAAATCAATAGAGACTCCTCGTTTATTGGTTTATGTGTCATTTATCTCCAAGTTTGCTCCTCAGATAATCCAGATATTTCTCTTATGCTCAATTTAAAATGAAAAAGTCCCGATGGAAGAAGGGGTGTTATTTAAATTTATAGCATCTTCTAAGTTCAGGAAAAGTTTAAATCTGTTAAAATGACTAGATCAAGAGGGAAGAGCATAAAAAATTGTCTGATCTAAGGGCTGTTTTCACAAGAGTATGCATAATTCCCAAAAACTTTACTTGGCATCTTTATATGATGGGAAGGGCACGCACTAATAAATGTTGAGCAAGAAAGTTGTTTTTCTTCTGTTAAATTTAATAATACTTTTTCTGAACACAAATTAACCTTTTAATACCTGGATGTTACTGAGTTGTCAATTTAGTTTTATATATACGTATGTGTAAATACATAGACAAACCTAGATTTTCACCTAGAAACCTAGATACACTGTTGTCACTTATTAAGAAATAACCCCATTATAGTGATTTTTTTAAAGGAAATCTGAAATGAAGTTTAATAAACCAGAAGTCTATTTCATTTTTAACATCCTACGCCTTGGCCTCCTTAGGTCCCTTAAATTCTTAAAAAAATTTCAAGGATCTTTCAGCCAGCCTGATGATGTCACTGGTCCCTTTTCTGTCCCAGGGGCAGGTCCATGACAGCTTAATCTTTAAAACATGGATTAAATTATCCTGGCTGTCATTCCACCTGGTAGACTAATGGGCATTTAGTAGCAAAAAAGTAAATTACTAAGACTGGCCGTACAATTTTCTTACAATTTTCTGTACAATTGTCTTTAGATTTACCTTCAACTATGTAGTACAAAGACCTGCCTTATAGGATACAACTGAGCTGTTGTTTAGTTTTGACCCCATATTATATGGTTTATGGTAAATCTAACAGAAAATTGTACAAGAACATTGAACATGTATGGCCAGCCTTTCGGGGAAGGGGAGGGGGGGGGGAGCAGCTCAAAGTTGAAGGCAAGTATTGCAACAAATGATGATTTTATTTTTAATAATGCTAACCCATTGTATTTAAAAAAAAGAAAGGGCTATACTTTCAATAAAAACAGGTTAAGTAAAAGAAAAGTATATTGACAATGCTCTTTTTAGTGCTACCTTGATTTATGCAGAAAACATTCTGCCTCTAGAATGTTTCAAACAAATAGCAAACAGGTCCCCCAGTTTCTGAAAAGTTTGGCATTTCCCTATGCCCATTTGACTAGTGAGAGGACACGCCAATACTCCCAGAAGTCAGCAAAATTGCGAGCACTAGAATACAGTCAGGTTCAGAAGATCTCAAGATTGCAGGCAGTACAATTTGCAAATACAAAAAACAAAAAATTACTGTACAAATATTCAATGCTTTTATGGGTTAACTGACTACGAATATGTACAGGCTCACTTTAATGTCTTACTTTTTAAAGGTGACAAAATCATACAAAATTTACAGGCTGGGCAGTCATTTTTGAAAAATCCATGAAAATGTAGGCTGAATAAAATTGTCTGCAAAGAAAGAAAAAGGTGATTGCTTAGAAGAAAATAATTTTTTTGTTCTGTAATTGAATATCAGCCAGTGATGTTAATCCTAACACATAACAGTATAATCTTTTTTCAGAATAAGTCTTTAGCCCTGTCAGAGCGGTGCCTGAAGCTTCGCTTTATTTCACATAGCGCCAAAGTGTGTTGCCAACCTGTCTGATCATTACTAGTGTTGAGCGAACACGGACTGTATTATTCGTGTTCGTACCGAATAATTGGATTTTTTGTACCCGAACACGGACACGGACACTTTACTGTATGTTCGGGTAAAAATCCGTGTTCGGTCGTTTTATTTCCGGGTTTTGCATGCTTTGGCGCTCTTTTCATGGCGGGCTTTCAACAGCCAATCAACAATCGTTTAACTGGTGTGCCTTAAGCCATCCCAGCCATGCCTGCAAATGTCTCAGTAGCTGTGATTGGCCGTCTGAAGCATGTGACCAAGTCTTTATAAGTTCGAGGCAGCCGCAGCGGCGTCATTATGCTGCTTAGATTCAGGGACAGAGCACACATCAACGTGCTGGCTGCTGATTAGGGAAAGATAGGCAGGAAAAAACCATTTGTGTCCGGATAGAATTGAGGGACAGGTCGGAGTGTTTAGGCAGGGCGAGTTGTAGGCATTTTAGGGATAGAGTCTGCTGAATTATATAGGGTCAGTGTCTTCTACAAACTACAATCGATATTGCTGTGTGGGGGGTGGGGTCTGCACTCAATCCTGATCTACGATCTCTTCTCAATCCTGTTAGGGACAGAGTCTGCTGAATTTTAGGGAAACTGTGTTCTACAAACTACAATCGATATTGCTGTGTGGTGTGGGATTGGAGATAGGCAGGTGTCAGTGATCCACATCCATTTTTCTGTGTGTGAGCTGCAGTGAACACAATCTTTTTGGGCTGCAGTGAACACAATCTTTTTGGGCTGCAGTGAACACAATCTTTTTGGGCTGCAGTGAACACAATCTTTTTGGGCTGCAGTGAACACAATCTTTTTGGGCTGCAGTGAACACAATCTTTTTGGGGTGCAGTGAACAAAATCTTTTTGGGGTGCAGTGAACACAATCCTTTTTGGTGTGCAGTGAACACAATCTTTGTGGGGTGCAGTGAACAAAATCCTTTGTGGGGTGCAGTGAACACAATCTTTTTGGGGTGCAGTGAACAAAATCCTTTTTGGGGTGCAGTGAACAACATCCTTTTTGGGGTGCAGTGAACACAATCTTTTTGGGGTGCAGTGAACAAAATCCTTTGTGGGGTGCAGTGAACACAATCTTTTTGGGGTGCAGTGAACACAATCTTTTTGGGGTGGAGTGAACAACATCCTTTTTGGGGTGCAGTGAACAAAATCCTTTTTGGGGTGCAGTGAACAAAATCATTTTTGGGGTGCAGTGAACACAATCTTTTTGGGGTGCAGTGAACACAATCTTTGTGGGGTGCAGTGAACACAATCTTTTTGGGGTGGAGTGAACAACATCCTTTTTGGGGTGCAGTGAACAACATCCTTTTTGGGGTGCAGTGAACACAATCTTTTTGGGGTGCAGTGAACACAATCTTTGTGGGGTACAGTGAACAGAATCTTTGTGGGGTGCAGTGAACACAATCTTTGGGGGGTACAGTGAACACAATCTTTGTGAGGTGCAGTGAACACAATCTTTGTGGGGTGCAGTGAACACAATCATTGTGGGGTGCAGTGAACTCAATCTTTGTGGGGTACAGTGAACACAATCTCATACTGAAGGTTTGAGGGTGCTGCCTGTTCCATACTCCCCCTACTCCTCATCTAGCCTTTTAGGGGTACAAACAATAGTAATTGGGGCCTAGTGTGGTTGTGTACGTGTGATATACATACACTTTTTTGGGATCATATTTTCTATTCCGCTATTTAATCAAAAACCTTTGGGGATCAGTTAAATTGGGGGATAGTCTGTGTTGGTACGTGTGAGAGAGATCCACCTTTCCAAGTTGTTGGGGTTCATCTCATACTTCTGAAGGTTTGAGGGTGCTGCCTGTTCCATACTCCCCCTACTCCTAGCCTTTTAGGGGTACAAACAATAGTAATTGGGGCCTAGTGTGGTTGTGTACGTGTGATATACATACACTTTTTTGGGATCATATTTTCTATTCCGCTATTTAATCAAAAACCTTTGGGGATCAGTTAAATTGGGGGATAGTCTGTGTTGGTACGTGTGAGAGAGATCCACCTTTCCAAGTTGTTGGGGTTCATCTCATACTTCTGAAGGTTTGAGGGTGCTGCCTGTTCCATACTCCCCCTACTCCTAGCCTTTTAGGGGTACAAACAATAGTAATTGGGGCCTAGTGTGGTTGTGTACGTGTGATATACATACACTTTTTTGGGATCATATTTTCTATTCCGCTATTTAATCAAAAACCTTTGGGGATCAGTTAAATTGGGGGATAGTCTGTGTTGGTACGTGTGAGAGAGATCCACCTTTCCAAGTTGTTGGGGTTCATCTCATACTTCTGAAGGTTTGAGGGTGCTGCCTGTTCCATACTCCCCCTACTCCTAGCCTTTTAGGGGTACAAACAATAGTAATTGGGGCCTAGTGTGGTTGTGTACGTGTGATATACATACACTTTTTTGGGATCATATTTTCTATTCCGCTATTTAATCAAAAACCTTTGGGGATCAGTTAAATTGGGGGATAGTCTGTGTTGGTACGTGTGAGAGAGATCCACCTTTCCAAGTTGTTGGGGTTCATCTCATACTTCTGAAGGTTTGAGGGTGCTGCCTGTTCCATACTCCCCCTACTCCTAGCCTTTTAGGGGTACAAACAATAGTAATTGGGGCCTAGTGTGGTTGTGTACGTGTGATATACATACACTTTTTTGGGATCATATTTTCTATTCCGCTATTTAATCAAAAACCTTTGGGGATCAGTTAAATTGGGGGATAGTCTGTGTTGGTACGTGTGAGAGAGATCCACCTTTCCAAGTTGTTGAGGTTCATCTCATACTTCTGAAGGTTTGAGGGTGCTGCCTGTTCCATACTCCCCCTACTCCTAGCCTTTTAGGGGTACAAACAATAGTAATTGGGGCCTAGTGTGGTTGTGTACGTGTGATATACATACACTTTTTTGGGATCATATTTTCTATTCCGCTATTTAATCAAAAACCTTTGGGGATCAGTTAAATTGGGGGATAGTCTGTGTTGGTACGTGTGAGAGAGATCCACCTTTCCAAGTTGTTGGGGTTCATCTCATACTTCTGAAGGTTTGAGGGTGCTGCCTGTTCCATACTCCCCCTACTCCTAGCCTTTTAGGGGTACAAACAATAGTAATTGGGGCCTAGTGTGGTTGTGTACGTGTGATATACATACACTTTTTTGGGATCATATTTTCTATTCCGCTATTTAATCAAAAACCTTTGGGGATCAGTTAAATTGGGGGATAGTCTGTGTTGGTACGTGTGAGAGAGATCCACCTTTCCAAGTTGTTGGGGTTCATCTCATACTTCTGAAGGTTTGAGGGTGCTGCCTGTTCCATACCCCCCCTACTCCTCATCTAGCCTTTTAGGGGTACAAACAATAGTAATTGGGGCCTAGTGTGGTTGTGTACGTGCGAGATACATACACTTTTTTTGATCATATTTCCTATTCCGCTATTCAATAAAAACCTTTGAGGATCAATTGAATTGCGGGATAGTCTGTGTCGGTACGTGTGAGAGAGATCCACCTTTCCAAGTTGTTGGGGTTCATCTCATACTTCTGAAGGTTTGAGGGTGCTGCCTGTTCCATACCCCCCCTACTCCTCATCTAGCCTTTTAGGGGTACAAACAATAGTAATTGGGGCCTAGTGTGGTTGTGTACGTGCGAGATACATACACTTTTTTTGATCATATTTCCTATTCCGCTATTCAATAAAAACCTTTGAGGATCAATTGAATTGCGGGATAGTCTGTGTCGGTACGTGTGAGAGAGATCCACCTTTCCAAGTTGTTGGGGTTCATCTCATACTTCTGAAGGTTTGAGGGTGCTGCCTGTTCCATACCCCCCCTACTCCTCATCTAGCCTTTTAGGGGTACAAACAATAGTAATTGGGGCCTAGTGTGGTTGTGTACGTGCGAGATACATACACTTTTTTTGATCATATTTCCTATTCCGCTATTCAATAAAAACCTTTGAGGATCAATTGAATTGCGGGATAGTCTGTGTCGGTACGTGTGAGAGAGATCCACCTTTCCAAGTTGTTGGGGTTCATCTCATACTTCTGAAGGTTTGAGGGTGCTGCCTGTTCCATACCCCCCCTACTCCTCATCTAGCCTTTTAGGGGTACAAACAATAGTAATTGGGGCCTAGTGTGGTTGTGTACGTGCGAGATACATACACTTTTTTTGGATCATATTTTCTATTCCGCTATTCAATAAAAACCTTTCTAGGGCAAGATCTTAAATTACAGAAATATGAGGAGACCGTCAAATAAGGGCCGTGGCCTGGGTCGTGGTGCTGCTGGTAGAGCTCCTGTTGCAAGGAGAGGACATGGTCGATCTGTGCCAGCTACACGCACAAGTGAAACACCTTCCTCAAGTGTGAGTAGGCGACAGAACCTGCATCAGTATTTGGTAGGGCATCAAACGCCCCTAGAAGTGATGAGGCCAGAACAAGTTGAGGCGATAGTAGATTGGTTTGCTGCTGACAGTGCCTCCAGTTCCTTCACATTGTCTCCCACCCAGTCTACTGCAGAAAGGTCAGAGTTGGCACCTGCAGCCAATGTCCAACCGTCTTTCACCTCACCCCCTTGCAAATCAGGCCAGCAGTCTGAGCCCCAAGCCATACAGCAGTCTCTTATTCTTTTTGAGGACTCTGTCAGCAGGGTTTCCCAGGGCCATCCACCTAGCCCTGCCCCAGAAGTGGAAGAGATTGAGTGCAGCGATGCCCAACCACTTATTTCTCAAGATGAGTACATGCAAGGATCATCGCAGCACGTCTCCGATGATGACGAAACGCAGGTGCCAACTGCTGCAGCGTTCAGCATTGTGGAGACCGACAAGGAGGGCAGGGGTGAAGACTGGGTGGAAGATGATGTGGAGGACGATGAGGTCCTCGACCCCACATGGAATGAACGTCATGCAGGTGAACTGAGTAGTTTGGAGGAAGAGGCGGTGGTCGCACAGAGCCACCAGCACAGCAGAAGAGGGAGCAGGGTGCAGAAGCGGAGCGGCCGTGCCCTAGACACTACGCCCGCTACTGCCCAACGCAGCAAGGGAACGAGCGCACCAAAGTCAGCTCAAAGGAGTTCTCTAGCGTGGAAGTTCTTTAGAAAATGTGCTGATGACAGGACACGAGTGGTTTGCACCCTGTGCAATCAGAGCTTGAAGCGAGGCATGAACCTTCTCAACCTGAGCACAACCTGCATGATCAGGCATCTAAGTGCAAAGCACGAGCTGCAGTGGAGTACACACCTTCAAAACCAAGAAACGTCTCTGGCTCATCCTGCTTCCTCTTCTGCTGCAGTCTCGGCCGCTCCAGCCACATCTGTAGTGATACCGGCACCTGCCACCCCGCAAACAGACGATCTGTCAGCAACACCACCACCTGGGTCACCAACAACCATCTCCACAATGTCCCGTGGAAGCGTTCAGCTTTCCATCTCCCAAACACTTGAGAGGAAGAGGAAGTACCCCCCTACCCACCCGCGATCCCTGGCCCTGAATGCCAGCATTTCAAAATTATTGGCCTTTGAAATGCTGTCATTCCGTCTGGTGGAGACGCACAGTTTTAAAAACCTTATGTCGGTGGCTGTCCCACAGTACGTCGTGCCCAGCCGCCACTACTTTTCCAGGCAAGCCATCCCTTCCCTGCACAACCAAGTGGGGGAAAAAATCAGGTGTGCACTGCGCAACGCCATCTGTGCCAAGGTCCACCTAACTACGGATACGTGGACCAGTAAGCACGGTCAGGGGCGTTATATCTCCCTAACGGCACACTGGGTAAATGCAGTGGCGGATGGGCCTGAGGCGGATAGCAATTTGGCGCATGTCCTTCCACCACCGAGGATTGCAGGGCGCTTCAGTTTGCCTCCTGTTCCTAACTCCTCCTACTCCGCTTCCTCATCCTCTACCGCCTCCTCATCCGGACAGCGTAACACCTTCACCACCAACTTCAGCACGGCCAGGGGTAAACGACAGCAGGCAGTTTTACAACTTGCCTGTTTGGGGGACAAACCACACACCGCGCAGGAGTTGTGGAGGAGCATGGAACAGCAGACAAATGAGTGGTTGCTGCCAGCGAGCCTCAAGCCCGGCCTGGTGGTGTGCGATAACGGGCGAAATCTCATAGCAGCTCTGGGCCTAGCCGGTTTGACGCACATCCCTTGCCTGGCGCATGTGCTGAATTTGGTGGTGCAGAGGTTCCTTAAAAACTACCCCGATATGTCAGAGCTGCTGCAGAAAGTGCGGGCCGTTTGTGCGCACTTTCGGCGTTCTCACCCTGCTGCTGCTCGCCTGGCAGCGCTGCAGCGTAACTTCGGCCTTCCCGCTCACCGCCTCATATGTGACGTGCCCACAAGGTGGAACTCCACCTTGCACATGCTGGAAAGACTGTGCGAGCAGCAGCAGGCCATAGTGGAGTTTCAGCTGCAGCACGCACGCGTGAGTCGCTCTGCGGAACAGCACCACTTCACCACCAATAACTGGGCCTCCATGCGAGACCTGTGTGCCTTGTTGCGCTGTTTTGAGTACTCCACCAACATGGCCAGTGGCAATGACGCCGTTCTCAGCTTAACTATCCCACTTCTATGCCTCCTTGAAAAAACAATTCGGGCGATGATGGAAGAGGATGTGGCACAGGATGAGGAGGAGGAGGAGGATGAAGAGGTAACATTTCCAAGGCTTTCAGGGCAGTCATTCGCAAGGGGCTCCGAGGGTGGGTTCCTGCACACGCAAACGCCAGGGACGCAATTGTCCAGCAGGGGCACAGTTCTGGAGGATGAGGAGGATGAGGAGGAGGAGGAGCTGGAGGAGGAGATGGAACCATGTTCACAGCAGGGTGGCACCCAGGCCAGCTCATGGCCATCACTGGTGCGTGGCTGGGGGGATACAGAGGACACGGACCATACACCTCCCACAGAGGACAGCCTTTCGTTGCCTCTGGGCAGCCTGGCACACATGAGCGATTACATGCTGCAGTGTCTCCACAACGACCGCCGAGTTGCCCACATTCTAACTTGTGCTGATTACTGGGTGGCCACGCTGCTGGATCCCCGTTACAAGGACAACGTACCGTCCTTAATTCACTCACTGGAGCGCGATCGCAAGATGCGCGAGTACAAGCGCACGCTGGTAGACGCCATGCTGCTGGCATTCCCATCTGACAGCGGGGCCACAGTGGAAGCACAAGGCAGAGGAGGAGGAGGAGGAGGTCGCCAACGCAACCAGGGCACCGCCAGCACCTCAGAAGGCAGGGTTAGCATGGCCGAAATGTGGAAAAGCTTTGTCAGCACGCCACAACAAACAGCAGCACCAGCAGCTCAGATGGAACGTCTTAGCAGGAGGCAGCATTTTACCAACATGGTGGAGCAGTATGTGTGCACACGCCTACATGTAGTGAATGACGGGTCTGCCCCCTTCAACTTCTGGGTCTCCAAATTGGGCACATGGCCTGAGCTTGCCCTTTACGCCTTGGAGGTGCTGGCGTGCCCTGCAGCCAGTGTATTATCTGAACGGGTATTTAGCACGGCTGGGGGCGTTATAACAGACAAGCGCAGCCGCCTGTCCAGAGACAATGTGGACAAGCTCACGTTCATTAAAATGAACCAGGCATGGATCCCACGGGACTTTTCCGTACCTTATGCAGAATAGCAATGGATACCGACCTTACCCACCCATTGTTCCATTTTTGCTCTTTCTCACTCTTTTGGGGTGTACCCTCATTTAAAATTTGTGAAAAGAAGCAGTGTTGGCTACCTCGTCCTCCTCCTCAGGGCCAGATTAATGTAGGGGCTATTGGAGCTGCAGCTCCAGGCCCCTACCTTTTATATAGGCCCCGGGTTGGCCATATTCACTGTTACCGCTCTTCTGTCACTTGTAAACACAGAAGTCTGGCTTCTATGCTCGCTTCCCCAGGCAGCACCCTCAGAACCTCCCCACACAGCGTGAAGGCCGGACAAGGAGGGACAGTTGGCGATGCATGGATGTGTTTATGGGCTTCAGAGACAGCATCCCATGTTGAATTAGGCATGCATGGCTGCACCCTTCCTCCTCTGGGTGCATGGCAAGGCACGGCCCTAAGGCCCTTCAAAATCCTCAGCACCAAGCCCATGATGCTGTTAATCCGGCCCTGGTCCTCCTCCACCGCCGCTTCCACCTACACCGCCCATAGGTGTGCGCAGCCTATTGCATTAAGGTGTGCACCCCAAAGTTGAAATACACATGCATGTGTTTGCCAGCAGGGAGAGTAATGTATCGGGGCCATGTACCTGTAGGCAAGGAGAAATAGAGCAGAGCAGGTCCCAGGGAGATCTTTCCCATCTCCTCACTGGCAATGCTATGTGCCCTAGGTGATTAGGGTGTGCCCAGGCACACCCAGCACACCCTGTGCGCACGCCTATGTCACCGCCACATCCACCACCACCTCAACCTCCCTCCTACTCCATATGGGCCTCGTCCTTCAGAGATGAAGAAGAACATTGTTTTATTTTTCTGTTTTTTTTTGTTGTTTTAAGTTATTTCCCTATCCACATTTGTTTGCAGAGCACTTGCCATGCTCTTAATTACGTTTTGCTGCCATTTGCAGCACTCTAGCCCTTTCCTTTGGTGTTTTAGAGCCATTTTAGTGCCTTAAAGTTCGGGTCCCCATTGACTTCAATGGGGTTCGGTGTCCGGGAAAAGTTCGGTAAAAGTCCGGGACACGGACCCGGACTTTTTTTTAAAGTTCGGCCGAACCCGTCGAACACGGACATCTAGGTGTCCGCTCAACCCTAATCATTACCACTGTCACACAATTTAGAAGTTTTAATAAATGAAGTATTGAATGCTCACATTTAAAAGAAAAGTGTATAGCAAGCACTCTGGTAAAATTCCCTTAACACATTATTTAATATATTGTGACAGAGACTTACTTAAATGGTAACTCAGTGGCAGGAAGGCACCATGCAATATATTCTCTTTAAAAGAGATGTATTGGATTTTTTTTTCTTTTCAGAATTATACTTGCTTAGGTGGATGCATTATTGGTCCGAAGCTGCATCTGACCCACGCCGACTCCAAGACTGAGAACTGAGCCATCCAACACCAGCGATCACTCGGTTCGCAGAGCTCCCTGAGCAGAAAGTTAAGAAAAAGAGAGAGAGCGCTCTAAGTGCAGACAGTCTTTATTAATAACAAGGCATAGGTGATATAAACTCACTAGAAACCAAAGTCATCGAGCTGTGTCAAGTCATGGACATCAGGAATTCCTCTGGGAGGTGCCATCCACTCGTGTGCAGCAATTCAGAAGCTTCATCGCTGATCAGAGGAGAAAAGGAAGCCGGCTACCTCCTCCAGCAGTCGGCGGTCAGCGTCTAAGGCAGAGGCTGCGATGTGCGGTGGAAGCTGGAACGCGGCCTCATCACCAGGGAATGTATGGTGTGTGGAATATGCACGGTATGCACGACGCGTTTCTGAGCATGCGCTGGGTCACGTACGGCCCTGCGCGCTCTTTCTTCAGGTGCTGCACACGAGTGGATGGCACCTCCCAGAGGAATTCCTGATGTCCATGACTTGACACAGCTCGATGACTTTGGTTTCTAGTGAGTTTATATCACCTATGCCTTGTTATTAATAAAGACTGTCTGCACTTAGAGCGCTCTCTCTCTTTTTCTTTTGTTTAGTTCAGAACTCCTCTTGTCTGTGGAGAGCAGCTCGGTGCCTTGGACATTTTCCATCAGGACTCTGTCATTCATCAATTTATGGTATTTTTTTCATCTGCGTTTTTTCATCTGCGTTTTTTCATCTGCGTTTTTTTTTTTTTTTTGCAGTTTCTATTCCTCATGTTCTCTTCCCTTCCCCTCCCCCACCCGTTCTAACCCATTTACTCTTCATGTGCTGGAGGTTTTGTTAGCGCTCCTACATTGTTGTTGTTTTTTTCCTGAGCAGAAAGTTGACTGCTCTCTGCTCTGCCCCTCCTCGCTCATTGAAACGCTGAGCTGAGGGATGGGAGCTGCAGGCTCAGGCTCTCAGAGGCTCAATGAGAGGGTGAGCCGGGTGCCGATCCAGCTATGTGATATATATAGGGGTGTGTGGCGCGCTTTTAGAAGTGGAGATAGTGATCAATTAAATGTGCTTAAATAGATAAATATAATTCTGTGGTGAGGTAGACGGTTTGTGTTAATTTTATAATTCTTATTTAATCATATAACTCAATTTATAAATTTCCAAAATATTTTTCCATAACAGTGTTAAGTATTACCGTTTATAAAGTGCTGGGTGCTTATATTTCCCGGACTCTATATACTTATCAATAAATATGTGTAAAAACTTCAATCCATAGGTGAATTAAAATAATTAAATAATTCCATCAAAAATATTATTTTAACATCAGTGTATATCCTTATGTAGAAAAAATAAAAAAAATTGTGTGAATAAATAAATAAATTTGTTCTTAAATAAATAAGGTGCAATCTTCAGTGAATGTCCATATTTGCTTTCCACCACAAAAACCAATTAGCTTCCTTGTTTTTTTGTCAACGCTTATTTGAACAAGCTGAAGTTAAAATCTGCCATGCACAGCTGCACCAGATTTTGCACTCTACAGTTTTAGTAAATCAACCCCACTCTGTCAATTCACCATCCATTAAGTTTTCAAACTCAAAGCACAGCATTATTTCATGCGGGGTAGAGATCAAGCAGAAGCAATGTCAATAAACAAGCCAAAGGTCAATAACAAGTGGTTGTAGGTTGGGATCAAGCCAAAAGTTGGTAACAAGTGAAAGCGCAGATAAAGACTGCAGCAGGAGCAACAATAATGAGGTATTGTCTAGGGAGAGCACAATTATTTGGCAAACAGGAAGTGCAAAGGTATGGCTTAAATAGGTAGTTCATGGGAGGAGCAAGTGGTTCAAGGTTCAAGAGAAACAAGACAGAAGCCAAGGTTATCTAAGGAATCAGGCAAGAAGCTGTCCAGCATCTCAGGTGGCTCAGCAAGAAGAGATACTGCCAGACACAGCAGAGGTTGTAGGTTCCGATCTGGGGCATGGCAAGAGGAATGTTACAATCAGCCTCTTAATAGGAGACTAATATTCCTCACTAGGCTTTCCTGGAGTCCCTGACCACCCCAATCTGCACTCTGGGCTAGGTGGAAAATACATTCACCACCTTGTGTGCTTTTTTAGCCAAGACTTTGTCACAATATATAGGTGCGCATACTTGCTTTATTTACTCTGCATGATAATCATGATGCCTCAAAGCAGCTTTCCCAAACTTTCTGTCAGAAAGCACACTCACTGAGTACCAGGTAATGAAGAAATAACACAGGCACAAGCAGCTGTCCCTCATATAGATTGGAGTATAGAGGAGGAGGAGGGATGAGAGGAGTGTGGAGTGTCTTGCTATGGGGCTGTGTGTCTGCGTTGATGTACAAAGCATATTAATTAGCACCAAGGCTAATAAATTCTGCTCTAGCCTTGGGCATCAGTACGCATGCAAGGGTGCCTCCATAGGAACCTATGAGGGAAAGCAGTCCCCCAAAACACAGAACGCAGGGACCAGCTCATCAGGGGGAAAATAACATTTCTACTCATCAAGGAGCAGAAAACATAAATGAATACACTGCATTTAAAACATAATGCACTGCAGGACACAGACCAGTCATAGTGTCAGTCAACTGCAAGCTACTGCAAGGAAAATATAGGGAAAGCTAAAATAAACTGCATAGGGAGAAATTAGGGTCAGTTAGGTGACTGTACTTCAATTCTGATTGCTAGATCTTTGGGCAATAAACCTATTTACTGCCTTTTTGTTAATAATACTGTGGGTTTTTTATTCTTTTATTTTGTGGTTGATTTTGGTCAGCAGTTACCTTTAACTGCTGTTCTGTTTAATAAAATATATGTATTGTGCTACAAAGTTTCCCCTTTGTGGCTTTTGTACTTTTTTTTGCCTTTTATGGTAAAAGAGTGGAAAGATTTAGGGACATTTTGATTTTTATTTTATGTTGATATGACCTTCATTTTAGGATTTTTATTTTTTTAAATGCCTTTAAAAATGTATCTTTTATTAAAGGGTGGTATTTTGGGGGTTTTCATTTCTTTTTGGTTTATTATATTTATTTTATATTGATTACAGTTTTTTTATGTTTGAGGTGCTTAAAGTGAACTATTCACTGTCCATCTGTTTTGTAAGATGCCTTTCTTGGCAGCATGGGTTTCATTGTTTGAGAGGAAAAAAACGCAAGAACGCGTAAACCAGTTCACAATATATCACTGACATTAACCACTTAACCCCCGGAAGATTTTACCCCCTTCCTGACCAGGGCCTATTTTGCGATTCGGCACTGCGTGACTAACGGACAATTGCGCGGTCATGCAACGCTGTACCTAAACAAATTTGACGTCCTTTTTTTCCCACAAACAGAGCTTTGTTTTGGTGGTATTTGATCACCTGTGCGATTTTTACTTTTTGCGCTATAAACAAAAAACAGCGTCAATTTTGCAAAAATAACAATATTTTTCACATTTTTTTATATGAAATTCCCCCAAAAAAAGTAAAAATCTAAATTTTTTAACATTTTGGGCCAATTTTTTTTTTTACCATATGTTTGGTAAAAAAAAAAAATCGCAAAAAGCGTATTTTGATTGGTTTGTGCAAAAGTTATTGCGTTTACTAACAAAGGGAAAGATTTTTGTCATTTTTGTTGTTTTTTTTAACGAGTAATGGCGGCGATCTGCGATTTTTTTGCGGGACTGCGACATTGCAGCGGACAGATTGGACCCTTGACTGACATTTTTGACACTTTTGGGGTTACCAGTGACATTACTACAGTAATCAGTGCTATACATATGCACTGTTACTGTAAAATTACACTGGCAGTGAAGGGGTTAACTTTTTTTTTGAGAGGGAGGGGTTATGTGTGTCCCTAGGAGCGTGATTATAACTGTGATTGGCTGTGGCTTGAAGTGTAGGAACAGTGATCAACGGTCCTACATAGTAGAACCGTATGATCACTATTCATACACAGGGGAGAATGACAGGCGGCTTGTTTACATTAGCCGCCTGCCTTTCTCCCGCTCTAACGGACGATCGCGAGTGACCGGCGGACATCGGGTCCGCCGGGCACACGCGCGGGGGAGGGGGGGGGGTCCGTCGGTGGCGCGCGTTTGCTCCGTAGACCCTCACAGGCTAGCAACGTAGCCCTACGTCGCTTTGCCTGTGAGGGGCTGACCGCCAACATAAATAGTCGTGCGGCGATCGGCAAGGGGTTAAACACACACCCTATACCAGTGATGGCGAACCTTGGCACCCCAGAGGTTTTGGACTTACATTTCCCATGATGCTCAACTACACTGTATAGTGCATGAGCATGATGTAGTTCCAAAATATCTGGGGTGCCAAGGTTCGCCAACATTGCCCTATACCCATATCTAAAATTATAGTTAGGCACGCACAAGTTAGGCCTATTATCCATGAATAAAACTCTCCTGCTGCTGGCCAATTTTACACTGTTGTGTCACTGTGTCAACTGTCTAGTTTTTATCTGCTGTCAAAGTGGAATAATTAATGTTTGTTGAAAAAGTATGTCTCTGCTAAAGCTTCTTTTTTTTTTTTTAACCAAAGTGAATCAATTTGGGGTCCTGCTGCTGTATGCAAGCCAAGCTAATGACAAAAAAAAATAAAAATCGGATTCACCAAACCAAAATTATGCACTGCAATTGTTAACTGTTGCTATGATGTTTCATGTAAATCATAATAGGATTTCTCTCTAGTTTTTAGGCTTGCAGAATTTTGAGATTTTGCTGATATACTTTGACGAATTGAACCTGGGTGGCCTCATCCATCACTTTGGTGACTATATCAGTGCATGAGGATTGGTCCAAGAATCTGATCATTTGTTTCAACACAATTAATACCCATATTCCAGCATGCTCTTACAATGTACAATAAATGGTCCAAGAAGGTCATATTTCATGGGATTAAGAATGATACAATTACTTTTTATAAAATTAAGTTCTGATATGTAAAAGTGAAGTGCCCATGCTGTGGAGCATATGGTATGATGGAGTTATTAGACTCTGGGGCCTCAGTTGATCACTCTTAAAATGTCAGCAGATATGATATTGTACTGATCCAGGTAATAAAGAAACAAAAGACAAACAGTGTTACGTGCTATAATGCATCTTGTACTCAACAGTGAATACATAGGATGGATAAAAAATGAAGGATTTCAAGGGTCCAAAAAGCACCAGTCATCATCGCTTGAGTATATCCTCCTTAAGCATGCTAGACTATCTACTGTATTTAGAGTCTTTATTTAACAGAACTTTCCTTATGCCTTGCCGAAGTACTATAGATTAGCTAGGCTTGTTTTACAGACAAATCTAAAGCTGAATGGGTGGAAGACTGCCACATTTGTTTGTAACCTACCTGATGTTTGATTGTTTTTTTTTTCTTGTATCGCAAACTTGAACAAAGCAGTTCCAGGAACCGTGGGTTAGAAATGAAGTCATATTTTTTATTGTAATACATACTAGCTGTTGTAGTTCGGGAGAATCTAAGGTATTTCTCAAAGTGATTACATTTTAGAGACCTGAAGTGCAGTAAAACATATTAAATACCATCTAGGCACCAGTATAGTGCAGCAAAATTGAAAATACATCAATACTGTTCCTCTACTAAGTACAACTGTTTATTAAGGGACATAAATAAAGCTAGGCACAATATATAACGTTCTAGTAAATTAACTGAACCTACTTTATGTTCTTGCTAACATGCTAAATTTTACAGCTGCTTTATTTTCAACAAAAGCTTACTCATAGCCTGAAGTCATTAGAGATAGTTTTAAGATAACAATGATTTTAAAATACAAAAACTATTGAAGTTGATATGATACAGTATTGCAATCTATAGTGTAGTTAAATTTTTCTAAAACAAGATTTTAAATCTAAAATAAGACAAAAAATTAGGTCACGAATACTACTGTAGTAGCCTATGTACTTCCCAACAATATGCATTTCTATATGGACAGTGTTACATTACATTTTTTAGAAGAATTAAGAAAATTCAGAATCAAATTTACATGGACTTTTTAGGTGCCCCAAAGAGTAACACAGAGAACCACATGAGTTTCAATTTTGCGGGGAGATTACTTTTTCTGGAATTTTCGGATCACTTTTCGGAGGTGGTGCCCATAGTTTTTCAAGGTGAAGCCCATCTAGTACACATATATCTTTAGAAAAATTAAATCAAATCTATGTTTAAAATCTTTCTTTTAATTTTCCCTCTGGTGTATGAGAAAATATGGTTAAACTAGAAATCTGGCAATACACTCTAAGAATTTTGGATCCTCCTTGCTTCCTTAGTGGGTGGCCCTGTCAGCTGGCTTCCACCCGATATATCTTGGAAAATTAAAGGCTAATTTCACTTTTTGTAACAAAAATAACAATTGCAATCATTTTGCAGATTAAAAAATGTGCATTTATTATTTTTTTTACACTGCAGCCTGCAAAATATTGCACCTAAGATCGGTGGATTGGGGATGCAATACCAGGCTCCTGCAGACACTCAGTACAGCTGTCTGCCCATACCTTCCTTACTGGCACCCAGTTACTGAAATACAGGAAGTCAATGAACTATGAGAGCACTCACCAGCGTCCCTCACAGTTCATTGAGAACTACAAGGCGCCTACCGCAGTGGCTGACAGGACTTGTAGTCCATTCACAGATCAAAGTGAATAAATTATGTGGCTGCGTGGGTAGAGCCCCACACACCCACGCTGGTTTTAAATTGTGACAGTGGGTGCGGGGAGAGGAGCTTACTGGGGAGAATCAGGAGGTGCTTTTTAGTAACATGTTTCACCCTAAATTTGGGTGAATATTTAGGTGTAACAGTGTGAAAGCAGCAGTGTGATGCACTGTGTGAAATTGGCCAGCAGCAAAACAATATTAATCAGGGATAGAAGCCCCAACCAATGTATGTCCTGTCTTTTATCATTATTGTGGAGATGGTGGGGGGGGGGGGTGTTAAATGTAACAGATATCATTTGAGGTGGTTTAGGTGCAAACTGTTCCTGAACGTAGTTTTACTTTTCTTTCAAATAAGGCAGCTGTATGCTACAAACAAAAGGCAGCTCCAAGAATGGACTGTCAGTAAAAAGTTAATGCTGAGCTCTGAGCACCCCAAACTTAAAAATTGCCCTATCAATAGAAAAAGAAAATAAAAAACCTCCATAAAAAACTACATTGTGTTTAAAGGGAAGCCTTGCTACAAAAAAAAAAAAAAAAAAAAACAGTTTAACCCCAAAAAGAAGCTATCAACATAACATAAAAAAATACCCTCTAAAATAAAAAATTAAAAATGCTAAATAATACTACCTAGAGCCAAAGCCTACTTTTTTTGTAAAGGGGAAGCCATGCTGCAAAAAAAGCACTTTAACCTAAAATAAAGGCCATATAAGCAAAACATAAAAAGTTTGCCATGAGCATGACAGCAGCTGCATGTGACCACTGACCTAAAATCAAACGCAAAATGTAATTAAAGACAAATAAACCCACAATATTAAGGAAAATAAAGTCAGCAAAGGGGTTGATTGTCCAAAGAGCTAACAAAAAAATAGGGTAAAATTACCTAACTGACCCCAATTTCTCTCTATGTAGTTTTTACACTTTTCCTAACCTTTCCCTTCCAAAACACTTACATTTTGGCTGCTCTGTGCTCCTCTCCTTATAATGAGGGGTCTGGCTTCCCTAAAAGACCCTTTATTGGTCACTTGAAGCTTTCCAGCCATAATTAATAGAGCATGCAGTGCATTATGGTTTAAAGAAATTCTCCATGGTAAATCTGTACATATATTAACTAAATCTCAAGCTTAAAGAATTTACTTCGAACCGCAGGTATCAAGGAATCCCAACCTCATCCTTAGTGTTGAGAAATGTAGATGTATAGAAGTAGTCAGGTATTTAACCTGGAGACCTGGAGTTAGACTGAACATTTTAACAAATTTGCTGTCACAAGACAGAACATAAAGCAAGGCCAGACATGAATTAATCCAGTATGACAGCAGATGTCAAAGTAAACCTATCACAAACCTGGGAAAGTCATGATATGCATACAATGCAAAAATGAATATGTACAGGTAGCTTTCAGTTAAAACTACATGTCAGAAAAGATAAGCGAATCCAGAGCAGTTTGCAGCTCAATGTATATGTAGAATTTGGACTTTTCCAGTAAAAGCCAAGCCTAACCCAGCAAATACAACTTTCTGAGCATTTTTTTATTGGTCCTTTAACTACATTTGTGGTCTCCCTAAAAAGAAATAGACATAAAATAGTTTGTAAGAAACAAAAGAGCCTTGTTCGCTCAAATACCTGAACTGACCACAGTTATATAACATTACATAATTACGGAACTTGGTGTCTGTGTAAATGTAAAGCCCTATAGAATACCCAAGGCTAAGTGGGAAGCAGTTGCAAACGAAATAAGGAACATGTTAGAGTTGGAAGTGATACAGGAATTCCACAGTGATTGGTTAAGGGATCTGGATGGCATAGATTTATTTTCCTTTTCGTTCTGCCTATTTCTATTGCAACCTTTTCAAATAAAACTCAGAATTTTAAGAAAGACCTGCCATTTGACCTGCCTTTATCCTCACTTGACCTAACCGCCACTATATATATTTGTGTATATATATATATATATATATATATTTTTTTTTTTTATTATTATTAATAATAACAAGATCAGAGGGGAAACAGGTGTCCGCAACACTATTCCTAAATGTAAAGTATGCTTCATTTCTCAACAAACACAGAAAAAACTATAATTTCCATTTGCTTCAATACAGACAAACATGTAACAGCTTCTAGTCAGCACACTACACTGTCAGCGGCAGGTGTGCTTAGCTTCAGCATAGAATCAAAGTACGACAGAGAAGACTCACTAACCAGAAGAGTCCTTCTGTGAGCTCCGTGTTGGCTTTCACAAGGCTCCAGGCTTCAAATAGCTCAACTCTCTTTTCTTCACACACTACTTCACTGACATTTTAAGTTTACCTGTTTATTAGCCTCAGGCTTACTCTCGAATGTCTATATATATATATATATATATATATATATATATATATATATATATATATATATATCTATATCTATATCTATATCTATATATATACACACACATTGGAGAAAAAAATAATTTGATCCCCTGTAAATTTGCCCACTTACAAAGAAGCAAGGTCCTATACTTTTTATCATAGGTGCATTTTAGATGATAGAGACAGAATATCAACCAAAAATCCAGAAAAAAAAAACCACACAATACAAATGTTATACATTTGTTATAAATTGAGTTGCAGTTCAGTAAGTAAAACAAGTATTTGATACCATACCTACCAACAATAATTCTGGCTCCCACAGACTTGCTACAGTATGTGCTCATGTGGTACACAGATAAGTCCTGTCAATTTAAGAAGGTGCACCTAACGATGACTCATTAATTGTATAAAAGAAAACATAAAAACCTATCCACAGAATCTCTTTCTTCTAGTGGAACCCACCATTATGGGCAAGACCAATTAGCTCCTAAAGGATGTCAGGGACAAGATTGTAGACCTGCATAAGGCGTGAATGAGCTACAAGACCATCAGCAAAAAGCTTGGTGAGAAGGAGACAACTGTAGGAGTGGGTATTCCCAAATAGACGAAAGACCAAATAATCAACAATCTCCCTCAATCTGGAGCTTCATGCTAGATTTCGCCTCATGGGGTAGGGATGATCATGAGAAAAGTTAGGGATCAGCCCAGAACTACAGGGATGAAGCTTGTGAATAATCTCAAGGCAGTTGAGACCACAGTCACCAAACAAACCATTGATAACACAATACACCATCATGGATTGAAATCCTGCAACGCCCGCAAGGTCCCTTTCCTCAAGAAAGCATGTGTACAGGCCCATCTAAAGTTTGCCAATGGACATCTAAATGATTCAGAGAAGGATTGGGGGAAAGTGCTATGGTTAGATGAAACCAAAATCGAGCTCTTTAGCGCTAACTCGACTTGCTGTGTTTGGAGAAAGAAAAATGGTGACCCTAGGAACACCATTCCTACAGTCAAGCACTGAGGTGGAAACATTATGCTTTGAGGCTGTTTCTCTGCTAAAGATACAGGCTGACTTTGCCGCATTGAGGGGCCAATAGATGGGGCCATGAATTGTAAAATCTTTGATGAGAACCTTCCTCCCTCAGCCAGAACACTGAAAATGGGTTGTGGATGGCCCTTCCAGGATGACAATGACCCAAAACATACCGCCAAGGCAACAAAGGAATGTCTCAAGAAGAAACACATTAAGGCCATGGAGTAGCCAGTTTCCAGACCCTAATCCTATAGAAAATTTAAGGAAGGAGCTGAAACTTCGAGTTGCCAAGCAACAGCTAAGAAACCTTAAGGATTTAGAAAAGATCTGTAAAGAAGAGTGGACCAAAATCCCTCCTGAGATGTGTGCAAACCTAGTAACCAACGACAAGAAACGTCTTACTTCTGTGCTTGCCAACAAGGGTTTTTCCACTAAGCACTAAATCATGTTTTGCTTGGGGATCAAATAATTATTATACTCACTGAACTGCAACTCAATTTTAAATATTTGCCTCATGTGTTTTTTTGGGGGGATTTTTGGGTGATTTTTCTGTCTCTATAATTTAAAATACACCCTTGATAAAAATTATAGAACCTTAATTTCTTTGTGGGCTAACTTACAAAATCTGCAGGGGATCAAAAATGGATTTTTGTAAGATCTTACCGTAAAATCCTTTTCTCTTAAGCTCATTGACAGACGTAGTCCTCTTTGATTAATATCAAATTAGGTTATACTGCCCTCTACAGGAGTAGGACACTAGGCAGAAAGAAAACGTTCTGGCCACACCTTAGGGGCAGTCCCAGAGGGTATATCCTCTTCCTGTCTGCTACAGGAAATCAGTTATGTCACAAAGCAGTGTCAGAGAATTTAACCCAACCCAACTCAATAATAGAGGGGCGGGTACTACGTCTGTCAATGAGCTTAAGAGAAAAGGATTTTACGGTAAGATCTTACAAAAATCAATTTTTCTCTGTCGCTCATTGACAGACGTAGTCCTCTTTGATTAATATCAAATTGGGACGTCCCAAAGCAGTGCCACAAATGAGGGGTGGGAACAGAAATCAAAATCCAGAAGGCCCAACCGGAGCCAACCAGAAGCATCAAGGGACTCATCGAACAAAAAGATGAGACCTACCCAACAAACCCTCGAGGAAGACCAACAGTCTCCTCAAACAGCGGCCTGCAGGAACCTTGCGGCCAAAAGAGGCATCTGACGATGCCATCAAATCAACCTTATACAACTTTGTAAAGGTATGAACCGACGACTAAGTAGTCGCCTTGAAAACCTGAACCACTGACGCCTGATGGCGGAAGGCCCAGGAAGCACTTAGCGCCCAAGTGGAATGCGCCTTAACAGGGAACGGGGGATCCCGACCCTTAGATAGAATAAACCTATACCACCGTCTGTCTGATCCATCTAGAGATGGTCGCGGCAGAAACAGGCAACCCCTTCTTAGGGCCATCCGTGATCACAAACAGTGACTCCGTATTACGAAATGAATCCGTAGTATTCAAGTATACCCTGATCGCCCGAACTACATCCAAGGAATGCAATGCGAATTCTCGAGGATGACTGGGCTTAGGACACAGGGAAGGCAATACCATGTCCTCATTCAAATGAAACTTTGAAACCACCTTAGGAAGGAAGGATGGATTCGGACGAAGAACAACCTTATCCCTATGAACCACCAGTTATGGGGAACAACAGGATAATGCAGCCAGTTCTGACACCCTGCGTGCAGAAGTGATAGCCACCAAGAAGGCCACCTTCTGGGATAAAGTAAGCAAGGGAATCTCCCTGATATTTTCAAAAGGAGGTTTCTGAAAAACCGACAACACCAAATTAAGATCCCAGGGTGGTAAAGGCGCGCGCACTGGCGGAGCCAGGTGTCGCACCCCCTGGATGAAATTCCGCACCAAGGAATGAGTAGCCAAAAGCTTCTGAAAGAAGATTGCTAATGCTGAAACTTGACCCTTGATAGCACTCAAGGCCAGTTTCTGCTCAACCCCCTGTTGCAGAAAAGACAAGATTCGGTTCACCGAATAAGAACGTGGAGGAAACCCAAGAGATTCACACCACGCGATATAAGACTTCCATGTGCGATGATAGATCTTTCTGGAAGTCGCTTTCCTCGCTTTAATTAGAGTAGGAATAACTGAAGCTGACAATCCCTTGTCCTTCAGCACCTGGGTCTCAATAGCCAGGCCGTTAAAGCCAGCGATCGTAAAGCAGGATTGAAGATCGGTCCCTGCGACAGCAGATCCTCCCTGAGAGGAAGTCGCCAAGGAACGTCTGCGACCTGCCTGACCAGGTCGGCGTACCAGGCCCGACTAGGCCAGTCCGGAACTACCAGGGTAACTGGGATTCCCTCCACCTCTATCCTGCGAAGCAGCTTCGGCAGCAACTTGAGAGGAGGGAAGGCCTACAGTAGCTGATACTGCCCCACGGGGCGATCAGCGTGTCTGCGGCGTCTGCTAGAGGATCGCGGGAGCGAGCCACAAACCTCCGCACTTTCCTGTTGAGCCGAGATGCCAACAGATCCCATTCGGGGTGCCCCAACGGAGGCACGGTTGGTGGAATACCTCTGGATGAAGAGATCATTCCCCTTGATCCAGAATCTGACGGCTGAGATAATCTGCCTGCCAATTTTCCACCCCCGGAATGAATACCGCGGAGAGAGCTGGAACAAATCGTTCCGCCCAATGAAGAATGCTGGTCACTCTATGGCCGCCAAGAAACTCTTGGTGCCCCCTTGGTGATTGACGTAAGCCACAGCCGTGGCGTTGTCCGACTGGATCCGAACTGGGCTGCCCTGGAGCTGCTCGGTCCAGTGAATCAGACAAAGTCTGATCGCTCTCAGTTCCAATACATTTATCAGTAACCTGGACTCTTCCAGGGACCAAAGCCCCTGAGCGGATACTTTGCCGAGAATTCCTCCCCACCCGGATAGACTGGCATCCGTGGTGAAAATCGTCCAATCTATTGGAAGACATGACTTCCCCTGCTGAGCATCGGAGACCGAAGCCACCAGACCAGAGACTTCCTGGTCCGCTCGCTCAGTCGGATCCGATTGTCCATGGAATCTGGATTCCGATTCCATTTGAGAAGAATTTCTTTTTGAAGGATTCGGGTATGGGACTGGGCAAATGATACTGCTTCGAAAAAAGCCACCATCAAACCCAGGACTCTCATGCAAGTCCGAAGGGAAGGCCAGTTGTCAGATAGTACAACTGAATCGTTGATTGAATCTTCTGGAGTTTCTCCGCAGGGAGAAACACTTTTGCCCTGGATGTGTCTAAAAATTAGACCCAGATATTCCAGCCTCCTGGTGGGAAAAAGAGAAAACTTCTGTAAGTTCACCAGCCACCCGAACTCTTGCAAAGAGGTTATGGTGATCTCTAAGTTAGCAACAGAGTCTGCGGAGACTCTGCACGGAGCAGAAGATCGTCTAGGTAACCTAGAATTGATATGTCTCGTTGCCTCAACAGCGCCAACACTGGGGCCAACACCTTTGTGAAGACCCGAGGAGCCGAGGCGAGACCAAAGGGTAACGCCACAAACTGATAATGGTTCTCTTTACGGAAAAACGCAGGAAACGCTGATGTCCTGCGTAAATAGGAATGTGAAGATAGGCATCCTAGATGTCTATGGACGCCAGAAAATCCCCCTGATGCAGGGAGGCCGCTACTGTGCGAATGGACTCCATCTTGAATTTTTGTACCTTGACAAAAAGATTGAGTGCTCTTAAGTCCAGAATTGGACGCACCTTGCCCTCTTTTCTGGTATTGTGAAAAGGTTCGAATAAAACCCTTGAAAACGATCTGTCCAAGGAACGTGGACCACCACTCCTTGTTGCATTAAATCCGTGACCGCCCCCCCGCAAAGCTTCTAGGCGATCCGGGGATAGTCGGATCTCCTAAAAAAGAAAAAAAATTTCTAAAAAATCTTGCCAGGACCAAAGATCCCAGCAAGGAACTTAGGTCCTTACTCCTGACTAGACAGAAAAAAACTGATTTCCTGTAGCAGACAGGAAGAGGATATACCCTCTGGGACTGCCCCTAAGGTGTGGCCAGAACGTTTTCTTTCTGCCTAATGTCCTACTCCTGTAAAGGGCAGTATAACCCAATTTGATATTAATCAAAGAGGACTACGTCTGTCAATGAGCGACAGAGAAAAAATGATTTTCCCCACTGTATATACTGTATACTGTGTGTATATATATATATATATATATATATATATATATATATATATAAAATCCTGCCATTTCATACATATATACATTCATAAAAGCATTTCAAAGTCCACAATGGACACAGAGTGACCAGGTCACCAGGACCGTGTCCAGCACGCCGGAGTACCTTCGGCAATTTTTTTTTGTGTCTGTGGGTCCACATGTTCAGATGTTATAGTGCCACTATTAGTCGGTTGAGATGCTATAGCTACAGTATCTCACAAAAGTGAGCACACCCCCCACATTTTTTGTAATTATTTTATTATATATTTTCATTTGACAACACTGAAGAAATTACACTTTGCTACAATGTAAAGTAGTGAGTGTACAGCTTGTATAACGGTGTCCATTTTCTGCCCCCTCAAAATAACTCAACACACAGTCATTAGTGTCTAAACCACTGGCAACAAAAGTGTGTACAGTCCTAAGTAAAAATGTTCAAATTGGGCCCAAAGTGTAAATATTTTGTGTGGCCACCATTATTTTTCAGCACTGCCTTAACCTTCTTGGGCATGGAGTTCACCAGAGCTTCACGGGTTGCCACTGGAGTCCTCATCCACTCCTCGATGACGACATTACAGAGCTGGTGGATGTTAGAGACCTTGCAGTCCTCCACCTTCTGTTTGAAGATGCTCCACAGATGCTCAATAGGGTTTAGGTCTGGAGACGTGGTTGGCCAGTCCATCCCTCAGCTTCTTTAGCAAGGCAGTGGTCATCTTGGAGGTGTGTTTTGGGTTGTTATCATGTTGGAATATTGCCCTGCGGCCCAGTCTCCGAGACTGGGCCACAAACAAAAGCAAACAAAAAGTGCCAGAAAAAGCCTGGTTGGCAAGTGAATAAATTGCAGGTTACAAGTATTCATATCATTTGGTAAACTCTTATTTGACACAAAGAGCAAGTGTCCCACTCTGCAGCTGCTGATGGGTTAAATGCTTTTCTACTCAGGCTTTGGCAGCTTTGGGGGAAAAATAAAACTGTAAGACATTTAACATCTTTTGTTTTGATGCTCTGATGATCTGAGATGTATTTAGCCAATTTAAACTGAAGGTTAAATTGGCCTTTAAAAACAAAGTTTGCAAGTATGGGGGATCTGATCCATTACTGAGTTTACTTATAGCATAGTCTCCTTTCAGTTGAGGATTAACATATCTCATTTGGATGGTGGGGAACATCCCACCTCACAAGCACCTTGCTACTGGTATGCAAAGTGTAATTAATTTGTTAAAGGCTCTATAAGTTTGCCCATTTGTTTTTACATGGCTGTTGAAATTAAAGAAAGTAATCGGGGATACCAAATGGCTAATGATGGCTAACAATGTATCTTTAATCATTTATATATAGACAAGGGTTCCATAAACAGTGCATCACACATTAACATATTTCTAGAAACGTAGCTGTAAAGGGCCTAATGAGGGTACAACTTTAAACTGTAAGGTTATAGTTACCCTATGGTTGTCTTATTCAGATTCAAGGTGGGAAGCAATAATCAATAACAGCTTGTGTAAACCCAGCATCTTGATACCTTGGTTTACTAGAACAATCTCTGTAATTACCCTGCAGGAAACTGGCAATGAAGCATGGATTAACTAGCAACAGAAAAGGAATTTTTTTTCTCCTTTTTTTGTAATCCGAGCAACTTAAGTCTCAAAAGATTTGAATATATACAGAAAATAACTCAAAAATCAAAAACCCCTATCTTCTGCAGATTCCTATTCGGAAACTTGCTGTTCAGTCATTTTATTCAAGTCTTTAACGCTCTGCTGGTTGTACAGAACACACATAAAACTGGAACCTCTCAACTGTTAATATTTTGAATTACTATTTCCCATGAACCTGCAAGATCAATACTAGAGATCTGGATGGATGAGTAAAATGATGGAAAGTGTGAATATACGAAAAGAATATTGTGATCTCAAAGGTCATAACATCAATAAAGACTGTTTGTAATGAGCTGAGGTTACCTGTGTATCTTCAGTGTTTCATATTACACGAATTTCAAGTCATTTCTGCCCAATAATGTCCTGCAGAAACATACATTTATTGCACTGAACGAAATGATTTTGTTAAATCATTGGAAATTAGGTTTTAGAAATATTACACTTCTGTATCGCCCAATGATCAGAATCAGCAACATCCATACTTTGACACTTGGAAGCACTCAGTGGTGTATTTTGGTTTTGTGCTGCCCTAGGCAAGACAAAAATTGGGCGCCCCCCTTCTGACTCCTATGTAAATTTGCCCCACTCCTTCCTTTTTAACGGATGTGACTCCCTCTAAAATTGAAGGACTCCAAGTCCCAGCATTAACCCCTGAGATCTCACAAGAGGGGGGGGTGAGAGGGGGTGGGAGAGAGAGAGAGAGAAGGGGGTGGATGAGGGAGGGGGATGAGAGAGAGGGAGGGAGAGAGAGGGGGGATGAGAGAGAGAGAGGGGAGTGAGAGAGAGAGAGGGAGCATGAGAGAGAGATAGGGAATGAGAGAGAGGGGGGGATGAAAGGAAGAGAGAGGATGAGAGAGAGAGGGGGGAGGTTAGAGCGAGAGAGAGAGAGGATGAGAGAGAGAGGGGGATGATAAAGAGGGGGTGAGAGAGAAAGAAAGAGGGGGGTGAGAGAGAGAGGTGAGAGAGAAAGGAGGGGGTGAGAGAGAGAGAGAGAGGTGGGGGAGGCAGCTCTAGCAACCAGTGGCCAAAGGAGTCTCAGGTGGAGGGGGGGGGCGGTTTTTTTGCTGCCTCCCTGCAAAGTGCTGCCCTAGGCCTGGGCCTTGTTGGCCTAGGCTAAAATACAGCACTGGAAACACTCACTGATGACAGAGAAAAGTTTAAAGATGAGCTTATGCAAAAAAAATGACAAAATATGATCTCATGTGCATATACCTATTATCAGGGCTTTTTTTTCGTAGAGGATAGGTGCAGGAACTCCCCTCTGCCAGGTCACTTCTTGTCTTCACCCCCTACCTACCTCCAAGCACCATACCTTGTTTCCACTCCCTAAGCAGAACCAAGTATTTTGTGGAGCTGAATAATCTGTATGGAATTTGGTAATTTTGATAGGAAAAGCAGCAAAAATGGATTCCACACAGCCAGCAACAATAGCCCTCCAAAGCAAAACCAGATCCTCCATAATAATAGACACCTCCAACAATAATAGATCCCTCCAGCAACAATAGCCCGCTTGCAACAACAGACCCACCCCAGAAACAATAGACCCCACCAGCAACAACAGATCTCCCAGCAGCCAGCATTAATAGAACCTCCAGCAGCCAGCGTTAATCGACTCTCCAGCAGTCAGCATTAATAGATCTTCCAGCAGCCAGCAACAATAGACTGCTTCCTCAACAGTAGATCCCTCATAGCAACAATTGACCACTAGAATCATAAGACTGGGGGTTGGGGTCTTATGTTGCTAGTGGGTTCATTGTTGAGGGAGGGTCCCCAGCAACAATAGACTCTCCTCCAGCAACAATATATCCCCCAGCAGCTGACTTAATTGGACTCTTGAGCACACCCCACTACCCTCTGCCACTGCATATATTCAGTACTGGAGGTGCCGAAACTGCGTTTCCCTGCGTTCCTGTTGAAAAAAACCCCTGCCTATTATGAGGAACCAATGAGACCACAAGAGGTGATACTTAGGGTTACATATGCCATGCAATATTTGAAAGTTACACAAACAGTTTGGGCATCATTGAAATAGTTAAAGTGTTACTAAATCCAGAACACTGCATTCACTATATCAGGTCTCCCACAGTATACAGAAAAAGGAAATGCAATTAGTTTAGTAAATATAAACTGCTAAATACCTTTTCCCATCAGCAGTATATAGAAGTCTTGTGACTTCTATCATTTCCTAGTAAAGCTTGTAGGAGGAGTTTTCATTCTCCCGTTTCTCTGTCTGGAGAGTGCTGATTGGCCCTGTGCTGATCACATGCACTCTCCCAAGAAAAAAAACTCTCTAGCAATACACAGCAAACTGAGCGTGTGCAGCCCCATCCCCTGGCTCTGTAAATATCAGGTCATTTTTTGGGAATAGTAAAAGAAGGGGAGGGGAGGATCTGAGAGACAGGATCAAACAGCCTTTATACACAATGCAAAGTATAGATTCCACAAAGAGTATAACAAACATACTGTGGGTTTAGTAACATTTTAAGACAAAAAAACAAAACAAAAAAAGAAAAAACAAATAAGAGATCAAACATTATAATATAAAGCAAACAGCTGCACTAAATTAGGATTCACAAGTTCTGTCACAAAAACTTCATCAGATCAACTGACATTGATTGTGCTTGGTGGAAGCAAGCAAGTTTCTTGAAATAGTTTGATTGTTCATGTCTCCACAGAAATCCTATCCTTACATTGACTATAAACAACATAAATAGTTGGGAATTGTATCTGAACCTATCATTTACTTTCAACGTCTACTATTCATCTACTGTTTTACATAGCCTACATTTGATTGCAACCCTTAAAGTGGTTGTAACCCTAGACAAAAAATGCTCCTGTTCCTTTAAAGCCTGATCTATAGCATAGTGCTAGTGCAGTGTAATTTGTCCCATTCTATGTTGTAAAATACCTGGTTGACCCTTCCTATTCCCGTGTTTCCCCTATGTGTACTGACCAAGGTAATCATGGCTGTTCAATCCATGATACTCTGGTCAGTTTACATCCCTCCATCATCCCGCTGTGTTGGTTAGTCTCTCCCCCTCTCTCCCTCCTTCCCTGTCAGCTCAGTAGACTGTATAGTGACAGCTGATATTCTCCCTGTCCCTCACCTTCTGCCGCTATTCAACGGTGGCTGTAAAGTAATGTACATACATCACTTCTGTCCCCTCTGTTTAAAGATATAAAGCGAAGTATGTCATTTTTTTTTTTTTTTAATTATAATCAGATTTCTAAATACGCTTTTGCACAGTGCCACTGTGTGGTCACATGACCTCCCTCTGCTGGCTGGCATATGTCAGAGGGGAATCTCCGCCCCTCCTGCTGATCTCCTTAGATTAGGGAAGGAGAGCAGAGGGAAGGAATTTAGGATTATAATAAAAAATAAAAAAAATTAACATACTGAGTTTTATATCTTCCTAAAACAGCAAGTGATTTACATATGTGACTTAACCACGTTACACTAACTATGCACTAGCAGAAGTCTAGGAGAGATGATAGGTTGAAGATATGCAACAATATGGAAGAATTACATACTTGGATGATCATTAAAAGCAAATCAATTGAATACTTTTTTGAAATGCGTTTTTTTTGGATATTTTTGTTGTTATCCTGTCTCTCACTGTTAAAATAAAAATAAATAAATCTACCATTAAAATTATAGACTGATCATTTCTTTGTCAGTGGGCAAACGTACAAAATCAGCAGGGGATCAAATACTTTTTTCCCTCATTGTATAGAGAATGTTATGTTTTAGGAATTTTACAGCCATTCAGGGGTTTTCAACAGGGTGAACTTTTTGTACATTGGCTATTACTCTCTGCTGATTTAGTTTTGCCTTTTGTGCAATTATTAACCACTTGCCGACTGCCGCACGACTATATATGGCGGCAGTCATCCCCACACAGGCAAAGTGATGTAGGGGTACGTCACTAGCCTGTGAGGCTCTAGGGGGCGAGCGCAGACGCGGACCCCCCCCCCCCCCGCGCGAGTGTGACCGGCGGACCCGATGTCACTCACGATCGTCGGGTGGAGAGGGAGAAAGGCAGGCGGCTAATGTAAACAAAGCCGCCTGTCATTCTACCTGTGTAAGAACAGAGATCATACGGTCCTGCTATGTAGGATCGTATTTCTCTGTTGTTACACAAACAGCCACATCCCTTCACAGTTAGAAACACACCCCTAGGGACACACTTAACCCCTCCTTCTCCAATAAAGTTAACCCCTTCCCTGCCAGTGTCATTTTTACAGTAACAGTGCATATTTTTAGCACTGATTATTGTAGTAATGTCACTGGTACTCCCAAAAGTGTAAAAAATGTCCGTCAAGGGTCCGATCTGTCCGCCGCAATGTCGCAGTCCCGCAAAAAAAATTGCAGATCGCCGCCATTACTCGTTAAAAAAAAATAAATAAAAATGACAAAAATATTTCCCTTAGTTAACTTTTGCGCAAACCAATCAAAATACGCTTATTGCGATTTTTTTTTACCAAACATATGTAACAGAAAACAAATTGGCCTAAAATGTTAAAGAAATTTAGATTTTTACATTTTTTTGGGGAATTTCATATAAAAAATTTGAAAAATATTGTTATTTTTGCAAAATTGTCGCTCTTTTTTTGTTTAAATCGTGTGATCAAAAAATTGCATAGATGATCAAATACCACCAAAAGAAATCTCTGTTTGTGGGAAAAAAAGAACGTCAATTTCATTTGGGTACAGCATCGCACGACCGTGCAATTGTCCGTTAAAATCACGCAGTGCCGAATCGCAAAATAGGCACTGGTCAGGAAGGGGGTAAAATCTTCCGGGGCTTAAGTGGTTAAGTAGGCACTGAAAAGTAGAGGGACATGTTCTAAAATATATGATCATTCAGTATCAATCATATATGCATCTATTATAATACCTGCTTATACTCTCTGTCTCAAAAGGCTCACTGGCACAGAAAGCTTTGTTAAAAACCTAGGTCATGAGCTGCAGAGCCAACATTCACCATGAATAGATGGCTGAAAATGTAATCCAGATTCATTAAAACTTTTCACCTGCCTGCTGTAATTGTTTGACCATGCTCACTATAACCTTTCAAATAAAACATTCAATATTTGACAACTCCTTTCTATTTTCCACTGGTAGGTGAGTTTTTTAGGTGTCCATATATACAGTATCTCACAAAAGTGAATACGCCCCTCAATTTTTTTTGTAAATATTTTATTATATCTCCATACAACATCTCTTTCATATGTCTATTTCTCAAAGACAACCTCTGAATATGACGCTGAGCACGTGCACTCAATCTCTTTTGTCAACCATCGCCAGGTCCTGTTCTGAGTGGAACCTGTCCTGTTAAACTGCTGTATGGGTTTGGCCACCGTGCTGCAGCTCAGTTTCAGGATCTTGGCAATCTTATAGCCTAGCCCATCATTATGTAGAGCAACAATTCTTTTTTTTTCCAGATCCTCAGAGAGTTCTTTGCCATGAGGCGCCATGTTGAATTTCCAGTGACCAGTATGGGAGCGTGAGAGTGAAAAATCAAATTTAACACACCTGCTCCCCATTCACATCTGAGACCTTGTAACACTAACGAGTTACATGACACTGGGCAGGGAAATGGCTAATTGGGCATTTTTTTGGACATTTTCACTTAGGGGTGTACTCACTTTTGTTGCCAGCAGTTTAGACATTGGCTGTGTGTTGAGTTTTTTTGAGGGGACAGCAATTTTACACTGTTATACAAGCTGTACACTCACTACTTTACATTGTAGCAAAGTGTCATTTCTTCAGTGTTATCACATGAAAAGATATAATAAAATATTTACAAAAATGAAATGTGAGGGGTGTACTCACTTTTGTGAGATACTGTTTATATATATATATATATATATATATTTTTTTTTTTTTAATGAAAACCAAGGGCATATTCTTACACTCCCTGGGTCACAAGACATAGTTTGACAATTATACCAATCTTTCGAGCCACAATAATACCAACCTATGTCCTTTCATCATATAACCCTGAGTCTCTGCACAGTCACTGTGCCATTCTGGGTCTAGATCCTGTAAAAGCATGTGACCTTCTAGACCTAGCTTATATATCACAGTATCATATCTGTCAGCATGACTTTTTTTTTTTTGTAACAATGTCTGCCTGGATAAAAGCATTTAACCACCAAGCAAAGCCGGCGACTGATACAATTCACTGTGTAAAGGGAGCTAGAAGGACCTATGTCACATACAGTGCTCTACAAAAGGTTTAGATCTTAATGAGCACTTTACTGACTAAATCATGGTATTAAATATATCTTTCCTCTCAATGGGGAAGACTGTTCTACTGATTGAGAATTACATTTTTCATCACATGAAAATGATTTAAAGCTTGGCTGCTAAGTGATTTAAGACATGCTGTGGTTACATAGTTGGATCAGTGTCTTCCAATGGTGGGGAACACTTCCCACTGTCTGAATACAATACATTGAGTGTGCAGATGGGGGAATCTAATCATTTTCTTTTTTCATTCAACCTGCTGGTTGAATGAAAAAAAAAATGGTTTGCCTAAAGCTGACCATACATTATGCAATTTTCCTTTAGATTTCCCAAAACCATATAATATGAGGTCAAACCTAAACACTTTTAATTTGTATGCAGTCAGGCAGGCCCTTGCACTACATAGTTGTAGTGAAGTAAATTGACTAGGCATGATGAGGACTATCGTTTCTGAACAACTGGAGGGCCATAGTTTGAAGACCCCTGCCTTACACAGTTTAGGACTGAACCGCTTCTCATCCAACTTCATTGTGTGGCTGCATGACCTCCTTAGAAACCTTAGAATAAATTGTTTCCTCCCGAAGCTAGAAGATTGAAGATTTGTATATTGAATTTGAAGATTTGTATATTGTGATCATATATCCTCTTAAAGTGATTTAAAAGTAATTTTTTTGTAAATAAAAACATGTCATACATAATGCAGCCACAATCTTTTTCTGGGGTCATCCACCAGTGCTCTGGGCTCCTCCTCTACTCTGTGTGCCACATATGATGCCACTTCTTTTAGTGCCACACATGTGGGCTCAATCCTGAGCTGCACTCTGTGTTTCATTTATCATGCCCAGTGTAGCTAGGCCCTACCCCCCTGCTCCCTTGTCACTGAATTTGATTGACAGCAACAACAGCCAATGGCTCTTACTGCTCTCACTAAGACCAGTGAGGGGAGAGAGAGCTGAGAGAGCCGCTGCTCTTGGGCAAAGTGCTGGATCTAGGTCAGGCTCAGGTAAGTATTTGGTAGAGCTGACAATTGAAGGTGTTTTATCTTAGAGTGGTTGTAAACTCTTATATACTGTATACCTAGTGAAGTGACTGGCCTCAGGTGATACACTGAGATGAAACCAATCATGCTACATAGGTTGTAACTGTTTATCTGCATCTTCTCTCCTCTACAGCCATTCAAAGTCCAGAATTTATAAGGCTTATTTCAGCTGTCAAAAAAAAGGGGGCGGAGAGCTGAAATTACACACTGCAGAGCTCTTAGGAGAAAGCTGTGATGATTCATGGGAAGGGACACAAGGCAAAAAAAAAAATACAACCATCTCATAATACCCGTTTAGATGAGTTCTGGGCTCTTCTATACCAAAAAGGCTTATCTTCCAGAATCCCCCATCCCAATGACTATATTGAAGCTCCCATATTGTGATGTTTATTTACTAAAGTAGATACCTAGTATAGGATAGTAGAAACTGAAAATACTCTAAAATATTTTTGTGCGTACATAAAAAAAAAAATGTATTTTATAATAATATAAGTGATCACTATACCCTCTGTTCTCAGCTGCAAAAGGAGCTCAGAGAGCTAGGGAAGGAGAAGCAATGGCACACTGGTCTTTCCAGTGAATGTCTGTGTGTGCGTGTCAGCACCAGTCTTTGGATGAGGGCAGGCTTAGTTCTCAGCACAGCCAGATCACTAACTCTGCTGTGCACTCATGTCTAGTGTGGTCAGTTTTTAATAGGAAGGCAGAGGTACTGGCAGGAAATCTACGTATTTCACACAAAGGAGGCAATACAAAGAGAACAGAATACTTTTTCATAGAAGTGCAGTACATGGTACAGCAGGCACATTTCAGGGATATGAAAGGTTGGCTTGACATATTCTTTAAGGAAACTTGTACTAATAGAAAAACAAAGATTGCTACCTCCTTCTGAAAATGTTAATTGCCTGGCTGTCATTGGCTTTAATCACTGGCTCAGGGGAATAAGTATGCAGAAAGTGAAGTCTAAGCTGCTGACCAATTATCTTTTTACAGCTCAGTGAAACAAACTAGATTAAAGCAAAAGATAGCCAGGCAATGAACATATTAGGATGGAGGTAAGCAAAGGCAGATCACCTATTTTTTAAACCAGGTTTCCTTTAAAGTGGTTGTAAACCCACTGTAAAGACTTGTACCTATAGGGGGGGCTTTTAAACTAGGGAATGGGGGGGGGGTACAGATGTAGAATTAGCCAGTGGAAAGCAAGTTTCAGAGGGCAGAAATGGGGGCATTAGCGGTAGGGTGTTCGGAGCTCCTATACCCAGGGTGGGTACGGGGAAAAATCAAGAGAGCAGCCTAAAAACATCAAAATTACGAGGCTTGTATACCAATGTCAGAAGCCTGGCCAACAAGATGGGAGAGCTGGAGCTGCTGATGTTTGAGGAGGACTTAGATTTTGTGGGGATAACTGAGACTTGGTTTGACAGCTCTCATGACTGGATGGCGACCATTCAGGGGTATTCCCTTTATCGCAGAGATAGAGAGGGTAAAAAAGGGGGAGGGGTATGTTTGTATATTAAGAACAGTATACAGGTAAATATGAGGGATGATATTAATAATGGAGCTATGGACGAGGCAGAATCCCTATGGGTAGAGCTTCAAAGGAAAGGCACGGTGGGGAAGGTAATATTGGGTGTATGCTATAGGCCCCCCAACCAGAGGGAGGAGGGTGAGGCGGACCTCATGTTACAGATAGGATTGGCAGCAAGGATGGGAAATGTCATTATAATGGGGGACTTTAATTATCCTGATATAGACTGGGCAGAAGGAACCGCGCATTCAGCCAAGGCTCGGCAGTTCCTAAATGTTTTGCAGGACAATTTCATGGGTCAGATGGTGAATGCACCGACAAGAAACAATGCGGTACTTGACCTACTGATTACCAACAATACAGACCTGCTCACGGATATAGAAATACGGGACAACTTAGGGAACAGTGACCATAGGTCAATTGGTTTCAGTATTAATTACAGTAATAGGAAACACAAGGGTAATATAAGGACACTGAATTTCAAAAGAGCCAATTTCCCTAAACTGCGCTCGCTGCTAGAAAATATCAAATGGGATAGAACCCTGGGAACAAAGAACACGGAGGAAAAATGGGAGTGCTTCAAGAGCATACTTAACAAGGGGGTGGGCCAGTGCATTCCACAGGGAAATAAATTTAAAAGAGCAAAACTAAACCCTGGGTGGCTAAACTCCAACATAAAAATGTATATTAGAGCTAAAGAAAAGGCCTTCAAAAAATACAAGACTGAGGGGTCATTGGCAGCATTTAAGCACTACAAAGAGTGTAATAAGAAATGTAAAGACGAAATCAGGGCGGCTAAAATAGAACACGAGAGACATATAGCGGAGGAGAGTAAAAAGAACCCCAAGAAGTTCTTTAAGTACATAAACAGTAGGAAAGCGAGGCCAGAGCACATTGGCCCCATAAAAGATGATAAAGGAAAATGGCCACAAAGGACAGAGAAAAGGCGGAAGTGTTAAATAATTTATTTTCTTCAGTCTTCACAAAGGAATCGGGGGGCTACACGAACCCCGCTTGTAAGGCCGAACTAAATAATACACCTCAGGAAGTGCCGCCATGGCTAACAGAGGATAGACTTAGAGCTAAACTAGAGAAACTTAACATAAATAAATCCCCGGGACCGGATGGCTTGCACCCGAGGGTTCTTAATGAGCTCAGCCAAGTGATTGCCAGACCATTATTCTTGATCTTTAAGGATAGTTTACAGACGGGTATGGTGCCAGCTGATTGGAAAAAAGCCAACGTGGTACCAATATTTAAAAAGGGGCCGAAATATACCCCGGGTAACTATAGGCCGGTCAGCCTAACATCAGTAGTCTGCAAAATTTTGGAGGGGATGATAAGGGACCACATACAAGACTTTAGTAATGAAAACGGTATTATAAGTAGTAATCAGCATGGATTCATGAAAAATCGTTCGTGCCAAACCAATCTATTAACCTTCTACGATGAAGTGAGCTGCCACCTAGATAAAGGTAAGCCTGTGGATGTGGTGTATCTGGACTTTGCAAAGGCCTTTGACACCGTTCCCCACAAACGCTTACTGTACAAACTAAGGAAGGTAGGTATGGACCATAAGGTGAGTACCTGGATAGAGAACTGGCTCCAGGGGAGAGTACAGAGGGTGGTGATTAATGGGGAGTACTCGGATTGGGTGGGTGTGGAAAGTGGGGTCCCCCAGGGTTCTGTCCTGGGACCAATCCTGTTTAATTTATTCATAAATGATCTAGAGGAGGGGATATCTAGTACAATCTCAGTATTTGCAGATGATACTAAATTAGGCATGCCAATATCTTCTATGCAGGATGTGGAAATCTTGCAAGCAGACCTGAACAAAATAACGGGGTGGGCAACTACATGGCAGATGAGATTTAATGTAGAAAAATGTAAAGTAATGCACTTTAGGGCCAGAAACCAGAAAGCAAGCTACTCACTAGGGGGGGAACCTCTGGGTGAGTCTAGGATGGAAAGGGACCTGGGGGTACTGGTAGACAACAGGCTTGGCAGTGGCATGCAATGCCAAGCCGCCGCAAGCAAAGCCAACAGAATACTGGGTTGTATAAAAAAGGGGATTCACTCCAGAAATAGAGATTATTCTCCCGCTCTACAAGACTCTGGTCCGGCCACATCTGGAGTATGCTGTCCAGTTCTGGGCACCGGTCCTCAGGAAGGATGTGCTGGAACTGGAGAAAGTCCAGAGAAGGGCAACAAAAATAATTAGGGGAATGGAGGACATCAGCTATGAGGAAAGACTACAAGCACTGAACCTATTATCTCTGGAGAAGAGACGATTGAGGGGGGATATGATATCAATGTACAAATACTGTACTGGCGACCCTAGCATAAGGAACAAACTATTCAGAGAAAGGAGATACAATAAGACACGTGGCCACTCACTAAAACTTGAGGAAAGGCGGTTTAACCTTAAAGTGCGTAAGGGGTTCTTCACTGTAAGAGCGGTAAGGATGTGGAATTCTCTTCCACAAGCAGTCGTATCAGCGGGGAGCATTGATAGTTTCAAAAAACTAATGGATGGACACCTTAAAGACCACAAAATACAGGGGTATACAATGTACGGTTAAAAGCAAACACACACACACATCATAGGTTGAACTGGATGGACTTATGTCTTTTTTCAACCTCACTAACTATGTAACTATGTAAGCCTTTATTAAGGCTTACCTATAGGTGCTATAAATATCTCCTAAACATGCACTGTTTAGGAGATATTTACAGTGCAAGCAGCCGATGACGTCATTGGTGCGTGCGCTCTGAAGGAACGGCCACCCGTACCGTTCCTTCAGAGCCCTGTGCCGTGAGCGGCGGCTACCGTGCGCATGTTGAAACGCACAATCAGATGGCTGGAGGACACGAACCAGGAAGCAGGATGGCCAAACATGTCGGCTGTCCTGTCCCTGAGCGGGCAGCACTGCGGGGGCTTCATTTTAAGGTAAGTACTTCATAATGAGCTAGCATGCGATGCATACTAGCTCATTATACCTTGTCTTTACAGGGTTTTTTTATTCTCATTTTTTTTGGCTGAGTTTACTTCCTCTTTAAGGTAAGAAGCTGATTAGCTCCTAGAGGTAACATTGACTGTTTTTCATTCTGCCACCTTCATACATCAAACTCTCTCTGATGTGCTGTGTCTGCACTGCCAAATCTGTTCATACAAACTGTTATTATGCAAAACACGGAGCAGAAAAGCTGCTGCTACCTATAATGTAATAAGGAAAAACTTTCCAGCGGTACTTACGAGTTAAGGATCTAGAAATGCAGAAATATAGTGTTTTCACAAAGCAGCATGTACTGTACATTTATTATTACCAACGGAAAACCTACAGAGTTCTACTAGAATATTGCAAATTAGGAACAATTGGGTTCAAATTTCTTGAGTATCTTTCAATTTGTAATGACAGGATGAGTCACATCAAATAGCAATAATAATACATTTTTTATTTTAAATGTAATTTTTGTAACCTGTAAAACACTGATATTTATTACTATACCCGAAAGATACAATTAAAAAAAAATGAAAATTATAACTGCAGTTGCTACAACTTGACTATGGATTGAGGTGGAATCATTGACTGCAGATTGAAAGCTGGCGTAGGCAACCTTGACACTAAAGTTTTGGTGAAACTAAAATCCCATCTTTCCTCTACCTCTGGGAATCATGTCTTTGGCAGTCAAGAGACTTGCAATGCCTCAGCGAATTTTCAGTTTCACCAAAGCTGGAGCACTGAGGTTGTCTACTTCTGTCTTAAAGTCATCACTATAGTTACTAGTTAATAGATGTTAACATTGGAAACATCTCAAAACCTTTTCTCTCTTTCTATTCCTGTACCCCATAATTTGTATTGACTATTTATTGACCATTATCATGTAATTTTTATGACCATTTTTATGACCAAGAATAAAATATTAATCAAACAGCACAAAGTGCTTCACAGATTTGGTAGAACTGGTAACCACTTGCCAGCCAGCCATCGTAGTTTTACTGTGGCAGGTTGGCTCTATTACGTACCTGTAGGTTGCTTCATGTAATAGATAGTGGGGGCACGCACGCACACATGCAAATTAGCCAGAGGGGGAGCCGATCAGTGGGTCCATCAGATGCGATGTCCACCGTTCACCCGCGGTCGCTCCCCATGGAGACAGAACAGCAGTCTGCCTATGTAAACAAGGAAGACCGCTGTTCTTTCAGAGATGAATATAAGGATCCTGTGTTCCTCCTATTTAGGAACACAGGTCTCTGTGTTTATCCAGTGAGTCTATCCCCCATACAGCTAGAAAGCACTCCCTAGGAGCACACTAAACCCTTTCATCACCCCTGGGTTAACCCCTTTCCTGCCAGAGTCATTAGTACAGTAACAGTGCATATTTTTAGCGCTGATTACTGTAGTAATGTCACTGGTCCCCTCAAAAGTGTCAAAAATGTCAGTTAGGTGTCTGATCTGTCCACTGCAATGTCGCAGTCCTGCTAAAATCGCTGATCGCCGCCATTACTAGTAAAAAAAATAAAAATAAATGAAAATGACGTAAATCTTACCCCGAGTTTGTAGACGCAATAACTTTTGTGCAAACCAATCAATATACACTTATTGGGATTGACCAAAAATATGTGGCAGAATACATATTGGTCTAAATTGATTATTTTTTTTTTTTTTATTGGGAATGTTTTATAGCAAAAAGTATAAAACGTTTTTTTTTTTTTTCAAAATTGTCGCTTTTTTTTGCTGATACAAAATAAAAATCACAGAGGTTATAAATACCACCAAAAGAAATCAGTTAAAGTAACGCAGTGCCGTATCGCAAAAAAATGGCTTGGTCATTAAGGGGGTAAAACCTTCCAGTCCTTAACCTCCCTGGCGGTATGATTCTTTTGGATTTTAGGTGCTGAAAGTGGTACCATTATTTTGCATGTAATTCTTGTGAATGAGCAGCCCAAACCAACTGTATACATTTATTATATATATATATATATATATATATATATATATATATATATATATACATATATTATATATATATATATATATATATATATATATATATATATAATATGTATACAGTTGGTTTGGGCAGCTCATTCACAAGAATTATGTATATATATATATATATATATATATATATATATATATATATATACGTATATACATATATATATATGTGTGTGTATATGTATATATATATATATATATATACATATATGTATATATACGTATATATATATATATAAATATATATATATATATATATATATATATATATATATATATACAGTGGGTACGGAAAGTATTCAGACCCCCTTAAATTTTTCACTCTTTGTTATATTGCAGCCATTTGCTAAAATCATTTAAGTTCATTCTTCTTCCTCATGAATGTACACATAGCACCCCATACTGACAGAAAAACACAGAATTGTTGACATTGTTGCAGATTTATTAAAAAAGAAAAACTGAAATATCACATGGTCCTAAGTATTCAGACCCTTTGCTGTGACACTCATATATTTAACTCAGGTGCTTTCCATTTCTTCTGATCATCCTTGAGATGGTTCTACACCTTCATTTGAGTCCAGCTGTGTTTGATTATACTGATTGGACTTGATTAGGAAAGCCACACACCTGTCTATATAAGACCTTCCAGATCACAATGCATGTCAGAGCAAATGAGAATCATGAGGTCAAAGGAACTGCCTGAAGAGCTCAGAGACAGAATTGTGGCAAGGCACAGATCTGGCCAAGGTTGCAAAAAGATTTCTGCTGCACTTAAGGTTCCTAAGAGCACAGTGGCCTCCATAATCCTCAAATGGAAGACGTTTGGGACGACCAGAACCCTTCCTAGAGCTGGCCGTCTGGCCAAACTGAGCTATCGGGGGAGAAGAGCCTTGGTGAGAGAGGTAAAGAAGAACCCAAAGATCACTGTGGCTGAGCTCCAGAGATGCAGTCAGGAGATGGGAGAAAGTTGTAGAAAGTCAACCATCACTGCAGCCCTCCACCAGTCGGGGCTTTATGGCAGAGTGGCCCGACGGAAGCCTCTCCTCAGTGTAAGACACATGAAAGCCCGCATGGAGTTTGCTAAAAAACACCTGAAGGACTCCAAGATGGTGAGAAATAAGATTCTCTGGTCTGATGAGACCAAAATAGAACTTTTATGCCTTAATTCAAAGCGGTATGTGTGGAGAAAACCAGGCACTGCTCATCACCTGTCCAATACAGTCCCAACAGTGAAGCATGGTGGTGGCAGCATCATGCTGTGGGGGTGTTTTTCACCTGCAGGGACAGGACGACTGGTTGCAATCGAGGGAAAGATGAATGCGGCCAAGTACAGGGATATCCTGGACAAAAACCTTCTCCAGAGTGCTCTGTACCTCAGACTGGGCCGAAGGTTTACCTTCCAACAAGACAATGACCCTAAGCACACAGCTAAAATAACGAAGGAGTGGCTTCACAACAACTCCGTGACTGTTCTTGAATGGCCCAGCCAGAGCCCTGACTTAAACCCAATTGAGCATCTCTGGAGAGACCTAAAAATGGCTGTCCACCAATGTTTACCATCCAACCTGACAGAACTGGAGAGGATCTGCAAGGAGGAATGGCAGAGGATCCCCAAATCCAGGTGTGAAAGACTTGTTGCATCTTTCCCAAAAAGACTCCTGGCTGTATTAGATCAAAAGGGGGCTTCTACTAAATACTGAGCAAAGGGTCTGAATACTTAGGACCATGTGATATTTCAGTTTTTCTTTTTTAATAAATCTGCAACAATGTCAACAATTCTGTGTTTTTCTGTCAGTATGGGGTGCTATGTGTACATTCATGAGGAAGAAGAATGAACCTAAATGATTTTAGCAAATGGCTGCAATATAACAAAGAGTGAAAAATTTAAGGGGGTCTGAATACTTTCCGTACCCACTGTATATACGTACATATATATATATATATATATATATATATATATATATATATATATATATATACTGTATATATATATTCACATATATATATATACATATATATATATATATACATACATATATATATATATATATATATATATATATATACATATATACACATATATATACATAAAAAGTACAGTAAAACTGCAGGAAAGGGCACTGGGGGGCAATGTAATGTGATTTTATTTTATTTTGAACGGTATCAGTGTGTTTGGTGTGTTTTACATTCGAATTTGCCGCCGGTTCCACCCCCCGGCGGACGTCACGTCGCCGGAGACGGAAGCCGGGGCTCGCAGACGATCGGGAGGAAGCTCCGCCGCCGCATATCGCCAGCATTCTTTGCTGGATCCCGGAGAAAAGGTAAGTAAAACCTCTTCCAGCATCCAGCAATCTTCCTAGCGCTACCCCGAGTGTGACTCGGGGTTACCGCTTTTGGCTCTAAAATCTTACCCCGAGTCACACTCGGGAATACCGCTAGGAAGGTTAAGTGGGTAAAATCATTTAACCAATTATTGCATAGAACATTAGCTCTTACATGTTGCCCCTCTGGCTGTACACTGCCATAGGAAGAATCACCAAACCATAAATTATATAAATCTGTCATGAACAAAATGTTAGAATGGCACACTATCTAGTTGGGTCACTTCACCCTAGCGACCACAGCCTATCAACCTCAGTATCTGTCTTACTTTTTTTTTTTTCCACTTTAGCATTTTTTATTATTTATTTAGTATCAAAAGTATAACAAATTATTCATTGCATTCCAAATGACTTCAAGAATGTTAAACATGCATAGAATGCATATGGAAACATGGGCTTAATATGTATTCCAACAAATACAGGTTCATGTTGAATCAATTTAAACATATATACTGTAGGAACAGTAATACCTATTGACCCCAATGGACTCATACTTTCAATAGGTAAGATCCAATGGTAGGAACAAGAAAGGGGGGGGGTAGGGATACAGGGGGGGGGAAGCTAACTTTCTCTGTACAATATTTAGATACATTTCAATTAATTCTTGTTGAAGGTTTTCAAGTATCTGTCTTGCTTTAACCAACATTTGGGGTTACATCCTGTCAACTGCCATTGGTGTCCTAGTTAGCATCCTCTATACCACAAGGAGGGGGAATGTAGGAGGACTTATTAGCATCTAACCACCAGGACCATATTTTTTTTTATTTTTTTAGGGCAACCCCTATGTTTCAACACATATTCTTAGACACAGATTTATACTGTAGAGCAGTGATGGCGAACCTTGGCACCCTAGTTGTTTTGGAACTAAGTTTCCCATGATGTTCAACTACACCTATTGACAGTATGATCCCATTGAGGTCAATAGGTATTACTGTTCCTATATACACTGAAAAAAATTATAAAAACGCAATACTTTTGTTTTTGCCCCCATTTTTCATGAGCTGAACTCAAAGATCGAAGACTTTTTCTATGTACACAAAAGGCCTATTTCTCTCAAATATTGTTCACAAATCTGTCTACATCTGTGTTAGTGAGCACTACTCCTTTGCCAAGATATTCCATCCACCTCACAGATGTGGCATATCAAGATGCTGATTAGACAGCATGATTATTGCACAGGTGTGCCTTAGGCTGGCCACAATAAAAGGTCACTCTAAAATGTGCAGTTTTATCACACAGCACAATGCCACAGATGTCGCAAGTTTTGAGGGAGCGTGCAATTGGCATGCTGACTACAGGAATGTCCACCAGAGCTGTTGCCTGCGAATTGAATGTTCATTTCTCTACCATAAGCCGTCTCCAAAGGCATTTTAGAGAATTTCAGCCGGCATCTCAGTACATCCAACCGGCCTCACAACCGCAGACCACGCATTACCACACCAGCCCAGGACCTCCACATCCAGCATCTTCAAGATCATCTGAGACCAGCCACCCGGACAACTGCTGCAACAATCGGTTTGCATAACCAAAGAATTTCTGCACAAACTTTTAGAAATCGTCTCAGGGAAGCTCATCTACATGCTCCTCATCCTCATCCTCATCGGGATCTCAACCTGACTGCAGTTCATCAACATAACCGACTTGATTGGGCAAATGCTCACATTCAATGGTGTTTTCTTCACAGATGAATCCAAGTTTTCTTAGATCTTTGACTTCAGCTCATGAAAAATGGAGGCAAAAACAAGTCTTGCGTTAATAATTTTGTTAAAATTGATTCAACATCAACCTGTATTTGTTGGAATACTTATTAAGCCTATGTAAATATTGTACAGAGAAAGTAAGCTTCCCCCCGTATCCCTATTCCCCTCCCCTTTCTTGTTCCTACCATTGGATCTTACCTATTGAAAGTATGATCCTATTGGGGTCAATAGGTATTACTGTTCCTATATATGTTTAAATTGTCTCAACATCAACCTCTATTTCTTGGAATACATATTAAGCCCATATTTCCATATGCATTCTATGTATGTTTAACATTCTTGAAGCCATTGGAAATGCAATGATTAATCTGTTATACTTTTGATACTGTAATAAAAAAATTTAAAGTATAAAAAAAACACAAAAAGAAACCTCTCTACAAAATGATATCAAATTAAAATGGGTACAGTGTTGCATGAGCAAATACTTGTCAGTCAAACGATCAAAGAACTGAAATCTGAAAAACGGCCTGGTAATGAAGGGGTGTATATAGGCTGGTGCACACTCATTTTTGTAGACTTCTGCATTGCTGTACAAAGTAAAGACCTGCATGTGCTATAACAGTACACACATATGAAATGCTAGGCAAGACAACCCTGCAAGAACTTTTTCTTCAAATTACAAAACAATAAGATTACAGGCATCATAAAATTCAGCCATTTAAGTAAGTGCAAAACTAAAATCAGAGTGCCTATTTTCCTGCCCTTCTATCATCAACAGCAATGATGTTAAGCAGCAGCAGCAGCAGAAATCTCCTTCCTCTGCATCAGTACCAGTCCTACATTATTGACATGCCGATCATGCAGCAACTTCCCTTTAGCCCAGATGAGTCACTCTACCAGAACAACCGATTTCAATACAGGAATATTAATAAATTGTGCAGAAAGCGCAGTCTATGAAAGAGAACATCCTTATAAAGGTTACTAATTGAATTCGCATTTTGTAAGCAGTACGAAAAAAAAGAGAGGGAGCAAGGCATGTTTTTCTAAAATGTATAGAAAGGAATGGAATAATTTATTGATTCTGAAAGAGGGAAGAATAATAAGGACATGTCTGCATTCAGTGGAGGAAAGAATGAATGTCTTTGTGTATTTGAGGCTGCTGGGTAATGCAAATAAAACAGATGTTGCTATTGATGACACAAAAAATAAGTTGATATCCAATCCTATTTAGTCCCCTAAACAAATCTAACAATGGCTCATGCAACACCTTTGCATGAAACGCTTTACGGTTTTTCATCCAATTTTCTTCTGTCATAAATATACTATGTGGAAATGAGAAGGTGATCATATGATAGTAAATGATAACAATGCTTTAATATTTTTTATTTGATTCCCGAACCGCACAGAATGTCTTCTTTACAAGACCTTGAGCAAAGAATTCTATAGAAGAACTGGAGCTAAAGAAACCAAATTCCTCGGTTTCTTTGAAGATGAAACGTATAACAGCCACTTTTTTATTTTCTCCTGTGCAAACATAGTGTGTATAATACATATCTTTACATGATTTATAGATGGTGAGTGATGGCTATCCAAGTTTTTGAAGTACTGGCAATGTGGAAATGATAAAATATAGCTAAAAATGAATTTGGTATAAAGTTGTGGTATAGAAATAGGAGTCAAAACATTTTTGGGAGAAACCCAGCCCTAAATATGTAAACAATGAAGAAAAAGAAGGGGGAGAAAAGAAAGGGAAATATGTCTTCCCTTTCCACCCATATCCCCTCGAAAGCGGGCCTTTAAACGGTAACCGCCAAATGGTATATAAGATCAATACAAATATATTGTGTAATGGATCAACTGGCACCCCGACTGGGTACCTCCATTGACGGATGCTCCTAGTGCTTCCTGAGGCCTCCAAGCACTCCACCAGACACCATAATCACCTTAGACCCACGAACCTCCGCAGCTTGGTTGGGGTCTCACCGTCTCCTACCCACCCTGGACATACCACAAGGTTCTAGTGGGTGAACCTCTCTTTCCCTAGAGAGTGAAGCAGGAACAGGAACGAGCTCTTACAAGAGCTTAGTGATTATTTAAGGGAGTATGAAGAGCATAGCGACCCCTTGTGGCAGATTCCCCCAATAAGAGACAGGACTCTAGATTGAGGGTGAAGTGGAACTCTAGGTTTAATGTTACAGCTGCTCTTTTATATAGTTTTCCCCCACAAGGTTACTGCCCAGGTGGTCCTTGTGGGGGAACAGGACAGGAAATTCACAATCCAATAAAAACAGAGTTTTACACTCCCATACAATGTACACAATCCCTCCCCTCTGCCCGATTACATTATCACATGCAGATGAAATTGTATACAGAAACAGAATTTAACCTGAACTAATTATCTAGCCATCTGGACAGAACAATGTGAGGTCATTAACATTTAACAATTAAACAGACAGACTTAACACAATCCAAATCCCACCTCAATAGATAGACAATAGGACAAGACTGCCAATGACAGCCTGTCCATCTCCTACATTGAAGTAAATGGAATACACCTCTACATATTGCTTTGATTATTTAAGTGTCACAGACTTCATTGCAACAGGCTATAGGTCTCGCAGTATAAAGCGGTCAATTCCAATGCGTTCCAGTTCCAGAAAAAAAAAAAAAGGAGAACATGCTGCATTTTTTCTGAACTGTACTGGAACGTGGTAACATGCATCAAAACCACACTGGAACACACCTAAATGCACCAAAAACGCACTGGAACACACATGTCCTTATTAATGGCCAGTTCACACCACATGCAGTCCTTTTTCCTGCATCAAAAAGACATTGATAATAGGTTATATGGTTTTCAATGGCATAGTTCACACCAGTGCTTTTGGTTCCAATGCATTCCAGTTCCAGAAAAAAAAAATAGGGCATGTTGCATTTTTCTGCACTGGACTGTACTGGAACGCAGTATAACGCATCAAAAATGCACCGTAACGCACCTAAACGCACCAAAAATACACTGCAACACACATGTCTCTATTTAGGGTTAAGAAAAATGATGACAGAAATCTGACTTGTATCTTAGGCAGACTTCTGGGAAAATTGGTGAGCCAATCACACAAGCAGGAAATGTTTCTGGGGTGTGGTCAGTACACATTTCTGTGTACAGAACAGCTCCAGGTAGCCATATTGCATTTTCAGAAAATTACAACAGCTGTGGATTGAAAAGGAAAGGTCATGTTTAATAACATTCAATTACAATATGATTTGTGCCGCAATTGTATACGCTATATTGTTTTTTCTTTATTTGTACATTTTTTTCCCCATGGTAGTGGAGTAACCCTTTATGGTTAAGAAAAAAAAGGAGGGAAAAAATGCACTGGACTGCATCAAAAACGCATTGGAACGCATTAAAATTGCATCAAAAATGTGTCAAAAATGTCAATTAGGGGTCTGATCTGTCCGCGGCAATGTCACAGTCCCGCAAAAAATTGCAGATCGCCACCATTACTAGTAAAACAAAATAAAAATTGGTTTACGCTATATTGTTTTAGGGAAAAAAAGGAGGGAAAAATGCACTGGACTGCATCAAAAACGCATTGGAATGCATTAAAATTGCGTCAAAAATGTGCATGCAGAAAAGCATCTGGAACACATCAAGACTGTGTTTCTATGGTGTGAAGTGGCCCAAAGAGGGGGGAAAAATGCACCGAAATGCTCCAAAAACTAGCATGCAAAAAAGCCTCGGGAACGCATCTGGACTACATTTCTATGGTGTGAACTGGCCCTCATTCTGCAGTAGGGTCTTTCCCTTATTCAAAAGGGAGGAGAATAAATAAAGCCTTGATGCAGGCAGCCGATAAACATTATAGGTCTATCTCTAACGAAGTGGTGATTTGAATCAGTCTTTTTCCTTGAATTTTCTGACTGCATATGAAATATGTACAAAGCAGAGAAACTTGGGCCAATGATTTAGAGAAACAGTGATGAGACTTTTGAAATTTATGGAATCCTTTAAGCAAAAAAATGGAGATCCAGGACAATTCAACCAACTCGGATGTCACAGTTGGCTTGTATTACAAGCATTTACAGAATTATGTGGAACATTCCATTGAAAAGAATGTGTAAAAAAAAAAGAGTTCAAACTGATGGAAACGAAATGTGAGGATGAGGAATTCATGAATATAAACCAAGAACTCAATGTGAAGAATTAATGAATGGAAACAGACCACTCAAGTCTTTAAACAAGCCTTTAGAAATGCATTGAGGCAAATGTGGAATAAATGATTTAACCATTTTGAACCTTTATAAGGCTCCTATATATGCTCAGAGGATAACAAAAATAAAAGCCATGCAGCCTTACTCCAAACCAATAAAGTGACCATAAGGCTACGTTCACATGTAGGCGTTTTGAGGGCGTTTTTCTGCTCTAGGATCAGCTCTCAAAACTCCCAACAAGACAAATCCTATTCATTTCAATGGCCCCTGTTCACATCTGAGCATTTTGATGCCATGAGCAAAACGCCCAACGCTCAAAAAAGTACATGAGCTTCTTTTTGGGCAGATTACAGGCATTTTCCATTGGTCTCTAGTCAATCTAAAAACGCCTGCACAAAAAACGCCTGTAAAAACGCCTGCAAAAACGCCCATAAAAACGCCTGAAAAAACGCCCATAAAAACGCCTGTAATAGCAATGCCAAGATGTGAACGTAGCCTAAAGTATTAGGGCAAAACACCCTAAACAAAATGATTACATAAGGTAGACAAAAAAACTCAAAAATAGTATCCGTGTGTAAAAACACAACACAAGAACTTCCCAGTGAGACCAAACAAACATTTTTTTTTTTAAATTATAAACATCCCCCTAGGGGTAACATTTTCTGCAAACCAGTGTATGTCATTTGTGCAATAATGTTGTCACTCTCTATGGGTACCATGGAGATAGCTGCTGCAGTAGCAGCACAGTGAGCGGTCGGCTAGTGGTTAAAAGGAGTTTTTCAGCTGTAAAAACGCTCTAACTCTGATAAATGCTTAAAAACGCTGAAAAACGCAAAAAAAAACTCAGCTATTTGGCGTTTATCAACGTTTTTGAGCCATAAGCATTTGTAGGAGTATAGTTTTGCTAAAAAAAAAGGCACAGCTGAAAAAAGGAAAAAAAAAACGCTGAAAAATGCTACTGCAAAAAAACTGAAAAACTTCTACAGCTACAGCTTTCGGCTCATGTTTTGATAACGTCCAGTGGGCATGAAGCCTAAACCGCATGGGTGCTACAATTCTGGCAAGCATTGCATTGTAAGTTACTAAAATTGCAAGGTGATTTTTAGCTAAAAACGCCAAAACACGAAAATGCCAAAAAATGCTGAAAAACGCTGAAAAAAGCCAATGCAAAAAAAGCTAAGAAATGCTGAAAAACTCACTACTTTAGTTTTTATAACGTCCAGTGTTCATGAGGCCTAAAGGTTTAAAATGGTTAAATAGTTTTTCACACATTTGCTTCACCTTGTTTCTGAAGGCTGGTGGTCCCTTTATTGGTTTGAAGTAGCGCCGCATTGCCTTTAACCAGTTCCGGACCGCCCACCACATATATACTGCAGCAGGCTGGCCCTCCTGCTCGAACTGACGTAGGGCTACGTCGGTCGCGCTTCGGCAGCTAGGGGTTGACTAGGGGCCGCCGGCGTGCTCCTGCCCCCACTCGGCAGTGGGATTGACGCCTGACACCCGCGATCGCTCCCTGCTGAGAGAGAAGGATGGTCAGCTGTTGTAAACACAGCTGACTGTTCTCTCTGGAATGATCGTAGAGCTCCTGTGATCCTTCTATATAGGATCACATGTCTCTATGGTCATTTCAGAAGCCCCACCCCATACAGTTAGACTCACTCCCCTAGGTTAACATTTAACCCCTTGATCACCCACAGGGTTAACCCCTTCCCTGCCAATGTCATTATTACAGTAACAGTGCATATTTTTAGCATTGATTACTGTAGTAATGTCACTGGTCGCCCCAAAAGTATCAAAAATGTCAGTTAGGGGTCCGATCTGTCCGCTGCAATGTCGCAGTCCCCCAAAAAAAATCGCAGATCGCTGCCATTACTAGTAAAAAAAAAGCAATAAAAATGACATAAATCTTTCCCATAATTAGTAGACGCGATAACTTTTGCGCAAACCAATCAAAATATGATTATTGCAATTTTTTTTTACCAAAAATATGTAGCAGAAAACAAATTGGCCTAAAATATTAAAAAATGTTGATTTTCTAATTTTTTTTTTATTGGGAATGTTATATAGCAGAAAGGTAAAATTATTGTTTGTTTGTTGTTTTCAGAATTGTCGCTCTTTTTTGTTTATAGAGCAAAAAAATAAAAATCGCACAGGTGATCAAATACCACCAAAAGGAAGCTTTATTTGTGGGAGAAAAAAGGACATCAATTTTATTTGGGTACAGCATCACATGGCCCTGCAATTGTTTGTTAAATTAATGTAGTGCCGAATCGCAAAGATTGGCCTGGTCATTAAGGGGGGAAATCTTCCGGTCCAGAAGTGGTTCATTTTGGTAATTAATTTGATGCGGGGACACATTTATGCTGGCAGCCACTCATTAGATCTCACACCAGGGAGATGTGCGCGGTGGCTGTTTAGTTATAATGCTCTGAGGATACCCGTCAATGTTGCCTATATAATGGAACTATATATGGCACACTATGGGATAACTGAAAGCTGCAAGTTGTTAAAGGGATCTGGGTCAGAAGAGCACAAGCCAGTTATACTTTTCCCTTGGCCTCAAATCTGCTCCTGAAAAAAAAAGTTCAATTACTATTTCAGATACGTTCTCAGCATTTTGTTGCTGTTTTCTGGCTTTTAAAAGCTATAACAGGAAAAATATATATTTTTTTATGACAATTCTTCAGCCGAAGGATCGTGACAAAAAAAAAAAAAAAATTCCAACATAAATACAAATGTAAATTTGGGAAATAATAATTTTACTAATTTGTTGGTGAAGCCAATATTTTAGAGCACTGGGATCTGGTGGAATAATTGAAATTTAATGCACAGTACAACCATCTTCCAACTCACAGGAAAAAAATATATATAAAGAGCCAATCACAGCTGATCACAGACTGTTCTGTCCACCAGACTTTTATTCAGTATACTTGTGTTTATGTTGTTTAAAATAACATGTTGGGTTTTCTTGATTCACACAAGTTAGTTATATGCAGAGTGCAGGCTACTGTTCCTTTCTGGTATAGCTTCAGCTGTTCTGCAATAATTGTAAACTCAGGATGTGCTTAATAAAGTTGTTAGGAACCAGGGTATTCTGAGTAGGATTTCTACAGGAAGTGAATCAACCAACATTTTGAGAAGATACAGACATGCAAGACATGTTTTGTCATTCTCTCGCCATCACCCTTGAGAGAGCTTAAAAAGTGAGTTCTTGTTATCCCATCCTGTATTATAGAGCATTGTTTCTTTATTGTATGCAATTTTGTACTGATTGATTGTAAGAAGAGGTTTGCTGTAAAAGAGTTGTGTTTCTGTTCAATCCCGCCGGGACTTGGCGAATGCGAATGCGCGCACGAGTGACAGATGCTGGCGCCAAATGGGCTATTTAAACCCAGCCCTTGCTCAGCTCCAGTGCTGCTTTGTCTTCAGCCTTGTTGACCTGAACCTGCTAACCAGTATCCTGTTTACCAGTACCAGACCCGGCTTGTCCTGACTATCCTCTTCTCTCTGCCTGCACCGACCTTGGCTTGTCCCTTGACCTCTGCTCCAGTCTGCTCCTTCTGGCTCCTGTATGACCGTTTGGCTTCTGACCCGGCTTGTCTCACTACGCTCCTGCCACCAGCACTTGTTGCTTGCCTACCTGCTCTGGACCTACCCGGCTATCCCCGTCTGTGGACATCAGCCTGCTTCCAGCTACATCAGGCACTCGTGCTACTCTATACTCTGCGCCTCCTGTCTGCACTATCAGGGGTCCCGGGTCAGAGGCGTAAGAGAGGCCTTCCTCACCGTTCAGGCTCACCTCCAGGTACATGATATTGATGTTTATTTTTATTAATTTGTTTCACCTAGCTTGTTCTAATAAATTTGAGATCAAAGAAATATGGTATCTGAAGTTTATGGAGCAGGAAGGTTTAGCTCCCTGTCCTAGAGACAGAACACAGATGAAAACCGATGCCGGTTATTGGCACTCCTTTTCTCTTGCTGACAGCATAAGGGGAGGAGAAGAGCTCAAATAACAGGCTTCTCTAAAAGGGACAACAATGCTGATAATGAGGGCATTCCCACCAGTGCCCAACAGTGATGCCAATTTTTGCCCACAAGTGCTGCAAATCTGTGCTTACCAGTGCTGCCAATCAGTGCCCATCAGTGCCTCCTCATCAGTATCACCTATCAGTGCCACTTACCACAGCCGATCAGTGCCGCCTACCAGTGCCACCTATTAGTGCTGCCTCTCAGTGCAGCCTCATCAGTGCCCACCAGCGCCGCCTCATCAGTGCCCATCAGTGCAGCCTATCAGTGCCCATCAATGCCCATCAGTGCAGCCTCATCAACACACATCAGCAAAAGAGAAAAATTACCTGTTTGCAAAATTTTATAACAAACTATGAAAACATTTTTTTCCAAAATTTTCGGTATTTTTTCATTTAATACAAAAAATGAAAAACCCAGTGGTGATTAGATACCCCCAAAAAAGCTTTATTTATGTGGAATTTTTTTTTTTAAAAAATGTTGTTCGGATACAATGTTGCATGATCACGCAATTGTCATTCAAATTGCGACAGCTGACACTGAAAATTGGCCTGGGCAGGAAGGGGGGTAAAAGTGCCCAGTAGGCAAGTGGTTAAGGGACTATTTTACATGTTACACATTTATGTCTACTCCATAATGTATTTAGAAACACAGAAACAAAGAAGAATGAAGGCAGAAAAAGACCAAATGGTCCGTTTTTCATTTTTTTTTTTACTTTTCCTAATCTCCTCCTTTTTTACCTCTATTAGAAGTCCGTTTCAAGCTTCAACTATTTTATTGTGAATACAGTCTATATGAAAAATCGAGTTATGTGTTTAACCTTATTGCTGAACTTTGGCCTGTTATTCAGTGCTGCATGTTTACATATTCAAATTTCACGGATTTTTGCATTTCTGTAAAATTATATTGTCTCTTTCTACATGGCCCAAAATGCTCTATTGGTCACACAGATAATTGCACCATCAAACACAACTCAGATAGTTAAAAGGCAAATCTTAGCAATAATTGCATAGCATTTTGCTGCTTGTACAGGGCACCTGGAGAAAAAAAATCTAAGAATAATGGCAGAAATTCTACTTCTATTATAGAAAAGTACATTTTCCTACAACCCCCATACTTCTTGCAGCTCCATCCATTTTTTTTTCCTTTTTTGTAAATCATTAGTGGAGTGTTTGCAGCACCAATTACTGAACTGTATTTACATTTAGAGGCTATAGATATATTTCTATGAACTGGGTAGACTACTCCAAGGCACTAATTATTTCACAGGTTTGTCTAAATATATATTTTGCCTACTTGGCTGTGTGTGTCAGAAGTGCTTTATGTCTTTAATATCACAAAGTCTTCTAGGTATAAAAGATGTATTTTTTTTTACACTTTCTAGGGTATATTTTTTGACGTCAATGAATGTTCTATGGTATCTTAATAGGATTAATCAGTGACCTTCAAATTACACTCCATTAGAGCTGAGTTAACCATGAATGTTTACATCTTCCATGATGCATTTCCTCAAGTTATTTCTGCCTTTTTTTTCATCTTGATATAATAAATCACTGCATCTTAACCACTTGCCAACCGCCTACCGCAGATGTACTGCGGTAAGCTGGCTCGGCTGCGCGAATCGCCGTACCTGTATGGCGATCCGTGGAAGCAATCCTGGGGGTGCGTGCATGCCCCCATTAGCCAGCAGGGAAGCTGATTAACGGGGCCAGTGGCCGCTATTGTCGCCGGGCACCTGCAATTGCTCCCCGTGGTGAGAGAATGGCGGTCTGCGGTTGTAAACACATGGACAGTTGTTGTCTCAGAATCAGCACAGAGCGCCTGTGATCCTCCTATTTAGGATCACAGGTCTCTGTGTTGATTCCACAAGCCCATCCCCCTCACAGTTAGAAAACATCCTCTAGGCTCACACTTAACCCTTTGATCACCCCTGGGTTAACCCCTTCCCTAGCAGAAATAGCAAAAAGACAAGTAAAATCTCCTGTGCTCAAGTGCTGTGTTAAAGGGATGGCTGTATTGCTGGAATCTAGGCTCTTTCTGCCCTCTCCGGATGATGGGTATCCATAGGGACTGAAAACATAGAAAACAAGAGAAGGGTGCGCAACCTAGTGCAATATCACAAGACATTTATTGGAAAATTAAAAAACATGCCATACATTATACTCACAAACGTATGCTGAAAGTAAGCATACAAAGATTCCTTTTGGAATCAGGAGACCTCCAGGAGGATGCTTTTTGGTAAAGCAGGAGGACTGGAAGGCATCCATGGTGATGGTCTTACGCGTTTCAAGGGAGTATCCTCTTCATCAGACTCTGGCATATATGGCTCTGATGAAGAGGGTTCTCCCTTGAAACATGTCAGCCCCATCACCATGGATGCCTTCCAGTCCTCCTGCTTTACCAAAAAGCATCCTTTTTGTATGCTTACTTTCAGCATAGGTTTGTGAGTGTATGGCATGTTTTTTTTATTTTCCAATAAATGTCTTGTGATATTGCACTAGGTCGCGTGCCCTTCTCTTGTTTTCTATGTTTTCAGTCCCTATGGATACCCATCATCCTGAGAGGGCAGAAAGAGCCAAAGATGCCAGCAATACAGCCGTCCCTTTAACACAGCACTTGAGCACAGGAGATTTTAGCACTTATTACGGTAGTAATATCACTGGTCCCTGTATAATGTCAAAAATGTTGGTTAGAGGTCCAATCTGTCCACCGCAATGTCGCAGTCCTGCTAAAAATCGCTGATTGCCACCATTACTAGTAAAAAAAAAAAGACAAATCTTTCCTCTAGTTTTGAGATGCGATAACTTTTGTGCAAACCAACCAAAAAACAATCAAACCAAAAATATGTAGCAGAATACAAATTGGCCTAAAATTATGAAAAAATTAGATTTTTACATTTTTTTTATTGGAAATATTATATAGCAGAATGTGAAAAATATTGTTTTGGGTTTTTTTTTTTCCAGAATTGTCGCACTTTTTTGTTTATAGCGCAAAAAATAAAAATTGCACAGGTGATCAAATACCACCAAAAGAAAGCTTTATCTGTGAGAAAAAAAAGGACATCAATTTTATTTGGGTACAGCATTGTACGACTGCGCAATTGTCTGTTAAAATAACAGTCCCGAATCGCAAAAAATGGCCTGATCATTAAGAGGCAAATCCTTCCGACCCAGAAGTGGTTAATACTAACATACAATAAAGATAAATACAGCACCCAAAACCTTGAGATATAATAATAGTAGGTTGACAGAAGTTACAGTAGCACAGAAGACCTTTTAAAATTACAATACATTTGCAAGTTGTCTTCTTTCTTTTACGCAAATGGCATTGCAAGACTCCCATGCTGCAACAAAAAGATTTTTTTTGGTCACTTTTTGTTTTCCAACAGAAACCTATGATTTTTTAATTACAGTACATTATCAGTTTTCATGTTTTCTTTACAGAAATAGTGTCCAAGACTCCCACCCACAACATTTGCAACAAAATGTTTTTTTTTCCTTGTCCTGTATTATACTGCATTCTATTTAATGTATGAGCCATTCTATATCCTATATATATATATATATATATATATATATATATATATATATATATATATATATATCTTCATTCAACTGTCCAATCTATCACTTTGAGATTACTATCCTACCGAGTTTTAATGAATTCACAATATTTTGTGTTATCTTAAAAAAAAAAAAAAAATGTCTCTTTTCCAGCTGCCACATTATTAAAGTATATCTAAAGTCAAAGCTTGTTTAGCTTTCATTGATCTGAATGGATGAGTTTAAAAGGTGGTGCCCCCTGCCAACTTGATATGCTGTGTTCAATTTTCAAATCACAGCAGCAGCATGTGAGCAGTCCCCTTAAGTTGTATTTAAGACTTTAGATATGCTGTCTGTGGATGATAAAACTGAATCTTAGTCCCCTTTTTTTTCCCCTGCCCATGTGAAAGAGGTCTAATGAAAATCCACTCTTAACTGGCCATATATGGTTGAAACAAATTCATCAATCCACACAAAGAAGGACCATTTTTGGCTGCAGCCTCTGATCGACAAAAGTAACGATCCACTTCAATAAGAGAAGATAGGTAGTGCTGCGCTATTCCAAATAATTGGTAGAAAAAAAGTACTATGGCTGAGTTCTACATGTATGAAGAGTAGATTCAAATTACTTTACATGCTATCGATGATATTTAAAACAGCTCCCGATGAAGTCACGTGGCAGGGACGACACATGTTAGGGCAGCTGATTTACTGGAATAGTTGCCGGAGGGAGCTGGCCAGCCTTGTTTGTTATGCCGATTGCGGCTGTTTTAACCACTTGCCGACCGCCGCACGACTATCTACGGCGGCGGTCAGCCCCTCACAGGCAAAGTGACGTAGGTCTACGTCGCTCGCCTGTGAGGGTTTAGGGAGCGAGCGCGCGCCGCCGGAGGCGCGCTCCCGCTCCCGCGTGGTCACGGACCCCCCCGCGCGTGTGACCGGCGGACCCGATCGCCGCCGGCCACTCTGCGATCGGCGGGGGAGAGGGAGAAAGTCAGGCAGCTTGTGTAAACAAGCTGCCTGTCATTCTCCTCTCTGTATGAGAGCTGATCACATGGATCTACTATGTAGATCCATTGATCACTCTGCATACAGTTGAAGCCACAGCCAATCACAGTTAGAATCACGCCCCTAGGGACACACACAGCCCCTCCCTCTCAAATAAAGTTAACCCCTTCACTACCAGTGTATTTTTACAGTAACAGTGCATATATATAGCACTGATTACTGTAGAAATGTCACTGGTAACCCCAAAAGTGTCAAAAATGTCAGTCAAGGGTCCGATCTTTGCGCCGCAATGTCGCAGTACCGCAAAAAAAATCGCAGATCGCCGCCATTACGCGTTAAAAAAAAAACAACAAAAATGACAAAAATCTTTCCCTTTGTTAGTAAACGCAATAACTTTTGCGCAAACCAATCAAAATACGCTTTTTGCGATTTTTTTTACCAAACATAGGTAGCATAAAACAAATTGGCCGAAAATATTAAAAAATTTTGATTTTTACATTTTTTTTGGGGGGAATTTCATATAAAAAAAAGGGAAAAATATTGTTATTTTTGCAAAATTTACGCTCTTTTTTTGTTTATAGCGCGTGATCAAAAAATCGCACAGGTGATCAAATACCGCCAAAAGAAAGCTCTGTTTGTGGGAAAAAAAGGACGCCAAATTCGTTTAGGTACAGCGTCGCACGACCGCGCAATTGTCCGTTAAAGTCACGCAGTGCCGAATCGCAAAATACCCTCTGGTCGTTTAGCAGCCAAATCCTCCGGGGCTTAAGTGGTTAAATATCATCAATTGCATGTAAAGTAATTTGGATTGTCTCTTCATACATGTAGAACTCAGCCATAGTACTTTTTTTTCTACCAATTATTTTGAATAGCACAGCACTATCTTCTATTAAAATAAAAACACTAAGTACCTGCGCTGCTTATAACCGAAACCCTTAATATCAAATAAATACTTGTGCTAGCTTAATATTTAAAGTGCTCGTGCAAAGACTGTGTATATGATACAAACAATATGCATTCAGGTATTGTGCAAACAAACTGAATATCAACAGTTAAGTAACAATAAATAGTGAATAAATTACTGCAAAATCAATTTCATGTGTATAAATTATATAGTTCATAAATTCTTCTTCCAATAATCTTAAAGTGAAAGTCTCTGTGCTCATAAAAGTGCCACGTGCTTAAACAAAGTGCCGGTGCTCAGTCCTAGTGAGTAGGTGCTCCCCTCTCAGTTCCCCACTCACCAGAAGCTGAGTATTAATTCACCTTATAAGTGGTTCTGGGAGATAGACACCTCTATAGGCCATCAGCGGAGGGAAGATAACGATCCACTGCCCCACACTTTATCCAGATGTTGCTCCCCAAATTCATGTAAAGAAAAGGGCCATCATCGTGTAGTATAGTCAACAATTTATTGTTCACGCAAAATAAAGATACACTTACAGTATACAAAGAATCAAAGTATACAAACAAATGGCCGTGCGGTTCACCTGTGTAACCGGAATCCGGAAGTGGTTGCGGCCGGAAGTGACGTATTACGTAGCCGTCTGAATACGTAATACGTCACTTCCGGCCGCAACCACTTCCGGATTCCGGTTACACGGGTGAACCGCACGGCCATTTGTTTGGCGGCCCGTGGGATTGCTCAAGGCGGATTGATTCTTTGTATACTGTAAGTGTATCTTTATTTTGCGTGAACAATAAATTGTTGACTATACTACACGATGATGGCCCTTTTCTTTACATGAATTTGGGGAGCAACATCTGGATAAAGTGTGGGGCAGTGGATCGTTATCTTCCCTCCGCTGACGGCCTATAGAGGTGTCTATCTCCCAGGACCACTTATAAGGCGAATTAATACTCAGCTTCTGGTGAGTGGGGAACTGAGAGGGGAGCACCTACTCACTAGGACTGAGCACCGGCACTTTGTTTAAGCACGTGGCACTTTTATGAGCACAGAGACTTTCACTTTAAGATTATTGGAAGAAGAATTTATGAACTATATAATTTATACACATGAAATTGATTTTGCAGTAATTTATTTACTATTTATTGTTACTTAACTGTTGATATTCAGTTTGTTTGCACAATACCTGAATGCATATTGTTTGTATCATATACACAGTCTTTGCACGAGCACTTTAAATATTAAGCTAGCACAAGTATTTATTTGATATTAAGGGTTTCGGTTATAAGCAGCGCAGGTACTTAGTGTTTTTATTGTCTGAAAGGTACCACCTTTTATACCAGCAGCAGCTTATTTATGGTTATTTATAAAAAAAAAATTTAGTGATTTTCTTAGTGTTATTTATATTGGCTATTTACACGTATATTCACCGAACCAAGTGATCCTATGCGCAAGCCCCTCACACCTTAACTATCTTCTATTATTCCACTTTAGTAGACATTAGGAATTTGTCTTCTTTGGTGTCTGCGGCTTTTCTTTCTTATTTTTTGTAAGAGTGATAGCGCGTGGGTACCCCCCAATCTACTGCATAACGATCCACTTCTGTTGAATGGGGATGGCCACGCAGAGATTGAAATTTGGCCAGTTCTTGCTGAACTGGCCAAATTTTAGCTCTATTTATGGCAAGTTTTTAAAAAAAATAGTTGTCACAGTCCAGGTTTCTAAATTGTAAGATTTCAACTCTATTATTGTTCTGGTGAGAATGCTAAATTTTGAATTTCCCATAATTCTAAGTCCTAATGGAGACAGAGACAGCAATAAATTCCTGACAACCACTTACATCATATGCAAAACAAAAAAAAATGTATTTGCTTTTAATACATTTTAATAACATTTTAAAGATACAATCAAATAAACAGCAGTGCTCAGATAATAGTCCAAAGTCCTCCAGTGACGTAAGACATATATGTGTGATAAAGGAATAATTGGTCCACCACCAAGAGGAAGAAACACACTGTCTCTTACCAAATTCAAATGACTGCTGGGTTAAGCCCCTGATGATGTCACACATGAAAAAATGTGTCGGCAGGAGCATAGCCAAGTGAAGCAGTTGCAGCACACCACTGGGGGTTGGCCATGTTTTTGGTTGGAAACAAGTCCTAGCCACCACTCTTTGTGAAACCATGCTTGTTGATGTGGAGAGATTGTGAATTTTAACATTTTAAGGATAACAAGGCTGTATACTGATCCTTATGGCCAACCTCAGCTCACTTTGAGCATTTTCCACTTTGAGGGACCTTTTTTTTTCCAGTTCTTTAGCCAGTCTCTTGTCCATGGACATAAATTGGCCCACAACCCTTGTTTCTTTCACATCTGTACCATGCCTATATAAACTTTATTGGTCTACTTTACTTTTCTTAAACAATATCAGTTGTGTGCCAGTATTGTGAAATTGGCCCTGTTAAAATAAAGAGGAGATAGCTGGTAGTATGGTCAGGCACTTTATTATTATGACTGGAGTAGGGATGATAGTGACATTTATCCGCACCCCCCATCACAGACTGACTTGCATTCACTGAAAAGAATGCAAGGCTTTTTATGAACAGTTGAGTTGTCGATTGAGTGAATCACAGTTTTCAGTGTATTGAGTGTGATGAAACTGAGACAGCAAGTCTCAGTACTGGACATAATGGAGACTTTTCCCTGAGTAAAATTAAGATATGAGCAAACCCTACAGCAGCCAGAGATGGGGCACACATGATTAGAGCAAATGCAGTTTTTACCTTTTTTGGGGCATATTTTAGCTTTAAGCTCTTAGTTTTTGCTTTTCCACAACAATTATATTTTAAATTTTTTCTGATAGGGGACGTATGTTGTCCTTTTTCATTTTGGTCTTTTCTTGTAAAACTGAGATATAAAATATCTTTAGCAATTCATCACTTCGCTTTAAACTTTGATATGTTTCAATTTGCAATCCTTTTCTTTACATTTCCTTAATTCATTTTAAGTACCGCTATCTTTAGGAATTTAAAATAGGTTTCTTTTACACCCATTAACTTTTCTTTAGCCATAAACCATATTGATTTACACTGTACAAAATTAAAAATGCAACACTTTTCTTTTTGCCCCCATTTTTCATGAGATGAACTCAAAGATCTAAGACTTTTTCTATGTACACAAAAGGCCTATTTCTCTCAAATATTGTTCACAAATCTGTCTACATCTGTGTTAGTGAGCACTTCTCCTTTGCTGAGATAATCCATCCACCTCACATGTGTGGCATATCAAGATGCTGATTAGACAGCATGATTATTGCACAGGTGGTCCTTAGACTGGCCACAATAAAAGCCACTCTAAAATGTGCAGTTTTATCACACAGCACAATGCCACAGATGTTGCAAGTTTTGCTGGAGTGTGCAATTGGCATGCTGACTGCAGGAATGTCCACCAGAGCTGTTGCCCATTAATTTAATGTTCATTTCTCTATCATAAGCCCTCTCCAAAGGTGTTTCGGAGAATTTGACAGTACATTCAACCGGCCTCACAACTGCTGACCACGTGTAACCACACCAGCCAAGGACCTCCACATCCAGCATCTTCACCTCCTAGATCGTCTGAGACCAGCCACCTGGACAGCTGCTGCAACAATCGGTTTGCATAACCAAAGAATTTCTGCACAAACTGTCAGAAACCATCTCAGAGAAGCTCATCTGCATGCTCGTCGTCCTCATCTGGGTCTCCACCTGACTGCAGTTTGTCATCGTAACCAACTTGAGTGGGCAAATGTTTCGCATTCAGTGAAATCTGGAAAGGTGTTCTCTTCACAGATGAATCCTGGTTTTCTTAGATCTTTGAGTTCAGCTCATGAAAAATGGGGGCAAAAGTGTTGCTTTTATAATTTTGTTCAGTATATGTTCCCATAAGGTGTGTATTTGCTGCTAAATTTTAAATATATCAACAGCTTTTCATTTGGGTTCATTGTCCTTAAAAGTACATATTCTTAGCCTACAAGCCTAACAGCATTTGAGTTGCTAAAACGTATCTTTTCTAAAATTCTTAGCTGTTTAATATTTGAATGGCAGCTCAAATATTTTCATGTTGGAGTCACTGCTGCTTATACGATCCTGGATGGGCACATGTGATCAGACAACAACACTTTATCAACAAAGCCTGTAGGCACACAAGTTTTGGTGTGATAAAAAACATTCCTCTACAAACTCAACCTATTTTCCTTTTCCATGTGGCAATCACTTGTTTTCCTGGTGATAATGTGTAAATGATCTTTAAGGGAGGGCTATTTCTACTGATAATGGTACATCCAACCATTTTAATAACATATATTCATATTTGATCAAATGATAGGAATGTGTTTATTATTCACCTCCTTTGTGAGTCCAAAATGTTGTTGACATTGATCTTTAAATTTACATTTATACTAGTAGTTTATTATAGTACTTACCATTATATGCGGTCAATGCTCCCCAGCCTATTTTATTATGCATTTTAAACTAATAAAAAAAACTGACACTTTTGCAACCAACAACAGCATCTTACATCTATGGAAATTAGGTGGAGAGTAATTATATATCAAAGAAAAATCAAAGAAAAATACAAAGAAAACTACACCAAGTCTTACAGGTGGACCATGTGGATGAGGATTTTAGTATGTCCAAGAGTTTTAATTAGATAAAATACAGATTATAAAAAAATATACATTTTATTGAAGGCAAGATAGTAAAAACATCATACGAGAATACAGTATCTAGAAGGTGTATTGCAGCACATCCTGTAATGCGATGGATCGACGTGTTTCACCCACACTTTGGGCTTCCTCCGGATCCAGATGTGTCGCAGGCTTTATCAAGGTGTATATATATATATATATATATATATATATATATATATATATATATACACATATACATATACATACACAGGCACCCGCAATAGAAACACCAAACTAAAATTCAACAGCCATGCCATAGAGCCTATATTGATATTGTCAAAAATGTATTCTCTATGCGCATACGCTGTGTACATTTTTGACAATATCAATATAGGCTCCATGGCATGGCCATTGAATTTTAGTTTGGTGTTTCTATTGAGGATATATATATATATATATATATATATATATACTTTGATAAAGCCTGTGACACATCTGTATCCTAAGGAAGCCCAAAGTGTGGGTGAAACATCTCCATTGCATTACAGGATGTGCTGCAATACACCTTCTAGATACTGTATTCTCGTATGATGTTTTTACTATCTTGCCTTCAATAAAATGTATATTTTTTTATAATCTGCATTTTATCTAATTGATACTCTTGGGCACACTAAAATCCCCATCCACCTCGTCCACAGGGTCTACCTGTAAGACTTGGTTTACTTTTGCCCGTATCTCACATCTAGTCCCTGACTGCCACTGGCTTCCAATATTTGTTTATACATAAGCACATACATGCATTTTTATCAATGCATGTTGGATAAGGTATCATTCCACTTCCTGTGTCTGTGTGTATAGGTTATATTACATATCCATCAAATTTAGTAAATTTGAAAAAAAAAAAAAAAAATTTTGTATTAATGGTATAGTATTAGTATATTTTCTCTCTGTGGCATAATATGCCTTATCTCTATGAATGTCATCATTTTATTAACCACCTTTAAGAAAAATCATTATTTTCCTGTAATATTTTTATCTGAATCCCAAGCTTGATGGATGGATACATTAACCACTTTTGCCCGGAAGGTTTTACCCCCATAATAATCAGGCCATTTTTTTGTGATACGGTACTGCTTTACTTTAACTGACAATTGCGTGGACGTGCGACACTGTGCCCAAATAAAATGTATTTCCTTTTTTTCCAACAAATAGAGCTTTCTTTTGGTAGTATTTTATGTTTATTTGGTGGTATTTTATGTTTAATAACAAAAAAAGAGCAACAGTTTAAAAAAAAAAAAAACTATATTTTTCACTTTATGGTCTAAAACATTCCCAATAAAAATAAAAATTTAAAAAATCAAATGTATTCATTAACTTAGGCCGATATGTACTCTGCTACATATTTTTGGTAAAAAAAAATCCCAATAAGTGTATATTGGTTTGTGCAAAAGTTATAGTGTCTACAAACTATAGAAAATATTTAGGGAATTTTTTATTTATTTTTTACTAGTGGCGATCAATGATTTTTAATGGAATTGCGGCAGACAAATCTGACACTAAGTAACACTTTTTGGGGACCAGTGACACCAATACAGTAATCAGTGCTAAAAAAATGCACTGTCACTGTACTAATGATACAGGCAGGGAAATGGTTAACATCAGGGGTGATCAAAGGGTTAGGTGTTCTCCTAGGGAGTGCTTTCTGTGTCTGGGGTGGCCTAACTGGAGAAAGACAGAGATCTGTGTTTCTGCTTAGCAGAAACAAAAGATCTCCATCTTCCTCTTTTACAGAACAGCGGTCTGCCTTGTTTACATAGGAAGATTGCCGTTCTGCCTCTCCTCTGAACGATCGTAAGGTCCCGGCAGACATTGTGTCTGCCGGAGCCGCTGATTGGCTCCTGCTGTGTCCAATAACAGCAAGAGTGGGTCGGTGGCAGGGAACGCTCACCCCAGACACAGAGCGCGAGCCAACAGGCAGGTACGCCAGTTCAGTTTCTGTGTGGGGTGGTCCTTAAGTAGTAAATAATATGGTGGTGTGTCTATAACATAAAGTCTACCAACTCACAATCAAAACATTTGCCTCCTCATCAGAAAAAGGATTTTTTTCAGCCAAGCATATTGGAGGCTGATGAATTTAACAAACTTATCTCTAATGAGGAATGATAAAACCCTTAATTTACACACATTTCCTAGTCATTATTACACTGTTAGGTCTATATATAAAAAAATATTTGGACAAATGTGACAAGCAGTTGCCCATCCCTAATTAACTCTGTATTTTTCTTAACAAAGGGATATTCTATGATCATCAGCTTCACCCAGTGGCCATAGTACGTTACTTTTTCTGACTGGGGTGTTTCAGAAAAAAACATCATTATGGCCACCAGAGGGAGGTAATGATCACAGGAATTCACTGTATTAAGAAAAATATGACCAGACGTCAAGGATGTGCAATTGTTTGTCACTTTTCTCCAGCACTTTCTTTTACAAATAGACCCCCTATGTTTTATTAAACATATAATTATCCATTCTAACATCAAGCAACTAAAAACTAACACACAGCTAAAAGTAAATATTTATTTTTCTTTTTCAAACAGCCTCAAATGCAGGATCATACACAGGGATAATTTTTAATTATTTGTTATATAACCCATGACAAAAAAGAAGGGAACATAAATATTCCATAGAATCGGTAGGCAAACAACCCATGCTAATGGTCTGAAAAATGTAAAATACACAAAACAAACTGTTAAGCAACATGTATATAGTTACTGCAGGGCAACCATGATTAAAACATGAGGTTAAAATCACTTATTCCTCAATCGTATGATTAATGATGCAGACCCTTTGTAGTGACAATGCAGCAGTGCTGAAAAATGATGCAATTACTCTTTTTGAATAGACATTTGAAATACTTGTTAGCAAAGGGCAGCATGTTCAATTTAATGGTTAACTAGGGTTTCCTCTTTCTCTTCATCTGTTAAATGGGACATTTTTAAATAAAGAAATAGAAGAAAAACATTTACTGTATGTTTTTCATAGTAATGGCAACACAATTAGTATTTGAAACCTGCAAATTTAAAGAAAATCTGCTTATTCAGCAGTTTGGCCCAAATTTGCTCCCACCATGTTATTCAAACTAAGCTGTAAAATCACCATTCCACTTTTTCTTTTTCAAATATTATCAATATAGATTGGGAGGTTGAGCTAGGTAAATACTACTCCAAAGCAATGATTGAAGCCAATGGCTATCACTCATTTTCCATTTTGGCCCTTGGTTCAATTATTGGTTGTAATGACAATGCACCACTGTTGCGCCAAGGATTCATACTGCTAACAATATTGCAAGTGGCCAGACCTAGTTCCAAGTGTGGACATTTGCCCTTGTCTATGTGTTTCTTTCAGAAAAAAATATACAATTCACAATGTGCAATGCAATGCGAGAAAATGTTCAATTTTTTGGTGGAAATGTTCTACTTTTTAGAAGTTTAACTGCCCAGTTATATGAAAAATTCACAGAGGGTTAATAGTTCTGTTATATTTTTATGTTTTAGATGTGAATGCAGAAAATCAGAAACCTATATCACGTTGGCAGTTTTATTGCTGCAAAAAATAATAAAACAAAAATTTCTTTTAAAGCATTACTCCACTTTTGTTGAGAAGAAAACATTCCCTTCTGGGTGATCTCTGTACATTACAAGGATTTTATCAAACTTTGTTGCAGATTTCTACCTTTTGTAATTCTGAAGAAATCATTGTTTGTTCCTCTGTGCTGAGTTGGTCTAATGGGAGTGGTTTCATAATTATTTATCAGCTGTGGCAGCAGCAGGGCTCTAATGAGGGAAGCTGCTGGGCCTGCATCCCTTTAGATGTGCTCCTACTGGGAGTATCTCACCAAAATGACATTTTTGTTGCAGGGGATGCCAGAAATATGACTTGTATCTTAGGCAGACTTCTGGGAAAATTGGTGAGCCAATCGCACAAGCAGGAAATGATGTTTCTGGGGTGTGGTCAGTACACATTCTGTGTACAGAACAGCTCCAGGTGGCCATATTGCATCGCAATTTTCAGAAAATAACAACAGCTGCAGATTAAAAAGGAAAGGTAATTTTTAAAAACATTCAATTACAATATGATTTGGGTCTCAATTTTAAGAGCTATATTGTCTTTTCTTTATTTGCTATTTTTTTCCCATGAAAGTGGAGTTACCCTTTAACCACTTAAGCCCCGGAAGATTTTACCCCCTTCCTGACCAGGGGGTATTTTGCAATTCGGCACTGCGTGACTTTAACGGACAATTGCGCGGTCGTGCGACGCTGTACCTAAACAAATTTGACGTCCTTTTTTTCCCACAAACAGAGCTTTCTTTTGGTGGTATTTGATCACCTGTGCGATTTTTTGATCACGCGCTATAAACAAAAAAAGAGCGTCAATTTTGCAAAAATAACAATATTTTTCACATTTTTTTATATGAAATTCCCCCCAAAAAAAAGTAAAAATCAAAATTTTTTAAAATTTTCTGCCAATTTGTTTTATGCTACATATGTTTGGTAAAAAAAATTGCAAAAAGAGTATTTTGATTGGTTTGCGCAAAAGTTATCGCGTTTACCAACAAAGGGAAAGATTTTTGTCATTTTTGTTGTTTTTTTTTTAACGCGTAATGGCGTCGATCTGCGATTTTTTTTGCGGTACTGCGACATTGGGGCGGACAGATCGGACCCTTGACTGACATTTGTGACACTTTTGGGGTTACCAGTGACATTTCTACAGTAATCAGTGCTATACATATGCACTGTTACTGTAAAAATACACTGGTTGTGAAGGGGTTAACTTTATTTGGGAGGGAGGGGCTGTGTGTATCCCTAGGGGCGTGCTTTCTACTGTGATTGGCTGTGGCTTGAGCTGTAAGGACACTGATCAACGGATCTACATACTAGATCCATTTGATCAGTGTCTTTACAGCGAGGAGAATGACAGGCAGCTTGTTTACACAAGCTGCCTGACATTCTCCCTCTCCCCCGCCGATCGCCGAGTGACCGGCGGACATCGGGTCCGCTGGTCACACGCGCGGGGGGGTCCGTGACCACGCGGGAGCGGGAGCGGGAGCGCGCCTCCGGGGGCGCGCGCTTGCTCCCTAGACCCTCACAAGCTAGTGACGTAGCCCTACGTCACTTTGCCTGTGAGGGGCTGACTGCCGGCGTAGATCGGCGTTAGGCAGTCGGCAAGTGGTTAAGCATCCTTGAAATTAGGAAACTACTGTAGGAAACATTCTCTATACTGTGCTCTTAACACAATTCTTATGTTACTACCCTTCATTCAAATAACAAAAAAAAAAAAAAAAAAACTAGAAATGCTGAATTTGGTTCCCTGGAATCTACTTTACTCCCAACCATTACCTTGCCAAAAAGAAGTCAAGACTTGTAAATAAAAACAAATGATATCAGATGGCAGCTTTACCAGGATGCATTATTTGCATTTTAAGGACTCATGCTGAACATACACTGTGCCGGATTGTTAACAGATTTAAAGCATTAATCAGTTTTCAAGTATGAAAAATTACCCATACGAGCAAAAAAGTAAGAGTTTGGAGGATGCTAGGTCTACAGAAAGTTAAAGTTAGGAAGAGAAGGGGTTGGGAGGCCTTTACCCTGACTGGAGCCCTGAGTTCATAAGGGAGTTATAGAGAAGGGGGGTTCCACACTTTCAGAGAAGAGGGATATCATCAATCCAGCTTCCCTACGATCCCATAATTTTTAGATATAAATATTTTACAGAAAATATTTTACAGGAAATACTGTGGCTCTCTCTAGACAATTTTGTCTTTTCAGTGCAATCAGGTTGGATCTTAGGGTCCAAAACACATTATGTTATCAGGTTTACTGGGGAGTGGGGCTAGGGCAACCCTGTCTGGTAAGGCATCCTTTAATTAAAGCTGAAGATGGGTGCAAAGTTTTGTATCTGTGGTGATTGTGCTGGGTATGTCCCTGAGTCAGGGTTTTGGTGACTGAGCAATCCCCTCTATGGTATGGTACAGATACAAGTGTTTTTTTGTGGAATATGCTGCTAAATACCTTTCCTGGTAGATATCACTGTATAATAATGTGTTTGTAGTTTGGAAATGATAATAAAGAGCTGCTGTGGCTACTAAAATCCTAAATTTGAAATCCAATTCCTTTGTGGTTTTTTTATTGTTTTAATAGTTGGAGGTTGGGTATACTTATTTTTTATTTTTTTTTCGATCAACCAGCGGGCTGAATAAAAAAAAAAAAAAAATCTCAGATACCAGCATCTAAACAAGTAATATGGAGGCAGGGATCTCTCTCACTGCACTGTTGAATTCATACAGCCACTGTCTGTATGCAATGATTAAATGCTGGTTTTCTAGCAGGACAGTTTGAGAGAAGTATGTCATTAGATGAAGTTACACACGGATCAAAAAACGTCAGGTTCCTGTTAAACTGGCAAAATTTTGATACGTGTATACCCACCTTAGAAGGATAATGGGTTGTACAGAAACAAACATATCTACTATATCCTTGTCATATGGTTTGAAGCTGATACAGATTTTATGGTTGAACCTAGCACATTTTCAGTGAGTACATTTTTTGAGTCATTGCAATATTTATGAAAACATAGGTTTTCAATTAAACTTAGACAAACAGGGCAGGTAGACAGGGCTCAATAGCCTGGATAGCCCATAGAAATTGAATCAGGAAGTAGATGAAACAGTATGGTTTATTATCCACAATGTTAAAAATTAATAATTAAAAGCCAATGATACCACACGGGTGTGCTGGGTGTTAATAGGTTATAAAAATCCAGTCCAACAACCAAACGTGCATGGAGGGGCAGCAATACCCATGCTGGAAGGAGATAGATGTCAGCCAGTCGGGGAGTCCACACTTTGATAAAGCGCATGCACATGAAATGTGCTGTCATGGCGCGCTGGTTCCTGCAGGTGTCCATCTTTTGTTCCATACCTCCCATTGCTGTACTGTAGTGACGCTATCCAGGAGTGCCGGCATGTCCCAGCTTGGCTCCCCAAACAGCTGACATCTATTTTCTTACAGCATGTGTTATTGGCGCCCCTCCATGCTTGGTTGTTGGACTGGATTTTTAGAAGCCATCAACGCCCAGGACCTGTGTGGTATTAATTACTTATTTTTTTCAATGTGGATATTAAACTATACTGTTTCATCTACTTCCTGGTTCAATTTCTATAGTTTATCAGTTCTCGGCTATCCAGGCTATTGAGCCATGTCTACCTGCCCTGTTTGACTCTATGGTGCATTCTCCAAATATATATTGCCAGCTGCACTAGCCTTGGAGGATCATAATCTCTTTTCCCTAACTATACAGGACCTGGATCCACAGCTCTTAGCACTTGAGGCACCGTGTCTCTTTTTTTCAATGCAGCTACTACACTTGTTGTGAAATACAGTGTTTGAATGAATATTGCTGAACATTTTCGGAGATAAAGGAAATGCTGCATAGAGAATTTATCCTTTCCATTTACCTTAGTGAACGTGGTAAAAGTTACTTTTGCAAAGAATACCTTATTATGTACATGGGAAATAAAAAAAACTATATTTGTGCTTGCACATGATTGGATGATGGAAGTCAGTAGAGCTTGAGGGTTGCTGGTTAATGGGTGTTCTTCAGCACTACCGTGATCCTGTGAACTGTCAAGCCCACCTGACACTCTAGGTTTAGACATAGTGTTTACACCTTTAAGGAACACACTGACACAGTATAAATGAGCTTTAACGTTTACTCAATGAATAAACAAGTGGAATTATGTCAGTCAGCTAAACCCCACATAAACTATCAGGGTTCAGCAAGACTGACCAGATAAAAAGAATGTTGTTATACCAGAGAACAGTATTCAACACAATATTCTATATTCTGTATTTTATATTCTGTATTGTAGCAAAGCAATACTCAAGTTAAAGAAAAACTCTGAGCTAAGCTATGCCGTGAGTATAAAATAAAAAACCTGCATTTTTGCTTGCAAATGATTGGATGATGGAAACCAGCAGAGTTTCTGCTCATTTACTAAACTCTGGAGCAACTGCTCTTGAAGAGTGCAACTATAAGGAGTAAAATATACAAAGTATATTTCCCGCGCCAAGTGGAGAAACCTAAAACTTATAAATAACTAATCAAATAAATGAATGTGATTTGCAGCTGCTATAGTAAAATGTGAGTGCTCAAATGTGAAGTAATCTGTTTATATAGGATTACCTATAGCGCTTGCTTAAAAAGTAATAATTGCAATATTTAAAAATTGTAAATTGCGTATAAACCCCGTGATCTGATGCAAATGATATATAAAATTATAAATATACTTAACCGCCTTAGCGGTAAACCCGAGCGTGACTCGGGGTAGGAATTTTCTGCTATTAGCGGTATCCCCGAGTCACGCTCGGGGTCAATGGGCAGAGCGTGCAGACAGCGCAGCGGAGCTTCTCTTACCTTATCCTGGCGATCCAGCGATGAGCTCTCATTGCTGTGACCGCCAGCGAGATCTCCGCCGCTCGTCTGTCGGTAGGAGGACTTCCTAGTTCCGTTCCCTGCAGCAGCAATGCTGCATGGGAGCGGAACTAGGGAGGGAAATTCAAAAAAAAAAAAAAAAAAAAAAAGTTGCACATAACACATTTTATATTATATATATGCATATATATATATATATATATATATATATATATATATATTTATATATATATATATGCATATACATATATATATATATATATATATATATATATATATATATATATATATATATATATGCATATATATATATATATATATATATATATATATATATATATATATATATATATATATATATGCATATATATATATATATATATATATATATATATATATATATATATATATATATATATATATATATATATATATGCATATATATATATGCAAATATATATATATATATATATATATATATATATATATACCTATATACACACACACACACATATATATATATATATATATATAAAATTATATTATTGATTCGATTATAATTCATGCGTTATGCAAATATATATATATATATATATATATATATATATATATATATATGTATATACCTATATATACACACACACACATATATATATATATATATATATATCTATATACACACATATATATATAATATATAGCGCATGAATTATAATCTAATCAATAATATAATTTTATTATATATATTATATATTAAATAATAAAATAATATTATTGATTCAATTATAATTCACTTGTTTGTGTTTCAAATTTATCACATCTGGGATGTCTACTAGAGTCTTGTTTTGGTCAGGTTTAAGTCAGTAATTACTAAGAATTGTAGGCCTATAATACATAACGCCAAATTTCCATGAAAAGAATTGTACCGCTTTTGGAACAGAATTCCTGACAGAATCATACCGCCAGGGAGGTTAAATAAGATTGCAATAATTAATAAATATGGCAATAAATATAATAAAAATGCAAGTTAATATATAGTGCAGAAAATGAGTGTTCTCATAAGATTTCCTTAAAGTTCATGTGCAAAATAAGCTCATGTGCAGAAAAGTTTATAAAAATGTGACTTCTTGGTGATGAAAGTTCAAAATAAAGTGCACATTGAATAGTGCTTAGTGCTTCGTGATAGGTTATTCCACTCTCTCCCTGGTGTCCCTCCTTGTGTTCCACCGTGACAAGATAGATGAATTTTACCGGATTGCGTGGGTCCTATGTGCCTCATGACACTAGGACCATACGAGCTTTAGTGACCCCCCCAGGGTCGGAATGCATTCCCTCCAGACAGGTACCTTTTCCTGCAGCAACGCTCCTCCTGTCATCCACCTCCAGTAAGGGATGTATAAAAAAGGATGTATAAAAAAGGAAAGGTCCAGATAGTGCAGTACCGTTTTTTAAAACTGATATTTTTATTGCACACAATCCAGATAATCCATAACAAAGTCCCAATGTAAAATAAAACAAGTGAAATCAGGAAGAAATCCAATAAAACACGTCACACGTGTGAGCTACGATGTGGAGAGCGGCACTTCCGGCTTGCGTTCCACCAAGCTCATGTGACGTCACAACGTGCGTTCCACTAACGCGTTTCGTCATTGGCTAGACGTCTTCAGAGGTTATAGCGCTATAGGTAATCCTATATAGACAGATTACTTCACATTTGAGAGTGCAACTATACTTTGCAAAGTGCACAGTCTCCTTGCTACTATTTAGTCATTTGAGTATTATTGTGTCCCACTTGGCAATGTAATCAACACACATGGCTACCCTATGTGCACATATAATTAGAAACTATAGATAGAAATAATGTTAAAACATTAAACCTTAACACTCATTGGTAAGATTTTTTACAATAAGCTAATCACATTTAATTATATTTAAATGTACTATAAAAAGAATACTCTTTAAAGCCAAGCTCCTGGATGGGTACACTTTACCCACTATTCAAAACTAGTCTTAAGCCTTTACCTACACTCCCTCACCCCCGAAGGGCCCAGAACCACCTGTTTTTTAACCTTTACTTATACTTTTTTTTTAACTGTCTTAGGTGTGGTCACATTAAATAATGGGTCCTAATTAATGCAGAGAACATTACAAGATGCCCTTTCTGCAATGCTTTCTTGTGAGCCAAAGGATAGCTTTGAGACGTAACCCCAGGTGGTGAGTTATTAATGGCCAGGACTCACAGAAAGTGGATTTAATGGCCCTGTGCTTCAATCCACCTGGGAAGATGACCGGGACTGGATTCAGGAGCCTCAAGCTTGTGGAGGACAGCATCAGAAAAAAGATATTGCAGCAAAAGAGGCTTTTTCAATTTACAAAGTGATTGGTTGCTTATATTTATTGTTTATTTATTTGTTTTTAAGCTGAAGAGTTAAACTAATTGACAGAATTGTTTATTTCATGGGAATTCTACTGGTAAGATCTCTGCACTCAAAGTCCTGAGTCCGCAGACTTGTTGGGGCCATTAAAAGCCATCTCACATTCCCTGTTGGATTGTTTTTATTATTTTCTATAATTAAGAATGCAAAAGGAAGAAAGTGAGCATGCTAATGTATACAGGAACACTCAAAACTCCCTGGTGGAAAGGAAAAGAATAATGAAATAGGATAGAAAGATCTTAAATTTTCAATTTAAAAAATAGAACGGGTCCAGTCAGCCCACCGGGCACTGCCTAGAATATAATTATTCCCTTTTGGGTGGGCAAACATTTTTTAATCAGTAATCATAAGAAATAATAACATTTGTTGTTTACCTTTCCCTTTTCTGGTTAAGATTATATTTATGTATTGTGGCCAAACTTTTACATGAAATCTTTAGGCAATTTTTTTTTTTTTTTATTGTCTCACAATACAGACTGGGCACACAGACTCACTGCTCTGTAATCTAGTGTCAGTCCTCTTTTGAACTGAACGACACCAAGTCTCATTCAACCCACTTTCAGTAAACCAATGGTAATAAGCAGTCCTGGGCCCAGAGGGCAATGTTGCAGGACCTGCCCCATGATGCTACTTTCTACCGCATTCAGAACCCACCCACCAGCAAAGAAAGAAGATGTAGGAAGAGGGCAGGTGATGTCAACTGACTGGAGCGAAGACCTCTGGATAAAAGATACAGTATGTTCTCTTGGAATGAACCTGGTCTGGACTGAAAGGTATTTGTATTTACATTTCAATTTAGACCTCATTCACATGGGCACACTTAGGTGTATGCCTGTGCGAGGGCTGTGTTTGCCTGCATGGGAACGCCCAGATATTTCCAATTTGACATTCATGTGGGTGCGGATGTGGGTGTAGGTGCGTGAGGGTACTGGTCCCTGAATGCACACTGTCTGTCCTGAATGAATGGCTGTCAAATTGGGAGCATCAGCTGTGTCCATGCAGCCTCTGCATCCCTGTTGACATAAATGGGACTGCCTGCATGGGGATGTATGGAACATCCCCATGTGAGCAAACCTGGCCTCCACATGCTTGAGTATGCCTGTGTGAATGAGGTCTCACTAGTAGTTTTCAGCTTTAGTAAAAGTGTAGTCTCTGTATGCCAGCCAATGTTTGCTAAGTGGCTTGTAGCACATTCAAACAGCTAAATCTTTATTGCCACAAGGAATTTGAATAAACACTTTGTGCGAAATGCATCAAGGTTGTGCTGTAGGTGTCTGTTCAGCTGTGCATATCTTCGGTTGAGCAAGATAACTATGCTGACTTATTTTCTGTAGCTCATATCAGATCCTCACTAGAACCTCTTTGATTATGTGAATACCTTAGTATATGTAATCTGAAAATGAAACATATTTGAACATGCAAGTAGCACTGGTTGACAAACTTTGCGATAAATAAATAACTTTTAATAGACTTTAAGAAGGAAGCAATAACATCCCTAGTATAAATACTGTAAAGGGTTTTCAGAAAGTAAATGCACAATAAAAACGTCTCATTGTCGGGAAACTTGTCAAAGTAAACTACAACATCTTCTAAAATTAGCCAAGTATTTTTGGTGTGTTCACATTTTGCGAATTGCTTTATTTGGTTGTCACGTAATTCCTGATTCCACAATCTAAGCAGACAAATAAAGCTGACATAAATTGTGCAATTTCCTTTGCACAGCATGGGACACAAAAGAATAAAATCACATAATGAAAATGAAAAGTATGTTTTAATTATATAAGGAAGCAGAAGTGGTTTCATTACCATGAAACAATATAGAATATTTTTATCAAATCATCAAATCAAAATTAGCATACTTGTAAAATTAAAAGGGAAGCATTTCCTGCTCATCAACTTTAATCTGCCAGTATCCTTTGTCCTTGTTCCGCCTGAGAAAAAGGGGTGGCAAAAAAGGAGGAATTTACTTATGTGCACTGAAGTAAAACTATCATTGACAACAGAAGCAAGTGTTAATCTCCTTTCCAAAGCCAAAAATTCTTCCAGCTTTACAATAATGGTTTTGAATCTGGAGGGTTTATATACATGGATGCAGCAGTATGGTTTCAGTACGGCTGTACTTGGCTGCAATGAATACAGTAATTCTTTCTATTTATTACAATACTGACACTATTTTTAAATCCCTAAATCCTGACAGAATAGTAGTAGAATAAGGGCTGACAATTCTGATATCCTTCTGGAGATGCTTGCTGTCTGTTACTTTTTTCCAATTAAACTTAGATAGGGTAAAAGTCCTTTTATTGTTCTGGGTCAATGACTAAGTTTTTAGGAAATGATAGCTAGGCATTCACAGGAAACTGTGAAGGAATGGCATGGCCATGGGGGGGGGGGGGGGTGGGATGGAGCCACACATAGCCAGGATGTTTTAAAATTGTGACAGTGGATACGGGGGAGAGGATCCCCCACCAACTGTCACAGGGAGGGTGGGTGCATGTCGAGTATTTTACATGTACAACCCAAATAATGGTGTAACATATAACATGTTCAGAAAGGGGAACTTAGCCTAACTTGAAGACCAGGCCTATTTCTGACATTTTTAAATAGGGGAAAAACTATTGCACTTTCTAAAAACAATGACAAAATCAGCTGAAGGCACTACAATAACAATATTGTTAAAAAGACTATACATACAAAATGCTGCACTAAAATTGATATAGAATACTATTTCTGACATTTGTTACTAGCAAGTTAAAATCAGTATTTTTTGCTAGAAAATGTCTTAGAACCCCAAACATTATATACAGTGGGTACGGAAAGTATTCAGACCCCCTTAAATTTTTCACTCTTCGTTATATTGCAGCCATTTGCTAAAATCATTTAAAGCGGAGTTCCACCCAAAAGTGGAACTTCCGCTTTAGGGAGTCCTGACCCCCCGACATGCCACATTTGGCATGTCATTTTTTGGGGGGGGGAGCGGGTACCTAGTTTTGACAGGTACCCGCTCCCACTTCCGCTCGGAGCGCCGCGGCGCCCTGAGCGGAAGTTCTCCTCTCCCCCTCCCTCCCTGCAATCTTCTGGGACACGTCAGAGGTCCCAGAAGATTGCCGGCCAATCACGGCGCGCAGCGCAACTCGCGCATGCGCAGTGGGTACCCGGCTGTGAAGCCGCAAACTGTAACAGCCGGGTGCCCACAGCAGTGATGCCGGCGCCGAGGGAGAGGATCGAGGCTTCCGGCGGCCGCATCGCTGGACCGTTGGACAGGTGAGTAAATGGCTGGAACTCCGCTTTAAGTTCATTCTTCTTCCTCATGAATGTACACATAGCACCCCATACTGACAGAAAAACACAGAATTGTTGACATTGTTGCAGATTTATTAAAAAAGAAAAACTGAAATATCACATGGTCCTAAGTATTCAGACCCTTTGCTCAGTATTTAGTAGAAGCCCCCTTTTGATCTAATACAGCCAGGAGTCTTTTTGGCAAAGATGCAACAAGTCTTTCACACCTGGATTTGGGGATCCTCTGCCATTCCTCCTTGCAGATCCTCTCCAGTTCTGTCAGGTTGGATGGTAAACGTTGGTGGACAGCCATTTTTAGGTCTCTCCAGAGATGCTCAATTGGGTTTAAGTCAGGGCTCTGGCTGGGCCATTCAAGAACAGTCACTGAGTTGTTGTGAAGCCACTCCTTCGTTATTTTAGCTGTGTGCTTAGGGTCATTGTCTTGTTGGAAGGAAAACCTTCGGCCCAGTCTGAGGTCCAGAGCACTCTGGAGAAGGTTTTTGTCCAGGATATCCCTGTACTTGGCCGCATTCATCTTTCCCTCGATTGCAACCAGTCGTCCTGTCCCTGCAGCTGAAAAACACCCCCACAGCATGATGCTGCCACCACCATGCTTCACTGTTGGGACTGTATTGGACAGGTGATGAGCAGTGCCTGGTTTTCTCCACACATACCGCTTAGAATTAAGGCCAAAAAGTTCTATTTTGGTCTCATCAGACCAGAGAATCTTATTTCTCACCATCTTGGAGTCCTTCAGGTGTTTTTTAGCAAACTCCATGCGGGCTTTCATGTGTCTTACACTGAGGAGAGGCTTCCGTCGGGCCACTCTGCCATAAAGCCCCGACTGGTGGAGGGCTGCATTGATGGTTGACTTTCTACAACTTTCTCCCATCTCCTGACTGCATCTCTGGAGCTCAGCCACAGTGATCTTTGGGTTCTTCTTTACCTCTCTCACCAAGGCTCTTCTCCCCCGATAGCTCAGTTTGGCCGGATGGCCAGCTCTAGGAAGGGTTCTGGTCGTCCCAAATGTCTTCCATTTGAGGATTATAGAGGCCACTGTGCTCTTAGGAACCTTAAGTGCAGCAGAAATCTTTTTGTAACCTTGGCCAGATCTGTGCCTTGCCACAATTCTGTCTCTGAGCTCTTCAGGCAGTTCCTTTGACCTCATGATTCTCATTTGCTCTGACATGCATTGTGATCTGGAAGGTCTTATATAGACAGGTGTGTGGCTTTCCTAATCAAGTCCAATCAGTATAATCAAACACAGCTGGACTCAAATGAAGGTGTAGAACCATCTCAAGGATGATCAGAAGAAATGGAAAGCACCTGAGTTATGAGTGTCACAGCAAAGGGTCTGAATACTTAGGACCATGTGATATTTCAGTTTTTCTTTTTTAATAAATCTGCAACAATGTCAACAATTCTGTGTTTTTCTGTCAGTATGGGGTGCTATGTGTACATTCATGAGGAAGAAGAATGAACCTAAATGATTTTAGCAAATGGCTGCAATATAACAAACAGTGAAAAATTTAAGGGGGTCTGAATACTTTCCTTACCCACTGTATATATATATATATATATATATATATATATATATATATATTAGCAGTGACCCTAGAGAATAAAATGTCTATGCAATATTTTATGTCACACTGCATTTGCATAGCAGTCTTTCAAATGCACTTTTTTTTTTTTAAATACACTTCAATAAATACAAAAAAAAAACTAAACTAAACAGTAAAGGCCCATTTTTTGGGGATAATGTGAAATGTGAGGGTTACGCTGAGTAAATGGACACCTAACATATCACGCTTTAAAATTGCGTGCACTCATAGAATGGCGTCAGACTACAGTATTTAAACATCTCCATAGGCGACGCTTTAAAACATGTTAATTGTTACCTGTTTAGAGTTACAGAGAAGATCTTGCACTAGAATTATTTATTTCACTCTAACGATCACGGCGATACCTCACATGTGTGGTTTGAACACGGTTTACATTTGTGGGTGCGGTTTACATTTGCGCTTGCTTTGGCACGTGAGCACAAAGCGATAAGGCGATTTTAGAAAGAAAACAAATGTTCTTATTCATTTTATTTTTTAAATTTTTACACTGTCCCTTTAAAAAAATAATGTTTCTGATCACGTTTATTGCTGTCAAAAGGTATGCTAACATCCCTTGTGACAGTAATAAAGGCAGTGACAGGTACTCTTTATGGAGGGATCGGGGGTCTAAAAGACCCCAGACCCCTCCTCTGCACTTCAAAGTATTAAAAACGTCAAGATCAGCATTTTTGAATACTTTGGACTTTTTAAAACTGGCGCCATTGGCTGCTGAGTAAACCGGAAGTGACGTTGTGATGTTGCTTCTGGGTTACTACATCGGAGACCTGATCAAAGCCGATTTCATCTTTGTTCGGGTCTCTGGCCAGCTGGCAGACATTCAGAAGGTGGCGGGAAAGGGAGATGTCCCCTCCCACTGCTTGTAATAACAGCTAAGTGGCTGCTTAGCCGCATCAGTTGTTATTACACGAAGGCCGACTGTCAGCTCTAAATAAAAACATACTGGGGTGATGCCTCTAGCTGCAGGTATCCCCCTGGAAAAAACACTTAAGCAAAATACATACAGGTACATGATTTTGCAGCAATTGGTTAAAGAAAATGGCCACTGCTTTTAGTGCCAACCGCTAAGCGTCTTTTGACTCATTGTTGGCCCATGTATACTGTTCAAATTTGTATTACCTTTGACTGCACAATTTACACAAGGCATTTGTATTTAATTTCTGTAACCTGTGAACATTACTTTTGCATGAAAAAGGGTGAGTTTTTCGCTTTACTTTATTCAAACACTTTGTGCATATCATAAATGTATGAGCAAATAAAATTTCAATAACAGAATACATATATTCATTGCATGCAAGGTTGTGTTTTTGTGAATATTTCTAAAAAGGGGGTACATAGCTTTCATGAGACCCTTAAAGGGGTCAGTGAATAAACAGGTTAAGAACCAATGCTCGAAAGCCTTCTTCAAAATGCCCACTGCTCAGGAGAGGACTGGACCAGGGGGCAATTGCCCTCTGGGCTGCTCTAATGCCCCATAAAAAGGTTGCACTGCTTCTGCCACAAACATGCCTAAAGGATTTCTGATAAAGAAAAGTAAAAAGTCCCTGCCGCTTTCACCTACTGGGTGCGGGTTGAAGACAAAGACAGAGCGCAGCCCCCCCCCCCCCTGCATGGATGGTGTAAACTATGTCTGAGCAGAGGCCGGTTCCATGCCCCACTGGAGCCCCAAACGAGCTGTCCCAGGTCCCCCAACTGCCCCCTGCTGGCAAGGTTGGAAACCAGGTTTCGGCGTGAGTAGAGAGTACCTTGAGCAGAGCTTCAGCCTGGAATGGGGGTCAGGAGGAAGCTGGGAAGAGGGAGAGTGGGAGGAGGGCTGAGTCGCTGCACCATGGGCCTCTGGTTTGTACTTGCCCCCTGGGCTGAAAGTTGCCAGTCAGCCTCTGCCACTGCTTCAGGGTAACCTTATCCCATAATACAATTTGTGGTCAAATAAGTATAATCACGTGATAGAGGGGCAATGGTGAAGAAGAGTAAGCTACATGTGCAAATTTATTAATCTATTGAGAGATTTAACTATTTGCTGACTATTGCCTGAATAGGCCTGAGCCACGCAGGAATGTTTAATAAATCAATCCTGCTACTAAACTGCAAGAAATGAATTGCTATGTGGAGCAAATGATCACTAAGCATATCAAATAAATGCTTCACAAGTACATGTAGTATGTTGTAGAGATAACACTCCACAGAAATCCCACTGGTGAGTTTATTATGTACGGTATATCCCCATCCTTAAGCTAAGCCCTTTGACGTGTTTCACCCATTCTAGGTCATTTTTTGAATTTTGTATTGAGCAAGCTTAGCTCTCATGACCTGCACCCTGAGCAGTTGACTTCCTGAGAGGCTGTTTGAGGAGCTTGGAGCAGTGCAGTTTTTCTTTTGGCATGTTGTAGAGATAAAGTGTACAGAAATTGTAAGATAAATCATAGCTACATATATAGCATACTCCATATGGGGCCTTTGTTCCATTTATTTTGAGATCCTATATTACATCTAGTGATTTGGTAGCAGGACTGAGCTAGTAACTTAATAATGTGACTGTCGGAAGGTGGTTAACCACTTCTGGACTGGAGGAATTTACCCCCTTAATGACCAGGCCATTTTTTGCGATACAGCACTGCGTTACTTAATTGACAATTATGCGGTCATGCGACGCTGTACCCTAATAAAATTGATGTCCTTTTTTTCCCATAAATAAAGCTTTCCTTTGGTGGCATTTGATCACCTCTGCAATTATTTGTTGCGCTATAAACAAAAAAAAGAGTGACAATTCTGGAAAATATATATATATATATATATATATATATATATATATATATATATATAAAATTTACTTTCTGCTATATAACATTCCCAATAAAAAAATAAATAAAAATCAAATGTTTTCATCATTTTAGGCCAATTGTTATTCTGCTACATATTTTTGAGGGGACCAGTGACATTACTACAATAATCAGTGCTAAAAATATGCACTGTTACTGTAATAATGACACTGGAAGGGAAGGGAAGGGGTTAACACCAAGTTAAATGTGTCCCTAGGGGGTGCTTTATAACTGTGTGGGGGTGGACTTGCTGCATAAACACAGAGACATGTGTTCCTAAATAACCCCTGTGTTCATAACTGAGAGAACAGCGGTCTGCTGTGTTTACAACGGCAGACCTCTGTTCTGTCTCCACAGGGAGAGCTCGTAATCGCAGCTGCTGGACCTGCTGATTTGCTTCCCCTGTGGCAAATGGGCACACAGCTTGCTAGCGGTCCCGGGAAGTGACATACAGGTACGTCATTTCGCAGGACAGAGCCGACCTGCTTCTATAAAACTACGGCTGCTGGTTAGCAAGCGTTTAAAGTGGTTGTATAGGCACAAAGTTTTTCTATGCATGCAGGTAAAAAAAAAACCTTCTGTGTGCAGCAGCCCCCTAATACTTACCCAAGCCCCCTCTCGATCCAGCGATGTCCACAAGTGCCTTGCCTCTGTGTCATGCACAGCCAGGGAGCCAATCAGGAGATGGAGGGGGCAGGGCTGAGTTGCGGTTCCACATGTGAATGGACACACAGAGTCGCGGGTCCGGAGCACGCCTGTTTGGGTGCCCCCCGAGCAAGTTAACTTTAGAGTTGGGGCACCCAGCAGGAGGGAGGAGCCAGGAGAATAAGTATAACATAATTGTTATTTAATAAAAAAAACAAGACTTTAATATCACTTTAAATCAAGAGGCACATATGGAACGTAGTCTTAAGGGCTCCATCACACTATCAGTGGCGGCCCACATTTTTCGACTTTGGATAAACAGAGTCACCACTGTGGCACAAACTGCAGAAAGCAATTGTGTTCTATGTGCTCTTGACACAGTAATGTTGGGGTAATGCGTGGTGCGGTGAGCTCAGTGCCATCTTAAGAACATTAAAGGGCCTGTGCAATGCAGTGCACTGAGGCCCTGCCTACACAATCACTCACGAGAATAAAAATGAACATTATTGATGAGGGGATATTTATTGGCATAGCAGTGCCAGGCTAATGACAGCTTCCAAGTTGGGCAGCTGGGTCCAGTAAACACACGGACGGGAGTCAGACTCCACTGTCCTGTGTGTGCGCCTGTTCCTGTGGAGGCGGACAGACATTCCTACAGTTGTGGGCTCCCCCACCATGGCCCAAGTGGCCTGACAGCAGTGCAGGGCTGACAGGCGCTTGCCACCCGCTAAGTTCGGTGGCAAGATGCACACGGGAATCGGGACTAATGCTTGGCTGGGGTTGGGTCATTGGGCAGGTGGGTCCCCCTGGGCAAGTGGGGCCCCCGGGCAACTTCCCAGCATGCCCATTCAGTAATATGGCCCTCTGAGAGCTACATAGCAGCACACTGGATGACACAGCATGTCACCGCACAGCAGCAATACACGTCAAATACTATTAGAGGAAAAAAAATTAGAAGTGCAATCTGCTGAACACGCATCACACTGCTCCCTGCCGAAGCTGTCAGTGTCACTACTCTCTCTGAAAAATACTGTGTTTTAATGGATAGGCTAGCATGAAAGTAGCCTAAAAGGTGATTGTTGGGTGGTCTCTAAATAGACCCTTCATTTGTGCTTTGTAAATCATGCAATTACTGCTAATAACATTTGTGTGAAATATTAAGGGACATTTTTTGCACAAATTCTAGATAATATACATAATTTCCTAAAAAATGAAGCCCTCAGCATTCTATTAACTTAACAATTAAATAGTAACTATGGCTATTAAAGTAAGCAGAACTTGAGAAAAGGGGCAATCAAACAGCTGGAAAATAAACCTGAGAAAATGCTGTGATGTGCCTTGCATTGCTTTTGATCTTTTGAAATGTGCACATATGCTGTATGAGCAGGATTCTCTCTACCAGTTGTTGCCTTATGAGGAGGTAATGTGTATTCTAAATAGATGTGTGTGTATATAGACTTAGTGGTATGAGATATTGGGTTTTGGTTTTTACTAATAGTTTGATGTACTCATTTGTGTGAACACAGTTTGCAGGCTTTAGTATAAGAAATTCATTGATTTACCAATGTACAGGAATGTTAGGTTAGGCTAAACAAGTACTGATGTACAGGAATGTTAGGTTGGGCTAAACAAGTGTGTGTCCTTAAAGATGTTCTGCTATTTACCCGTCATAAACTTGTATGCGGGAAAGGACAACACCTTAATTCAATTCTTTTTTGCAGATTTTACAGGGTAATAATTTAGACCAGGCTGTTTCACTTCCTTAGTTATCTCTGCCTCCAAAGACGCTCTCTTTAGGTATGCAATGAAGGTGGCCATCTGTGCAGGACTGGACAAATTGCTCAGGATATGATGACCTGGTGTTATTGTCCCCCCCCCCCCCCCCCCAGCGAGGAGGTGCTAGCGAGGAGCTGAGTTATGCTAATGCTAGGAGATGGGAAATTGTCCAATCCTGGATGAGATACACCCAGTGGGAAGAGAGGGGTAAGGTAGCTCCTCCAATCAGGATGGCCCTATGCAAGACTATGAGAGATAGGTTTATATTAGTTAAGTCTTGAGAGAGAACGGGCCATTGAGAGAGGGGCCATTGTGTGCATGGTAATTATGGAATATACCTCTTGCACTTATGTCTAAAGGTTTGTCTTATGTCTTTTCTCTCTCTTTGTTTGTATTTAGTAATATGTGAGCTCTCTTAATAATATTTCTTGTATGTAACTAGATAGATTGGATTTTGTTAGACTTCCTCACTATGTACTAATACACTTCTGTTGTTGTGTCAAAGCTTTCACTCATTGTTGAAGAACTCTCATTTACCAAATCATATCAGGAAAATATGAAATAGCACAATATATATATTTTGGTAACCCATTTTTTCAACTAATATTTTCTGTCTAACAGACACCTATTATTGTTAACATTAAATAGAATTTGCTGTACATTTCTATTGGGCATACAAACAAACACAATAGAAACGAGTCAAGAAGATGAAATAGCTCTTCAAAGCTTGCAATCTAGGGGTATAGTTATTATTTCTGCATTGTGGCTTGTATTGTAATGCTGTTCTTGTATTGCACAGTGCATCGCCCGTCATCTAATAATGGCATAGTCTTACCCAGTTCTACCCTGCTTTTTTTTTTTTTTTTTTGAAAATCCACTAAAAATATTGCAAGGATTATGAGACGTTAGATTAAAAAAAAAATCCTACTTGCTGCCAGCCTAGTGAAGTCATCAATTGGCTAATTTTGTGTTTTAAAATAGGACAATGTTCCATACGATTACTCTTTTCAGAGCACCTATTCAGAATCAGACATATTGGAGTCCGATACTGCCTGAATGATAATATTGCATTGTAGTATAATTACTTGTAGGCACGTAGAGGTTGGAGGACCAGAGAATTAGCAAAATCAGGGTACCGGTAAACCAACTGTGGACTCATCCAATTATGGACTTAACCTGAGCAGGTATGCAAGGGCAATAGCAAGCTGTAGTTAGGGAAAAAGGATGTTTGAAACATGTTTGCACTAACTTTTGGACCATGATTGTCATTATGTTCATTTAGTTAGTAAAGCTTTGAAATTTTGCTTCGCCTGGTCTGAAGTTATTAAGAAAGCGGTGTAATGCTAGTAAGCAGCACACATAGTCTACATCTCTGGTCACTAAACACATTGGGGTATGAAAACATCAGTACAAGAGTTCATACAGTGTGAAGACACAAGTGGTTACCAAGGGTAACAAAGGTTTAGCAAGCAGCCCTCAATGAAGCATGTACATGTGGCGGGTGAGATAGCCTCTTGCAGAGAGGGAGATGTTGTTGGCACTCCTTCAGCAGAAAATCATCTGCCAGAGCAGATCTTCACTGCTGGGGCCCTCAACTTGTACACAGGTATGGAAGAGAAAGTGTTAAGGGAAGTGCATGCATGGAGTCCATGCTAGGTACACAGTGGGACCCCATATTGTTAGTGGAGGTGAGGTAGCAGTGATACACTGGACAGGTGAAGAGTATATTGGCTGTGTGTCCCTCTTAAAGGCAGCCATGACAGTGACCGTGTCTATCAACATGGGACGGGAGAGTTAAACAAACTACAGTCATATGCTCAAATGTACTCAGTGCTCAGCACAAAGGTCAAGGTAGACCATGTGCAAGGCAAGTGACCCTGCCTAGCATAGCCCAGAAGAACCCACTGTGGGGTAGGCCTCACATTTGACCCACATGTGGCACCCAACGAGGAGGGGAGCATGGAGGAGGTACCACCCGCCTATACCCCACAAACACTATTCATTTTCTATCTAAAATATACATTGAATGTTACTATGCTGTACATAAGAAGAAATGTATACTGTATCAATCTTCTCTCACTTTGACCACCCAGATATTTGATTTCACTACTGATAGCATATTTCTTACAAGCAGTAAGTATGTACTTTTGTTCAAATCCAAATCTTAAAGTGGAGTTCCACTCTAAATTTATACTTACCTCCATCTTCTCGCTCCGGGTCACCTGAAAAACAAATGGATAATCGCATTTTTTTTTTACTTACCTCGTATAGAAGAAAATATACTTACCTTACTTCCTTCTTCCTCCCCTCGGCGACCACGGCCCGTTGTCACTTCCTGGCTTTGCAATGATTCCTGGGAGCTGAACGTCATCGCTCCCAGGAATCATTGCGCCTGCACCAGCCCCGTCATCAGTTCCGGGGCGCGCGCGTCATTCCCTTCTAAACAGCTTGTGGGCATGCCCAGAAGCTGTGGAGGGATGACGTGCGCGCACCGGAAGTGACGGCGGGGCCGGTGCAGTGCATCTAGGGACCGAAGAAGATGGAAGAGGATGCAGAAGAGGATCGCGCTGGCTTCAAGCTGCCCACACCTGAGATGGCAGCACTGGACAATACTTTTTCAAGGTAAGTATTTCTCCTAAAAGGTAAGTGCAACCCGGGACAGATCAGAGGCTAGCCATTGTGGAATGTACTAGCCCTGACTGTCCCGGGGGTATTTTTATTAAAAAAAGTATTCCCAGGGTGGAACTCCGCTTTAATTCTAAGTCTGTTTGAACATAAGATGAAACCATGTGAAGAATTATTTCAAAATTAATAGTAGATGTTCCCCTAAAAATGATAAGGTAATTGCTGTCTCTGTTTCATTGTTAAAGTGGAACTAAACCCTCCTATTATTTTTCAGCCAAGGAAGCTGCCATCTTAGCCTCTGTTTGATCTTCAACTGCCATGATGCTGCACATGTGATCAGTTATGACACCAACTATCAGTTTAATGGAGAGCACAACCAATGTGACAGTTACATTCCCGACACATGACAGGAATGTAACTGTTTTTATAAACTGGTAAATCAATAAGTTTTGTTCCTCTTTAAGTCTGGTGAATTAATTAAGCTTCATTAAAGTGGAGTTCCAGCCATTTACTCACCTGTTCAACGGTCCAGCGATGCAGCCGCCGGAAGCCTCGATCCTCTCCCTCGGCGCCGGCATCACTGCTGTGGGCACCCGGCTGTTACAGTTTGCGGCTTCACAGCCGGGTACCCACTACGCATGCGCGAGTCGCGCTGCGCGCCGTGATTGGCCGGCAATCTTCTGGGACCTCTGACGTGTCCCAGAAGATTGCAGGGAGGGAGGGGGAGAGGAGAACTTCCGCTCAGGGCGCCGCGGCGCTCCGAGCGGAAGTGGGAGCGGGTACCTGTCAAAACTAGGTACCCGCCCCCCCCCCCCCAAAAAATGACATGCCAAATGTGGCATGTCGGGGGGTCAGTACTCCCTAAAGCGGAAGTTCCACTTTTGGGTGGAACTCCGCTTTAAGCTCAATTGTCGGAAGTAGTAAGTGTCACATTAACAGAACAGAAAGACCTATTTCAATACTGCCTGCACCCGTTTCTACTTTAGAGTGAAGAAGAAACTAGTGCAATTCTGAACATGATTAACAGAGGGAAATATTGTGGTTTTCCATATAGAAAACTGCCCTAGATTCCAGCCAGGTTTGACTTTGTCACACGCAATTTGAACAGTCTACTGACAGTGCACATCCCTCTCTGTGCCTGTGCACTACACGAGCAGAGCCTGCAGGATTAACACCCTCTTCCTCCCTCCGCTCTGAGCTGAGCAGGGGATGGGGACAGCAGAGAGATCAGAGCATGCAGCTCCAGCTCTCTGTTCTTTTTGCTGTGTGTTATTGCCTGTCACAGAACTGATCGCTCCTAATTAACAAAGGGGTTTTCACACATTTTGTTAATTACATAATTGGTAAGATTGAATAAAGACAATAGTCAATTCAGTTCAACCCATGTAGGTGTACGTGTGTCAGTGTCAATAATTATTTCCCATATCCCTGTTGTGTACTTTACCACTTGCCAACTGCCCCACACAGATTTACTGAGGCAGGGTGGATCGGCTGCGCATAATCACGTAGATCTACGTGATAATGTGCATGCGGTCTGTGTGGCGTGCGCGCACCGCCGGACCCATGCTCCCGCTGTGATTAGACACAGCGGGAGGCAGACCGCGGGAGGTGCAGTTTCGATCGCCGCCGGCCTCCCGTGATCTTTGGGGAAACTGACATGAGAGCCCCCTGCCTTTTTAAACAAGGCAGACGACTCTCCTGTAAGACAGGCACAGTGAGATTGTGTGTCTCAGCTAAGCTGAAACACCAATTTCTGTGTGCCTTTCACAGAGCCCTCCCCACAGTTAGTAAGCACAATTAGGCTCACACTAAACACCTTGATCACCCCCAGTATTAACCCCTTCCCTTGAGTTCTGAAATGCCATGAAGCCCCTACATGAATGGCATTCTAGAACTCCCATGTATCATTCTCACGTTAATAATTATTGATTTTGTTTTGTTTTTTACATTACTATTTTTGTATTATTACAAGCCAATATACTCAAGTCCCTGGCGCACAAACGCCATCCAAAGAATCCTTCAATGGAATGGCCTACTTTTTTTTTTGTTTTTGAGCCACCATATTATTATGGTGACCTCACTTCCACTTTGCGCTGCAGTTTAGACCACACAGAGCTCACACTCTCAGCTGGGCATGCTCCCAACACAGTGTGTGCCGGTGATGGGATGACGCGTGATGACATCACGTCCCTCGTAGGGACGTGGTTACGCTGCACGCCCTCACATCGAGGGGATCCCTATAATGCTGATTACCCATTTTTCAGGACACTACCCGACTGTGTTCGCATTTGTCATAAGCTCCATCTCATTTCCTTGATTCCTGGTATTACGCCCTAATCCAGATAAGTACTTCTAAACACTCAGCTAACAAACACACCAGCATATGTTGGATGGTGTGATGGCAATACGCTTCTTATGTCTCCTCAACTTGGATGAGGTATGCACATACTATCATGTATTTTCAGAACTTTCTCCCTACAGCTTTTTAGAGTATTGGATAATGGCTGACCAAGGCTATATTGAGCATTTTTAAGGACACGTATACTAGAATAATTTGTATCAGTCTCCACCCAACAGTAATAGCTTTCATTATTGGAACTGTTCCGTTATGGTTGCAGTTACCATTATTTTTTGGTAAACCATACATCCTATACATTTTTCTATATAATTTCTTTATATATTCATATATACAAAATCATTGAGCCAATGTTTTGTTTTTTATTGTTGCAGCAGCTGACCACAGGGCTTTTGGTTTATATTACCTGCCCCGGATCCTTGTGACTTGAGTACAATTTAGCGGCTTCTTAGCACACATTTTGGCCTGGTATGGCTGACCATGTTATTGGGTTTCTTGCCAAGAAACTCCAGCATTTGATATCTCGGTGAAAACTGAGAATTTTGATTGGACTGCTGGGTGAAATCCTATTGGGCATGTAAGTACTGTGCAATGTTATGAACGATCAGCAGCACAGTATATATCTACTATTTTGATACACTTATTGAATTTATGTACTAATATTTGTATTTATATCTAGATCCGTTGTCAAACTTTGTTGTCACCTCTGAAGAAGGACATTACACTCAACAAGTCCGCAACATGTTAGGTGTCATTATGTACTGTTAGACAACAATTCCCATCAACTTTACAAAGTCTAGTGGTATGGTTAAATATACACATGTCCCATACCCCAATAACACATTTTGTAACACATTTGTAACACATTTTTTTTACATTTTTTTACATTTTTTACATTTTTTGTAACACATTTTTACTTTTAATTTTTTGATATGTATATACAATAAAATACAAATTTACTATATTGGTTTTTGTCAATAGTCCATGAGTGGCTAATGATGCAAACGAGCCTTCTTAGGGCTAGGAGCAAAATAGCTCAAAAGGCAATGCTTTTTGTGGACAATACAGATCTCAAAGAAATCTTTACTGGAGAGGAGCATGGAAGTCTACAAGCAATATTTACGGACATGAAGAAAGTCTACATGGCAGTCTTTTTTGGGAAAGTAAAGCAGTCTCTACTTCAAAAGACAATAACATTACAACTACAAAAAATTCCCCCCAAAAACCATAAAATAACACAAAAGCTTATTTTGTAAACATCTAGGAGCTTATCCAGATTGAAAAACTGAGAAAAATGCACATTAAGGTTTATTGAGGACGATAGTTTCAAACTGGATTTTCTTTCCAGTTAACTCACAGGCAAATTCTGCCAACTGTCAATTAACAGTTTCCAATTAGTCTAAAATGCCAGCCAACACAGACTGATAGATTATACAGCAAAAGATACATAAATATCAAATATTTTCTGAACACAGCAACATACTTGGTTGTGGATATTATTAGTTGTACTTCTACAAAGTTCCTTTTTTTTTTTAGGTTTAGTGGCCCTTGGAGGATCTAATGAACACGAGCTATCGGCACATGTGTTCATTTAATCTGTACACTTATTGGAGAATTTCATTTTTATATGGCCATTGACTATCACCCTCATTCTTCCTATATTTCTAGTACTCTGTACAATATGTTCCCTCAATATTTATTCCAGTATTATTGTTTTACTGGGAGAAGTTTGTCAAGAATAAAAGGCAGCCCGGAACTTGCTTTGGGACTGGAAATATGGAAAAAATGTGTTTCCGTACTTTGACAAGCTGTTTCTTTTTATAGGACCTCTTCCTGTTTTCCACAGATATAAACAACAGCAATAAAAATGGCATACAAGTGTAGAAAGGACAGACAGGAAATGAAGAGGAGAATATCAGTCAAAGGGCTTGCGCTCATTTGACAGCGCATCATACAATAAACCAGAAATGTCTCATATAGGCTAAAGTAAGCATGCACATTTTCATCTGAAGATCTAGATGGAATGTTTTTTTCCATCATTTCAGAAAGATTAGATTTGTTAAAAATGTCATATTAAAATGGTAATGCATGAGAAACATTCCTGGATATAATCACAACGTTGTAAACAAGCTTATAGTGTTATTACCATTATATACTGTACATTAGCGGCCTTTTGGACATAAATGGATTTTGTTTCCTGTAATAAAGCAAACAATGATGCTACAACCATTGACATACCTGGAACTCACAGGGCCCCTTAGCAAACATTTTATGAGGTCCCTTTGCCAAACAGAAAAAAAAAAAAAAAAACAGTGGCATGTGCTACAGCATATATTATTTTGTTTTTAATGCCCCCTATACTGGTAGCCAGTAGGATCAAGAAGGTTACCTTGAAAATGTCACTTTACATTGGTGGCCAGTAGGATAAAGAATGCTCCTAAAGGTTTCTGGTGAGTAGAAGGAACAATGCTCTCTGTACCTGTGATCAGTAGGAAAATAAATGCCCCTTTACATGGGTTGTAAATAGCAGGAATAATGCCCCCATATGTGGGTAGTCAGTAGGAGTAGGTAGGCTGGCAGGGCAACAGGGTAACTATGAAAAGTAGAGTAAATCCTCACATGGAGTAGTGATTACCACACATGTCAACATACTTATACAAAGCAGGGTCATAATCACACTGTTTGTTGACACTTGGGGCAGTCATTTACTCCCAGAAACATTGCATGCAATGGATATATAGTTACTTTATGTCCCAAAGTTAGGAGATGGCACCTGTCAGTTTTCAGAAGAAAGAGCAGGTGAATCAGAAATCAATGTTTCTCAGGGTCTGTGATCTCAACTGGGTCGTAGGTTACAGGGAGGGAAGACCAGCCAATTTCTGTTTACTGATCTTTCCTATGGGACGAGGACTCTGTCACTTCCAGTTGTTGCTGTTACTTACTTGGTATAACCTCATCTTTTATATTTTACAAAAAAAATGAGTTAACTAAAGTATTTGTGTTCACTAAAATTGACTGGAAGTAGTGTATTCTGTACTGAAAGTTTTGGAAAGTTTGAAAATATTGGAACTACACTATTTTCTTCTACAGTATCTCTGTTTTCCAAAAATGTGTACTGTTTATGGGTTCTAACTAATCCTAAAGCCTAATTTTTTTTTAACATTTTTGCAAAAACAATTTTGGCAGTAAAAAGGTCAAAGCTCTGCATTTTTACCTTGATACATTGTAATTTTACAATAATTGTTTTTTGCTGCATGTTTAGTTACACACAAGTGACTACAGAGGTCTTCTTTGTACTATTATTTACTTTTAAAAGACAAAATAACCTAAAAATATTTGATCAGAAGAGAAAGGGCTCTTTCACACGGCCGCTCCGATTTCTTCTTCCACTGCGGCACTTTTTTTTTTTTCACGGACATATGTCCGCATATCATCCCATCCATTTGCGGAGGATATATGGACATAATGTATGTCTATGGGGATTGCGGATGTCAGCGGATGAAACCGCTGACATCCGATTTTGCATCTGTTCCGTTTTTTTTAACGGAAGAATAATAGGGTTCTGTTCCGTTCCAAAAAACGGAACAGAACTGAAAGGACACAAATCGGATGTCAGCGGACATCCGAAATCCCATTGACATGCATTATGTCCATATATCACCCGCAAACGGATGGGGTGATATACGGACATACGGAACGCCCGTGTGAAAGAGCCCAAAGTAGCCCAAAACAATAGCCAACGTACATTAAACCAGATGTGAAAATAGCCTGAAACAATAGCCTTAAAGCATTTGACCACAAGACAATGTACCCTGAAAACATTTGATATTGCCCCATTTTCACAACAGCTGGTTAATTTGCATGGAACAAATGAGCATGAAGTTCTACTGGACAAATAGCTTTGCAATTATTTTTTTTTTATAAATAGACCCCTTAGTGTCTCTGTCAAAAGTCCCTATTAGCAGCTCATCCTACAGCAGCTACCTTGGTTACTGCTCGTACTGAGCCCTATGTGTCTGTGCCTCTGCCTGGTTGGAAAATGCATAGTTTCAGAACTACAGCATATGGACTGCAAGCCAAGCCAGGACAGGATAAACATCCCGACCCCTCCTGCTCCCCATGGGCCACCTCTGCTGCGAGCCACATAGGATCCATGTGAATTGCTATGGCAGTAGTTATGCCACTGCATACAGAACCTAGTCTTAGTTTCTTCCAAAAGACAGCACCAGAATATCAAAAACAGATATCTGGTCTGATGTACTGCTTCTTGTAATATAACAATTACAAAACAAAAGGCCAGTGGTTGATTTTGAATCAAACATGACAAATATCCTGATAAGAATCTACAGTAATTTATTAAATATATCTACTTGGTACTTGGTCATAGTATGAACCCATCATCAGTTTTTTTATTTTTTTTCCCATGACTAAGTGATTCTTAACTGTATGTCAATAAATGGTTTACACTGTACTTAGAAGCAACTTCCTCTTTCCTTTTTTATTAACCGGTTTGGGCAGTCTAAGGAGATAGTTTAGAAAACCGGGGAACAAAAAAGTGGTGTTGTTGCCCATATTTAAGAGATGTGCCTAAAACGTTTACTCTGAGCTAGAAAACTACAAAGAGCATGTAGCATAATTTGCCATTTGCCCACTTTTTCCCCTAAATTTAGTATACAAAAAAAGTTATATAAAATTTTCCTATTTTATAAGTTAAACATGGTCACTTGATGATGCTTAGTGCACGCACAAGCACAACAGCTGAAGCCCCGTGTATTGCTTAGCCCTGAACATTGGCTGTGCCATCTGAATTGCCAACATAAGATTTACTTAACTTTCAGCAGGTGCCACTTCAGTAGTGAACACTGCCATTAGCTGCAGATGTAAGCCATCATTTCTCCATTAGCTAATTTTTTCTTTTTTGCCTAAAGCCCATAATTTTCTTCTGTAAAGCTTTCAAATCATTAACTACGACACAGTGATTAAACTATACTAAATTAAAGAAAATTAATGTTTACGTACACAACATTAAACATATATATTTATATATAAATCGTCTGGTGCTGTTCTTGATGGAAAGGTTTAGGATATGTTAAAATCAAATAAATAGCATATAATAAATGAGAAGGGATTTAATCCCAGCGCGAAGTGTGCAAGTTTCCTCTGTGCAGTGTTCCATATATTTTTTTTACCAAGGGTTAGCTTATTTCGATGGTAAAATGCCATTCATACCTTTAATGTATATGTATTTCACTGTAAAGCATGCATTAGGAGACACTAAAATGGACTGTGTTTAAAATTTTATATTGTGATACTTTTTCATTCAATATGAAGCACATATGTAAGAGCCCATTCACACTAGCACGACTTGTGAGGCGACTTGTGTAGCCCCAGGTCGCTTGACATAACAAAAGCAATGTTAATCAATCAGTGCCGTCTTAATTGGCACTACTGAAGTCACTCCGACTTCAGAAAAGGGTCCTGTACTACTTTGAGGTGACCTGTGATCCGACTGTCCCATATACTTCAATGGGAGTCGCCTCCTTATCTTAACTGACACGACTTGTTATCAGACTTTCCAGGAAGAAGAAAGAGATTAGCCAGGCATTCCCCACAGACAAAGTCGCCTGTCTCTTCAAAGTAGTGCACAAGTCTCTTCCAAGTCTCTTCCAAGTCTCTTCCAAGTCTCTAAACAAGTCTCTAAACAAGTCTCTTGAAGTCACGGGGCGACTTTCTAGTTGTGGTAGTGTGAACCGGCTCTAAATGGTCAGTGTTACATAAGTACCTATAACAAATAAACAATTTTTTATTATGAATAAAATGGGGATACGTTAGACCCTTTCTTAGGTCTTATGGGAAGAGAAAATCTTCTCAGCAGGAAAAAAGGAAGCAATATTGTCTGGTGGACCAACAAGGCATTGTTTGAGCATTGACTTTGAGAACCAACAAGGCATTTGGTGACATTTTCAGTCGCCTCCAGATGATTATTCAAAGGAAAATATGAAAAATGCCTTTGTGGGGGTCAGACACTTCTGTTTACTGCAAGATCTATCCAAGAGTAATGCTAAACGTACAGCATTCCACATGCTCAACAAGCGGCAGCATCATTTAGGGTATATGGTACTGAATACATTATAACATTAAAAGTATATTTGCTATTTTTAACAAAGAAATAATATCCTAGGAAAACAAATACACCTACAGTAGTAGGCATAATTAAACTAAAGAATGGCAAATTATGTGTCCAACTACTGTTAAGTTGGAGCTATGTGAAGACATGTTTATAACTGAGGGCAAGAATACGGTATACGGAGCAGGGGTGTTATGCCTGAAGGCCACAGAGTGATGTGATACCCAGATACAGTCCACAGTAAAATACTGTGAGAAGGACAATAGGAAAGAGAAAAAGATAAAGAGTTAAGGAAAATAAAAAAAGAGGGGGGGGGGGGTGTTGAAGGGTTGAAGGGAACTACCTTTTCATTTTAATGAAAATGCAAAGATGATATATATATACACTATATTACCAAAAGTATTGGGACGCCTGCCTTTACATGCACATGAACTTTAATGGCATCCCAGTCTTAGTTCATAGGGTTAAATATTGAGTTGGCCCACCCTTTGCAGCCATAACAGCTTCAACTCTTCTGAGAAGGCTGTCCACAAGGTTAAGGTGCACAAAGCAAGGCCCATAAAGACATGGATGAGCGAGTTTGGGATGGAGGAACTTGACTGGCCTGCACAGATTCCTGACCTCAACCCGATAGAAAACCTTTGGGATGAATTCGAGCACAGAGAGCGAGCCAGACCTCACAAACGCACTTCTGGAAGAATGGTCAAACTTTTCCATAGACACTCCTAAACCTTCTGGACAGCCTTCCCAGCTGAAGATTTTATAGCACCCTATGGACTAAGATTGGGATGCCATTAAAGTTCATGTGCATGTAAAGGCAAGTGCCCCAATACTTTTGATAATATAGTGTATTTTGTGAATGTTTCCTGCAATACATAATGTGAAGCTTGTGGTCCGATAACTCCAGATTTCAGAGCTTTGAACACATTACATGCAATGTGGAAGTATTTTTCTGATATACTAACACTTCTTTCTAATTTTTAAAGTGCACGTAAATGTTTTTTTTTTTTTTTTTACTGGGCAACTTTTTTAGAGACTTGATGTACTTTTGACCCTTCTCAATTTTTGTTCTTCTATTACTCCATTATTTTTTCATTATAATACATAATTCATTTTGCATCAGTCTAGGTAAATGTGAAAACTATCTTATTGCATTCAGGTGCCCATTACATCTACAGGCTCATTATTCAGATTATACACACAGATTGGATGTTCACTGGGTACTGGTTACATAATTGGGCGAGTTTGCTGTATTTAATTTCTATGATGGCAGCTGGAACTAATGTAAATGTTATCATTGCCCAACAATGCCAGACATTAATCATCCTTGCTATAATGACCAACTAGTGTAAGTAATATTCTTTCAATATTTTTTTTTTTTTCTAGAAAATTGCAGGAACATCTCCTCCTTTTAATAAAGTATCCAAAGTACAGGTTAGGTCTGCTCAGACCCAACAGGCAATGTTTTTCATTATGTGGATATGGAAAGGACAAAAAAAATAAGGATTGGAACAGGTCTTTACTCAAAGCATAAGATGACAATTATTAGGATTTTAATATTAGGAGGCTGCAACTCTAACATGAACTGTAAAAGTAAAAACAATGATGTGATTCATGTACATTATCTTCTGTGCAAAGACAACACTATTTCACATTTTGGAAAAGGGTTAGCAGCCTTGTAAGGGCTTGTTCACACGTGCGGCAATATCCTGTGTTTCAGCAGCATTTAAGTAGTGTTTTTAAAGCATAATATTTGCCCTTTAAACTTTGCTATCAATATTACAATGGGCACAGTAGTTAGAGGTGCAATAGTGTTTTGTTGTTTTGTGTTAAATATTAGGCAGCATGAAAATATCTATACATACATTCACAAAGGAACAATCAATGTATAAACACAAGAAAATAAATTCAAAATAGTTGCAAGATGGTATAGGTCTCCCCTTAAGCTGGTTACACACTATACAACTTTTGTTGTTAGAATTCCTTTAGATTTACCTTCAACAATGTAGTGCAAGGGCCTGCCTGATTGCATACAAATTTAAAGTGCTTAGATTTGACCTCCATAATATATGTTTTTGGTAAATCTAAAGGGAAAAAATCTAAAGACAATTGTGTGTATGGCCCATTAGACTCCACAAAATATATTCCACAGTTTCCCCAAAATGCTGGCGATGCACTGAAGCCGAGGGCTCGTATCTTCACGTATGGTGGTTAGGCCCACTAATCCAACCCTTCTGGAAGGAAGTACATTTCCTCACCCACCAAATCACGACATATTCTCTGGATTACTCCCCAGCACAATTCCTGCTGCATCACTCCTCAATTCTGAAAAAAACATATTTTCGTTCCCTAGCCATGCCTATGGTAAATGCAGTCAACATTTGCATACTATTCCAATGGCGAACTCCCGACCCCCAACTGTAAAAGAATAGCTCCAACATATAAAGAGAACCCTAGAAACGGAGGAGCTTAGCCATCAAGTAAAGAAGACTCTATCCAAATGAAACAAACTTTGGACCTACTAGCACCACTTTACCACAACAGATGAGTACTCCAAGCTTCAGGTCTAACTAGGTGCACATTATCTCTGACATCCTCAGGCGGAGGACAATGGAAACCTTAGCTCCCTTCCCCTGTTCCCCTTTCTATCCCCTTCCCTATCACCACGAAGAAAACCACCTTACCCTCCTTAAGATCTTACTTCTGGTCCCCCCCCCCCCATAACAATATCATCAACAAGATATCACACTACACAAATAATCCTCAACATATAGAGTAAACAATTAAGTCACCCGATCTCAAAGCTTTCTTCATGAAAGGACACCTATTGTCTGACATCTTTATTATCTTATTGCTCCGATTCCTGCTGGATCCTTAGCCAAGCAAAACTTATCCTCAGACTCAACTTTATATACTACTGAAAAGTTATTTATGCATTTAAACTTTGCACCTGGCAAGGTTATGCTCCCGAGTTTGAAATCTCAATCAACCTTGGGTAAAAGAAGAAACCATACCTGAGGGTGATGATTGGTTATGTCCCCACCTGGACACATTTTGTTCCCAATGGAGGTGGCCGGATGGACTGGTGGCATGTCGGATATCACCAGTGGGTTGTGGATCTACAGTGCCTACACACAATGTTAGTACGGTTATTCCTTTACTGCTTTTGTAACATCTGCGTTGACTATGTTCAGTCGCACTCATATGTACCTATCTGTTTAAGAACAGAAAATGGACAAAGTCCTAATTTAATGTTTGAAAGATTGTAATTCTTATTTTTTTGAAAATCAGCATGACGCTTTCAGGAGGCATTGCCCCTTTTTGCTTCCATTAACTTCAATGGTAGCACACCGCAACCACTCCTTAACCACACATATAGCATATATGGCATGCTAATGAAGCATTTGTAAAGCATTTATATATATATATATATATATAAAGTGTTAGCTGGGTGCTGGGAGAGAGGCAGTGGAAGTTCTTGTATCCCAAAATGCACTGGGAAATATTAGAGAACTAGGACAGAGGCTCTCCAGCCATTTCCTTGTTCTTTGTACAGAGCACCGGTGTGGTAACACAATTTGCTTCTGTGTGTGGGTAAAAGCATCAAGTCAGCCAGCAATACTAACAGTGCCACACAGGAGCAGAGGCATTGAGCATTATTGCCCCTGTCAAAGCTTTTTATGTCAGCAAAATGTTGGTATCAGCAAGAGACCTCACCAGCAAGTGTCAGCACATGTCGGCAAGTGTCATAAAGACTGATATTAACTCATCACTATTTATAAAAGTTGTGGAACAGCATCCAGAAATTTACGATCCTGAGCTAAGGTGATGTCAAGTTTCAAAGAGGTCAAATGATATGAATCCATCTTGCAGAGAATAAAAAATCATTTCCCATACATTACTTCCCTTTTAAGCACTTTCCCCTAGAAAAACATCACTTTCATAAACATTTAACAAGCTTTCTTGATGTTTTTTTCAGTCCTGTAAAAACACAACAAAGCACATCAAAAACATGTCATAACTGCTATAGGCTTGTGAGGAGCTTTGCTTTTTTCTTCATAATCCACACACATGTGAACAAGCCCTAATGTTTTCCTTGTGGTTTATAGCCTCATAGTGAGATGCCCCCATTCTGCCCTGGTTACCATTACCATGTACACCTAAAGTGAAGTGTCATGACTCATTACAATTGAGAACATCCAAAATTTCGAGTTATTTCAGACATCCAAAATTTCGAGTTGAACAGTAAAAATGAGGGAATCTTCCAATGAGAACATGAGTTGTGCTGACACCTGTCTAAGACCCAGACTCCAATGTTTAATCTGTGGTTGTGCAGCTGCCAATCAACAACTGTCAATAGTGAGAGCATTTATTTGTAAAGGAACTGCAAGTGGTCTCTAAAGGTATCTTGTGTCACATTCCCCAGTCTCTATGTCCAGTATAATATCTCCAAGCTCCATCTATACCTGTAGCATTCCCTTGTATTATGACCACAGACAGTTTTGGTGATCTACAGATGAGGCCCTTATAGTTTGTAAGTGGACAACCACTGATCTAAGTAATTATTTTCCTACTTTGGAGAGATATTCTCTCTCTACCTGTGTGGTACACAGAATAGAAAATAAATGGAAATCACCCCATTTACACACATTTTGGGTGCAAAACTCTAAATGTCAATAAGCCAAGAGAATTCACGCCACATCCCTAAAAACATATGAAAACAGAAAAAAGGTGTTGGTGTTCCAATACATCAGACCCTGAGTCGGCCCCACAGGGACCCGTGCATATGAAAGGAAAACACCCAACCTGGGACTTTATAGGCGGAGATCAATTGGCGTAGATAGATAAATAATATAAAGACAACTATTAAAATGCAATAATTTTATTAATACATGTATGCAAATTTAAAAAGGGGAAAAAAAGGGGAAACATAGATGCACAAGCATCAATACAAACACTTGAAATCATATAATATGTAAAAGGTGGTTAAGAACCATGTCCTAGAGTAATGGGGTCACACAGGTCCGACATGTTTCGCATCCTCAGCCTCCTCCTCACGGTCCATACAAAGGGGACAGAATAAACAAGGACAAGGACCAAATGGGAAATCAGGGAAACGTAACAATAAGGGGGGTAACAAATAACAATCAAAACGTGCCAGGTGGAATGGAAAAGTCTAACAGGAAACGAACCCTATCCCCACAATCCACACCTAATGCCAAATGTACCCCTACTACTGGAGTAGTCAGGGATTTGGGGACAGTCCCCAAAACATCCAGAAATGGGTCCAATCCTTGTCCTCCATTAGGGGATACACTCCAAGGATTCCCTTTGGGGACCCCACTCCCCCTACAGTCTACGGACGACAAGGGGGACCGAAGAGGAGGAACCCTTGATACGTTCATGATCAGGGGTCAAATAGGAGATCAGGAATGAAGTATCAAATCAATAATATTCGATCTACTGAAACAAAACCCCACAGTGAGGTATCATCGGAATGGGAGAACAGTTCTGTAACCCCTGACTCACATATTATAGGCCCTTCAGGAGAAAAAACTGACTCTTTAGACATTATTAATTTGTCATCTCGTCCACTCTCGGAAATAGAAAGGGAGGTGCTCCAGCTTGGTTTAAGCTTCTGCCCCAATCAAGGCCTAAATAAATTTGAATTGGTGAAGGACCTTCATTTGTTTGCCAGGAGCCTTACGTACAAGTTTTTGTTCGATAAAGATTAGGGAATGAAAACACACGCAACAAAGATTTATACAAGGGATTTAAAGCCCAGGATTTTCGCAATCTTAAGACACTAATGCAACTTCTGGAAGAGAATAGGCAATACACGGATGGCTCTTTGTCCGATGACGAACAAGACCAGACAAATGAGCCACGAAAATTTAAACTCAAATCTACCCGATTCCCCAAGCTTCAAACCTGCCCAGCGATATGGGCATTTGTGAAGCAGACTCAGAAGGAGATTGACAACTTGGAGGTCCCCTCATTTGGGACCTCCAATTTGTCACCCTCCCAAAGGGCTGCTTTAGATGACCTTGTCCATGATGACCTCGTTATCATCAAACCCTCTGATAAGGGGGGCAACGTGGTCATCATGGATAGGCATCAATATGAAACTATGTGTTTCGATATTTTGTCAAATCAGGAATGGTATATACCGATATCCCCAGATGTAGTTGACACGTTTAAATCTAAATTTAAGATGATACTACTTGATGCCCTACAGTCACACATTATAGATCAGGATCTGTATGGTTATCTTAATGTCAAATGGCCAATCTTACCCACCTTTTACTCATTGCCAAAAGGTGCACAAATGCTTGGAGAAACCACCTGTTTTCCTTTCATATGCACGGGTCCCTGTGGGGCCGACTCAGGGTCTGATGTATTGGAACACCAACACCTTTTTTCTGTTCCCATTTACACACGTCAGTAAAGTAGAAAAAATGCAGCCTCGCTAGTGCAGTGTCCCCACTGCAGCCTCGCCAGCGTAGTGTCCACCAATGCAGCCTCGCCAGCGCAGTGTCCCCAATGCAGCCTCGCCAGTGCAGTGTCCCCAATGCAGCCTTGCCAGTGCAGTGTCCCCAATGCAGCCTCACCAGCGCAGCGTCCCCAATGCAGCCTAGACAGCGCAGTGTCCCCAATGCAGCCTCGCCAGTGCAGTGCCCCCTAAGCAGCCTCGCCAGCGCCATTACATTGCACAGATCGCCCAGATTTTTTTTTTTTTAAGTCGGGCAGCGCTGAGGCAGAGGGGGGCGGGCCGTGCGAGGAGAAGCGAGTACTAGCCGCCGCTGTCATCTGACGTCCCAGCGCCTATGATAAACATTAACACATCCCGTGTCCCGGCATTGGGCCACTGTGCTGTCTATCATAGGAGGCGGGACTTCCTATGACAGCAGCTCGTCCTTCCTTCTGCTCCGCCCGGCCCGTCCCCTCCTCTTCCTCTCAGCACTGCCGGGCTTTTTTCTTTTATTATGTCGGCGTATAACACGCACGGGTGCTTTAACCTCCATTTTTAGGAGGAAAAAGTGCGTGTTATACGCCGATAAATATGGTATGCGTTTTAACCCTTTTCTTTACTCCTACTTTATAATAAAACAGTTTTGACAGTTTTTTTACATTCTACATTCATACATTTTACAGTTTTTGGAAACTTCCATATAATTCTCTGCTGCATAGTTGTTTTCTTTAAGTGAGCTATACGTGCATCCGAAGCAAATCTCCACCATCACATATCTGCTAATGACAGCAGATGTACACAGGACAACCCATGTTAATGGACTCACATATAGCTGTATAGGTCAGGCACTGTTTGTTCTATTATGTACTTGTTACATGTGTTTGAGAGACAAGCGGCAAAGGAAGTAAAGGTAATAGAACATGCTTCACTGCACTACAGCATCACCCTTCTCTGATAGCTTTTCTGTCGGTCTTGGATAGCAGGAGACACAAAATATTTATTCTTTAGACAGCTTCAATTTATCTGTCCTTTAAGTAAAAAAAAAAAAAATACTTAAAAAAGTTCAACAAGATGCCTTAAAAAAAAAAAATAGGTTTAGAAATTAGCAGACATGTGCCTTCCTTGATTAGTATTGTGCGACTGAAAAGACAGAACAGATCTATCCTACTGAAAAACATTCCCTTAATATTCACAAAGTGAAGGGCATATCCGTGATATTTTGGGTTCATTATGAGGAATGGATAGTACACTAGTGATTATTATGGTTTAGAGTCAGTTTGTTTGTTAGCAGTTCATAAGTTTTTAAACCATTACATAAATTATATATATTTATATATATATATATTTATTTATTTATTTTTCAATCTTTGGTTTAGAAATAAAAAAAATTTACATGATAAATGAATTATGGGCTTTCAAAAGATAGCAGTATTTATATACATTTAGGAAATGTATGTGGTTCTCAATGGAAACTCAGAAGATAGAGACGTACAGGAGGGAGAGGAAAACGTCACTGTTCATTCTCTTGTGTGTGTATATTTCAACTTAAGTTATTGAGCTCTGTGAACAAGCATTTTACAGTTAATGCTCTATGCACACTGAGTGTTTAGCCCTGTTGCATGAGGCATTTAGTGCAAGAGGAGGGCACAGGTGCATCATGCAAGCAGCCTGTCAAAATGTATGAAAGGCTGACAGCTGTTGGGGCTGGGCAGAGCCTACTGGTATACCTAACAGTACTAACAGTTATGGCAGTATGCTCCTAGAGACAAATACCCTGAATGCATGCAATCTGCATTATGGGCATTTATCCCATTGCACATACTGCCTTAAAGATAAGCACTGATAAGTGCATTGTCCAGCCCTGTCTAGTGACTAGCCAGAACGGCTGTCAGCATCCCAGAGTTTTACAAGCTCTGAGCAGAAGAACCTGCGTCCTCCACCAGCTTTAAATGCTGGAGCCTCATGTACCAGGTTAAATAACCCCCAGGAAAACAATGACCATCTTCAACCTCTTGAAAGTAGTCTTTGAAGGTATGTCAGCAAATGTATATTACACAAGAAGCATGTAACCTGGGTTCACAGTTCTGTGCTGAGTTTTTCTAAAAGCAGTAAGACATTTCATCTAAACAACAGATTTTGCACGCAGTGTACAAATTTCCCCCGGTAAACACTACAAAGAAGAAACATTTAAAAAAGAACAATAAATTATACAATGACTCGTACAGCATATGGTGAACCTATTAGTTAAAGTGCAGTTTTAAAGTATATCTAAAGTCAAAACTTTTGTTTTTTTTATTTTAGAAATAGTGGAGAAGGGTTAAAATTCTGTGTTCCATTGTAGAGATTTTTCTTCACTTCCTGGCCAATGCAAAAACCAGAAGGGCTCTTTCACACAGGCATTGAGAACAGGAAAGTAGATCATGTTTTATTAACAATTCCTGACCACTTATTAAAACCTCTCAACATTTTTTAAATAGGAAGCAGATGAAGGTTAACACACTTTAGCGTTAGCTTGTATCATTGCAAGGCAAAAATACTGCCTCTGCAGAGTTTGGCTGGCATTGATGCTTTGCAAATGCCTCCATTCACTTCTTTTGAAATGCATCACAAGCGCCAAGCATGCCATAAACACACATTTAACAAGCCTATGGCATTTACTGTGCATTTAGGGTGCAGTTGTAAAGATTAAATTTCCCATTTTATATCTTTCGCTCTATAGTCCATGTGAACCAAAAAAGATCTTCCAGCCCAAAACTCAGGTATAAAGTATAACAATGTGAATTAAGCGAAAATGTACAGCGCTACAAATGATATCTCAGTGGAAATAAAAATATGAATATGCAAAATGAACTTCCTACAGAAAACATCAAATCACATGCAGTAAACCCAAAATATAATATACATATGAATAATAATATAGTGCATAAAAAAAAAAAAACGTAAAAACCACAGTGAGAAGCAACGATCAAGGGACAATTGAATTCAAGTGAACATTGTAATCATACAGGAAGAAAATCTTCTGTATAGGATATGAATATCAATTCTAAATAGAGAGTGAAAACGATTCACAGTGGCAAAAGAGCAGTCCTTTTAAAGTTTAGTGCAAGGGTGTCAACAGAAGAAGTTCAAAATTATCCAGGAACACAAAAAAGGATCATGCCACCCAGGTGTACCAAGCAGGAGGCTTACCGGAAATATATGACCTGTTGTGTCTCTAGCTATTCCATAAAGGCAGCTGACATTATGCCCTATCATGCACTGGATTTCTAGGACTTCACCATGGTTAGCATTTTTGTTCCATCTCCATGTCTGATAACTGATGAGACTGATTAGCCTGGCTGGGAACTGCTGCCTTTGTTTGGACAAACAGGAGTCCAGGAGTTACATCTTAAAGCGGAGCCCCATTTAAAAGGGGAAGCTCTCGTTGTTTGCTTCCGCAATACCCCCCGCTGCCACATTTGGCACTTTTTTGGGGTGAGCGGGGAAGTCCCCTAAAAGTCCCCCCTCCTCTTTCCCCTGCTGCTGGCCCATTGAAAAATTTGGCATTGTGTGATCCCTGGACAGGTAGGTGTCCCAATATTAAAATTCAGAAGCTACAGTATTTGTATTTAATTTTTTGTTGGGGGGGGGGGGCTGAAGCTCAGCTTTAAGGCTATGTGACTGAGGTTGGGAGTACATGACGAATGGTCTGGAGGCTTGCATTATCAACTAAAGCATATGTTGACCACTATTTATTAGTGGGCATATCTTTCCGGTAAGCCTCCTGCTTGTTACACCCGGGTGGTGTGATCTCCTTTTGGGTTCCTGGATAACTTTGAACTTCTTCTGTTGACACCCTTGCACTAAACTTCAGAAGGACTGCTCTTTTGATTTTATTCCAATATGATCCCTTGTTTACCCTAAATTAATTTGTCCCTTGAACTTTGCGATTCACTGTGGTTTTTACGTTTTTTTATGCACTATATTATTATTCATATGTATATTATATTTGGGGTTTATTGCACGTGATTTGATGTTTTCTGTAGAAGGTTAAATTTGCATATTCATATTTTTATTTCCACTGAGATATATTTTGTAGCGCTTCACATTTTTTGCTTAATTTCCCATTTTAGCTTTGTAAAAAAAAAAAAAAAAATCATAGTTCATTTGAGGAGCGTTGAGGGAAGACAGCGCAGCGCCTTCTAAGTGCAGCAAGACATTTATTGAAGTATGTGCAGCAGTATTACACTCACATTTAGTCGGTGAATAAGATGCAGTTAGTCAAGTAATGTTGATCATCAGGAGCATCACTGCCTCCACCACCAGGACCCGCTCCAGTGATGCTCCTGATGATCAACATTACTTGACTAACTGCATCTTATTCACCGACTAAATGTGAGTGTAATACTGCTGCACATACTTCAATAAATGTCTTGCTGCACTTAGAAGGCGCTGCGCTGTCTTCCCTCTTGTCTCCCCCCAGAGATCTCTTCTGTCTCTTCCGCCGGCAGCCGCTACAGTGGACAGCTACCCCCTGAACTGTTTGGGGGCCCCCCCATCCCTGGTGTTTCCCTTCTCCCTTCTCCCCCTCCCCCGGGTCCCCAGGACCAGACTTTTTTTTTTTTTTTTTTTGAGACCTCTTCTTGCGCCAATTCACCACCAAAACATTTGAGGAGCGTTGCCTGACATAACTTGAACACACATGCAACACATCCTGAATGTTCTTTAACAAGATGAATGAATGCATGGCTTCTTTAGACTCTAATGCTTGTGGGAAAGAGCCCAAAGGTAATTTCTCAAAAGTAAGGTAAGCCCCGTGACCCCTTAGACAACTGTCATCAGAAAAAGTGTTCCTACTGGAAGCTTCCCCCGTTATTCCTGCTCTGGGGAAAACTCAAAACTTTAAAGCAGCATATCTTTCTTTTTGTACAGTACATGACTACTATACTGAACAAAATTATAAACGCAACACTTGTTTTTGCCCCCATTTTTCATGAGCTGGACTTAAAGATCTAAGAAAACCGGGATTTATCCGTGAAGAGAACACCTCCCGAAAGTGCCAGATGCCATAGAATGTGAGCATTTCCCCGCTCAAGTCGGTTACGACAGCGAACTGCAGGTAGGTCGAGACCCCGATGAGGACGACAAGCATGCAGATGAGCTTTATTGAGATGGTTTCTAACAGTTTGTGCAGAAATTCTTTGGTTATGCAAACCGATTGTTGCAGCAGCTGTCCGGGTGGCTGGTCTCAGACGATCTTGGAGGTGAAGATGCTGGATGTGGATGTCCTGGGCTAGTGTGGTTACATTTTAGAGTGGCCTTTTATTGTGGCCAGCCTAAGGCACACCTGTGCAATAATCATGCTGTCTAATCAGCATCTTGATATGCCACACCTGTGAGGTGGATGGATTATCTCGGCAAAGGAGAAGTGCTCACTAACACAGATTTAGCCAGATTTGTGAACAATAATTGAGAGAAAAAGGCCTTTTGTGTACACAGAAAGTCTTAGATCTTTGAGTTCAGCTCATGAAAAATTAGGGAAAAAAAAAAAGTGTTGTGTTTATAATCAGTGTAGTAACTAGAGATCGACCGATTATTGGCAATACTGATATATCGGGGGCCGATATGCACTTTCCCCGATATATCAGAATCGGCCCCTGAGGTTACCGATATTGCCAATATTTAGGGAAAGTGCATGTACCAGGGTGATGCCTGCAGCTAGAGGCATCACCCCAGTACCGGTGTCCATAGCAGACGGTCGGCTGACTTGTAATTACAACCGATGCGGCTGAGAAGCCGCTCGGCTGTTATTACAAGGAGCGGCAGGGGACGTCCCCCCCTCCCGCCCGCCCAGGTCTCCCATCCCACCGGGAGACCTGGGCATCCTACCTCCACCACCGCCGAAGAGAAGACCCGGGTCTTCATGTAAAAAATCCGTCATGACATCACTTCGGGGTACTCGGCGCCAAATTAAAAAAACTGACAGCATTCAAAACAGCCAAACTCAGAGTTTTGAATGCTTTTCAGTGCCGAGGAGGGGTTTGGGGGCCTTTTAGACCCCCAGATCCCTCCACAAGGAGTACCTGTAGAAAAAATAAAAATAAAAACAATTTTTTTTTACATGTCTGAAAATATCGGCCGATACCGATATCCGATGACCAAAATATCAGTATCGGCAATAAAAAGACGATATGGGTCGATCACTAGTAGTAACACCCTTGCTATTTGGCATGTTCAAAACAGGAGGCATCTCTTAACACTGCAAGATAACCTGCACACTCCTCTATCCAAACAAAAACCCACTTAATATGCCACCTCCTATTCTGCCATGCCACTGGGATACTTCTAGGCAGCTAGTAAGGGAATGAGATGTAAAATATAAATAAAGAAGCTTGTTTTTTCTTTCTAATCAGGCTGTGACTTGGTACATGTCCCAGAGGTCAGGAGCCGATCCTCTGAGCCCTGATACCATTTGTAGTTGTCTCTGCCATTGTAGATTGCTTGAAGGCTGCAGACTATGTCAGAGATGCGTGAGACGCATGTTAAGTCAGCTGCGCTGAATAACAAACATTCACCAATTTACCTTATGGGGGTCTGGGAACAAAGCAATTATATGCAAGTGAATTAAATTTACGTTTTCTTGATAATGTACTGAAACAGCACAGTGCTGGAGAAAGTCGTTGATGAATAAAACTACTTAACTATGTCATTGTCACGACAGCATCTCCGTAATACCCTTTAAGAAGGACTATAGGTATTCCTCTTACAAAACATCAACAGAGAATATAAAAATGAACTTCCCAGAACTGCTTCTAAATTCATCCTGAAAGGCATTTAAAATCTGTCTTTCCAGACAGGTATTAATCAATGTGCATGTAGTTTGCTTTCCATTATACCCTTGTGGAGAGGAAATTAGCACATTGCAGCAAGAAGCTATGGAATAACTTGGGGTTTAGTTATTTAACACATGTTTTATGTATCAGTTCCACTGTATGCTGTGTCCCATTTACTTCTCTCGTAATGCATTAACAAGCTTGAAAGCTTTATTCTCTTTTGCTGAGAGAATATTTCCAAAACTAAAACAGTAGGAAAACAATAAAACGCAGAGAAAGCCCCCATTGACCTGAGCTGCATTGCTGACTTTTAATAGCGCAGTCATGCTACTGAAAACGTTAAAAAGTCCCATCTATTTCAGACTTGTGTGAATTGTATAGTAAATCTAATTTTAATGTATCAAGATCCCACAGAAAGGATCTAGAAGCAAAATCCTATGACAAAACCTCCTGCCTGTCATCTGGCACTGATCCATGTATGTGTAGCTCATTCTACATCTATGGCACCCGATCTGTGCTGTGGTGATGTGACTCTCATGTGTATGAACAGTGACGTCATCATGGTCCAGACAAAGCGGCTGCACAGACGGAACCCAAAAGCAATACCAGGCGAAGACCAAAGCTTCTAAAACAGGTGGAAGCAGTGTCAGTGCAGTGCTGGAGGGCACAAGTCTGCCATAAAGTGCTAATATGCAGTGCATACTATCACATTATGGCAAAAACCTGCAGGGGGGGCACATTAACCACTTATCAACTGTGCTATAGCCAAATGATGGCTATAGCATGGTCGTCTAGTTCTGGAATGCCATCATTTGAATAAATACCACCAAAAGAAAGCTCTATTTGTGCAAAAAAATGATAAAAATTTAGTTTGGGGACAGTGTTGCATGACGGTGCGATTGTCATTCAAAGTGCGACAGAGCTATAAGCTGAAAATTGGCCTGGGTAGAAAGGAGGTGAAAGTGCCCAGGAGGAAAGTGGTTAAGAAAAAAAAATCGTTTTTTACCACTGTAGGTTATCACATTCATTACACTGTTCACATTGTTCAAACTGTTAACATTTAAGTGGTTTTAAAGTCACAAATCACATATCCTGAAATCCCAGCTGTTACAGAAAGATATACTGTGCAGTATCTGTGTTTGAAAATTTTGCAGCAAAATACCTTATTTCAAAGCTTCACTGTGTGCTCATGTGACCTCCCCTCCCCATCACTCAGCTTTCCCAATCTGAGGACTACAGTGGGAGGGGCTGGGATTCCCCATTGATGTCAGCCGGGAGGAGAGAAGGAGAGCGGTGGGAGGTCATGCGAGTGCACAATGGCGCTCTAAAATAAGGTATTTTTCTGCATCATTTTTAAAACACAGATATTGCACAGTATATCTTTCTGCAACAGAGGGGTTTCCGGGATTTGGGATTAGTAATTTTACAGCCATAGTGGCGGGAGGGGAGGGGAGGGGGGTGGAGGAGACAGCTTACACACAGACTCCCAAGCTGACAGGTAGGGAGGGAGGGGGAGAAGGAGAGACTGCAGGCTTAGTAAGGCATGTAAACTGACCATGGCATAATGAATCAGATGGATCAGCAGCCATGATTACCCTAGTCAGCACACTCAATGGACACAGAAGCAAGCAAGATCAACCAGGTATTTTACAGCATACAGAGTGACAAATTACATCGCACAAGCACAATGCTGTATAACCACTTTTTTATTTATTCATAACTTTACTTTAAGCGCCGGTTCACACTACCGCGACGCTACTTCCAGGGGCGACCTCCGAGATCGCGGTGCGAGCAGCGCGCCGCGACCTCAGAGCGGCCGCCACGGACTTCATAACATTGAAGTCTATGGCGGTCGCCTCCTGGTCGCCCCAAAGAAGCTCCAGACCCTTTTTCTAGGTCGGAGCGACTTGTGTCGCTCCTATTAGAACAGGTCCGCAGCTTCCCTATGGGAGGCGACCTGCGGCGACCTGTGAGGCGACCAGGTCGCCTCACAGGTCGCCCTAGTGTGAACCGGGGCTAAAAACCGGTTTTAAAGTTCAACTCTGGGAAACTTAAAAATGATCCCTTGCAGTCGACATTCCAAGCGTGCTCATTTAGGCCCAGGGGACATAAAGTCAATGTACTTCTCCACTCCTCCATGCTGCTAAACCAGTCCTCACAGCATCATCTTCTTCATGCTTCAGTGGACTAAGGTCTTGTTGTCATCAAGACAATTGCAGGGCCCATAGCCCTTCATTTGACATGATAATGCCAAGGTACAGTCTACTGCTGGAATATGGAGGAGCCCCATCTGCCAAGGGAGCAGAGGATCAGATAAGTTAAAGTGCAAAAACTCTCCCCTACACTAATCAAGCAGTTAGCTCTTGCAATATGGGTGCAGTCCCTGCTGCAAGAAATCATTTTTTAGTTCCCTGGAGTTGGGCTTTTAGGTTAACTCAAGAGTAACAAATTCATTTTAACAGTTTAAACAAGTTGGATGAATGTGGTACTATTAAGGTCCCATCATATGATGTTGCTTTCCTACTGGAAATCCAAACGAGAGTAATGATCAGCTAAGCAGATGAAACAAATGCACCCTACCAAGTAAACCACACAAGCATTTAGTAGCTATCTTGCATGACCATACAATATGCCAATTCTGGGCAATTGAACACAACTACATGTTGCCTAGGTAGCTAACACCATAGTTGTTGCTCTTAAAAATAAATCTGTAGCAATTTTAGATGCATGACTGAGCTTCTTAGTACCCCTTATGTAGCTCTAGCTCTAGATTTTAGGGGCCAACAAAAAGCCACCACAATACTTCAAATAGTTTATTTGGACCAAGCGGATGTCACATACAGTTAATACATTAGTCCCAGTGGGCACTTCGGTTAGTGAAGCAAATAGTTTGTTTGGACCAGCTTGGTGCAAATAAACTATTTAAAGTCACAATTAGCTTGGAGTTAGGCTTTAAAGCTGAACTCCCACTTTTGCTATACTTTGCAGTTCATTTTTAGCTTGGTCCAAACGAATGATGTCCCTCAATAATATGTGAAGCTGCTGGATGTCTGGTATAAACGGTATGTAGCTGAGGCCAAGCTGGCCCAAACAAACTATGCAAATTGTAGCAAAAGCTGGAGTTTTCTGGAGTTTTCATCTTGTTGGGCCACCTAATGACATTTATAGAAAAATGCAGCAAAAATATTCCGGGGTAATGGAGTGCAGACAATTTTGAGAGAGGTCACATGATCCTATATGCCAAGCAACCCTTGTGTCACATGTTATTATGCCCATTAAAATAACCAATTCAAAAGGAATACACAAGATCAGACCAAAATAGAGACATGCAGCTTTTTATTCCGAATGCAGCACAATGCAATACAATGCATTGTGTTGCACTGAACAACATGTTTGTTGGAGCTGTGCTGTCTTACTCTATTAGGGTGCCATTGTAAATGAATGGGACCTCAATACGCTAATGCATAGAACGTGTGCTGCATTATTGCACGTGTTACCACAATGCACCCTTTTCTAAATGAAGATTTCTAATAAGAAATGTCATTGCCTATACACTATATTAACAAAAGTATTAGGATGCCTACCTTTACACGCACATTAATTTATTGGCATCCCAACCTTAGTCCGTAGGGTTTAATATTGAGTTAGCCCACCCTCTGCAGCTATAACAGCTTCAACTCTTCTAGGAAGGCTGTCCACTAGGTTTAGAAATGTGTCTATGTGAATGTTTGACCATTCTTCCAGGACTGCATTTGTAAGGTCAGGCACTGATGTGGATGATAAGGCCTGGCCAGCAGTCTCCGCTCTAATTATTTCCAAAGGTGTTCTATCCAGTTGAGGTCAGGGGTCTGTGCAGGCCAGTGAAGGGGTTTCTTCTACCCCAAACTCGCTATTCCATGTCTTTATGGACCTTGCTTTGTGAACTGGTCCAAATCATTCGGGGGAGGGGGAATGATGGTGTGGGGTTGTTTTTCAGGGGTTGGGCTTCAGCATACCAAGACATTTTGGACAATTTCATGCTCCCAACCTTGTGAGAACAGTTTGGGGATGGTCCCTTCCTGAAGAAAACAGAAACGCGCTTTAAGTGAAGACTGCTTTATTATTCACAGATAAAAACAGAAAACAGAAAAGAAGCAACTCACAAAACCAGATGGTAAATGGCTATCAAGATGTAAACAGATGGGTTCCTCCAGGTGGTGCCCTCTCTCAGTGTGATATGTATGACATGCAGCGCCAGTTGGAGCCGTCGGTAGCAGGAGGGGAAAGGGCCGGCTTGTCTCCAGGGCTGTCCGGGTCCTCCAATAGGACTGCACGGCGAGAGTAAGGTGGAAGTCACGGCTGTGACACCCGAAACTGGAAGGACACACGACGCGTTTGAGCATGTGCCAAGTCCAGATCTGACATGCGCGCTCTTTCCTCAGGTGCAGGGGAGAGATCAGAATGGCCGGTTATAAATAGAACAGCATGAGTCACTACTTGATAATCAATGAATAGAAGCCTTAAATAAGAGAATCTCTATTGGACACTATATTATGCGCATGGACATTATGTGCATTATGCGTGCTTACATGTCTGTTTTTCTTGTTCCAACATGACTGTCCACCAGTGCACAAAACAAGGTCCATAAAGACATGAATGAACGGGTTTGGGGTTGAGGAACTTGATGGCCGGCACAGAGTCCTGATCTCACCACCTGAACACCTTTGGGATGAATTTGAGTGGAGACATCGAGCCCAGCCTTCTCGTCCACATCAGTGACTGACCTCACAAATGCGCTTCTGGAAGAATGGTCAAACATTCACATAGGCTCACTCCTAAAGCTTGTGGACAGCCTTCTCAGAAGAGTTGAAGCTGTAATAGCTGCAAAGGATCTGCCAACTCCATACTGAACCTTACAGTTACATTAAAGTTCATGTGCATGTAAAGGCAGGTGTCTCAATAATTTTGGTAATATAATGTATTTTCCTACTGTAGATTGTTTTGTAATGCCTTAAAACTAAATGTTAGATGCATCGAAGAGATGTGGTGCTGGTGCCATCAGGGCTGCTGTTAAGGGGGTACGACTGGGCCTCCTGTAGGGGGCTCCGGGACCAGCTACTTTAACAGGGGTGCCTGACCATCATCAGCTTGAAGCCTCATAATGTAGTACACATGTGCATACATAATGTGAACACCTTATGTTCCCTCATGGCTCCCAGGTAGCAAATCATATTCCCTGGGCTGGGGGGATCAGCTCATCCAGTTGGGCCCAGGATGCTGTAGAGTAGAGGAACTTATTTCCTTTTTCAGCACAGGCAGATTCATACAACCACTAGTGCCACAGCTGCTGATAAAGTTCCAGTTTACTATCCCTGCTGCTGCTGGTGGAGTGATACCATCTTCCTCACTACCTGCATCCTTCAGCAAGTAATGCTGAAGAGAGGGTGGGCTCTGGCTGAGGGAATCAGCAGTGGAACTGTGGCAGGCTCACGGCAGGATGACAGCTATCAATAAAGGGAGCAGCAGGAGGACTAATCCCAGCAGCAGCGGGTGGCATGGCTGCACACAGTGAGTGACATACTAGTATCTGTATCGAATCCTCATTGTGTATTATTATCATCAGGGACTTTTTTCTCAGAGAATAGGTGCAGGAACTCCCCCTTTACAAGTCACCCTTTTTCTCTGCAGCCTACTCCTGATCGGAGGTGAGCACAATTCCTTGGTTCCACCCCCTACCCAACTCCCAGTATTGCCCTTTTAGATAATACAGAACCAAGTATCATTTTGTAGTGCAATTACAAAGTAATTTGTATGGAATTTGGTAATAACAAGAAAAGCAGTAAAATAGATCCCCTGCAGCAAATAACAATTAAGCCTTCCACCCACAACAATAGATCCCACTAACAACAATGGACCACCAGTAACAATAGACTCCCGACAGCAACAACATATCTTCTCACAGCCAGCATCAACAGACTCTGTTGCCAGAAACATTGGATCCCCCCCCCCTCAACAGTAGATCTCTCCCAGCAACACCTGACCCCCTAAGCAATATAAGACCCACCCCCCAGAAACAGTTGGTCCTCCCCAGCAACAATAGACTCCTAGTAGCAACAACAGATCTCCCCACAGCCAGCATCAATAGACTCTCTGTCAGCCAGAAAAATCAGATCCCTCCCAGCAACACCTGACCCCTAAGCAATACAAGACCCACCCCCAGCAACAGTAGGTCCTCCCCAGCAACAATAGACTCCTGGCAGGAACAACAGATCTCCCCACAGCCAGCATCAATAGACTCTCCATTGCCAGAAAAATTAGATCCCCCCTCAATAGTAGATCTCTCCCAGCAACACCTGACCCCCAAGCAATATAAGACCTACCCCCAGCAAAAGTAAGTCCTCCCCAGCAACAATAGATCTCAACAACAATAGAACCCCATGCAAAAAATATCTCTCCTCCACCTACAATAAATCCCCTAGAAGACAGTAACAATAGACCCTGCAGCACATCCAAACACCCCTTGCCATTACATACAGTCAGTGCTGGAGGTTCTGCAACTTCATTCCCCCATGTTTCCCACCAAAAAAAGCTCTGTTTAATATGATTACTATTATGATAAATACACAGCACAGCAAGTGCTGTATGGCTCTGTCACGGTGTGTCACATAGCTGTTGGGTGCTTTGTTAACTTATGGCTGTACTGTGTGTTATGGGTTAGATTTTAGTACAGTACAGCTATAACAAAGTCAGAGCCCAACAGCTTTGTAACACACTGTGACAGTCATATAGCATCTGCTGTGCTGTGTTATTAACATAATGCTGATGATTATAACACACAGTGTGATACTATTTTACACTTGCACAAAAAAATAAGTGCAGTGCTATAATTATTAATATGGAATAAGCATATAAGTATCAAGGTCCCCAAATGTGAAAAATATTTCAGGCAAAAATGAATGAGAACAGATACAGTATTTACATGAAAGTCCTTCATTGGGACAAACAAGTATGAATCAAAAATCCATAACATTAATATCAACAAAGTATGAATATAAAATATGAATATGATATTGATATTCATACTTTGTTGATTTTGGGGTATATGGAATTTTTATTCCTAATCATTGGTCCCAATATAGGACTTTCATATATATTTTGTATATATTGAATCTCTTCACAGTAACCTTGGGCAGAAATATTTTTCAAATTTGGAGATCCTGATAATTATATGCATATTCTATATTATTATACACAATATTACCAAAAGTATTGGGATGCCTGCCTTAATGCCATCCCAGTCTTAGTCTGTAGGGTTCAATATTGAGTTGGCCCACCCTTTGCAGCTATAACAGCTTTAACTCTTCTGGGAAGGCTGTCCACAAGGTTTAGGAGTATGTCTATGGCAGTGATGGCGAACCCTAGCACCCCAGATGTTTTGGAACTACTCCTCACAAATGTACTTCTGAAAAAATGGTTAAACATTCCCATAGACATACTCCTAAACCTTGTGGACAGCCTTCCTAGAAGTGTTGAAGCTGTAAGGGTGGGCCAACTAAATATTGAACCCTACGGACTAACACTGGGATGTCATTAAAGTTTATGTGCGTGTAAAGGCAGGTGTCCCAATACTTTTGGTAATATAGTGTATATCACTTGAAGACAATGCTGCATTTTGTTTCACAGCGGAGCCAGGGGAGGGGTCAGGGGTGGGGTCAAAAGGGGGCCCCCGTCAGGTAGGCTGTAAGGGGGCCCCATGATTTCTAACAGCGGATCCGGGTGCCTTGCCCATGCACTCTGAACAGTACCCCAAAGCACTTTTTCAATGAATTGGCACTGATCTGTCAAAAATGTTACAGGCATCTTTTGGTGTGTTTCATTGCATTAGGCATAACATTTAAATAAAGAGGTTGCCCTAATTCAACACAGTAACGTGGCCTAAAGCATATAAACCTGTGTGCATGACAGTGTGAGCAGGAGCCTTATATCTCACATCTCCAAGTCATATTTAACCACTTAAGCCCCGGAAGATTTTACCCCCATTCCTGACCAGGCCCTATTTTGCGATTCAGCACTGCGTGACTTTAACGGACAATTGTGCGGTCGTGCGACGCTGTACCTAAACGAATTTGACGTCCTTTTTTTCCCACAAACAGAGCTTTCTTTTGGTGGTATTTGATCACCTGTGCGATTTTTTGATCATGCCCTATAAACAAAAAAAGAGCCTAAATTTTAAAAAAATAACAATATTTTTCACATTTTTTTATATGTAATTCCCCCCAAAAAAATGTAAAAATCTAAATTTTTTAACATTTTTGGTCAATTTGTTTTCTGCTACATATGTTTGGTAAAAAAAATCACAATAAGCGTATTTTGATTGGTTTGCGCAAAAGTTATTGTGTTTACTAACTACGGGAAAGATTTTTGTCATTTTTGTTGTTTTTTTTTTTTTAACGAGTAATGGCGGCGATCTGCAATTTTTTTTGTGGGACTGCGACATTGCAGCAGACAGATCGGACCCTTGACTGACATTTTTGACACTTTTGGGAGTACCGGTTACATTACTACAGTAATCAGTGCTATAAATATGCATTGTTACTGTAAAAATTACACTGGCAGGGAAGGGGTTAACTTTATTAGAGAAGTAGGGGTTAAGTGTGTCTCTAGGGGCGTGTTTCTTACTGCGCAGGGATGTTGCTGTGTGTGTAACAGCACAGATCTACAGTCCTACATAGCAGGACTGTATGATCTGTGCTGTTACACAGGGGAGAATGACAGATGGCTTTGTTTACATTAGCCGCCTGCCTTTCTCCCTCTGTAACTGACGGTCGCGAGTGACCGGCGGACATCGGGTCCGCCGGTCACTCGTGCGGAGGTGTCCGTAAACGAGTGGGAGCGATCCTCCGGCGGCGCGCGCCCGCCCCCTATTGGCTCACAGGCGAATGACATACCGGTACGTCACTTTGCCTGCACGGGGCTGACCGCCGCAGTATATATACTTGCGGCGGTCGGCAAGTGGTTAATAGACATCTGCATGCAATTTTTGTATTGGGACAAAAATTAATTGGAAGTTAAATTATGTTTCCTTTATGACAGCAATGCATTGTATGAAATAATAATAATAATAAAAAAAAAAGGTCAACCTGTTTCTTGCAGTTGTCTGGATACTGTGGGACTATGCTGCTAAAATGCCCATAATAAATACAGTATTTTAATACAAATATTTTGAGTGTTACAGTGCCAAAACAGTCAATTTTAGCCAAAATTATATATACAGCATATACACATACACTATATATACACAGACACACGCACAATATATTGACCATTGTGAATAGTGGGTAAATATGTCAATTGGGAAATATGGAGTCTGTCATTGGTGACTTTTTCCAGGAAAATTCCAGTTGACAAGCCCTTACAGTGTCTGTATGCTTGCTCCAGGTTGGTAACTCTAAGTACTGAAGCAAGAGAGTCAGCATGACAGCCAGGCAGCTAGCATGTTCAGCTAGCAAGTGGTATACTGCGGCAGCCTGCACATATCTGTAAAGAAAGGGCCAGTGAAGTTTACAAATTTACAATGAAAAATTTCACCCTACCACATTAAAATGATCAACTAAATATTAAATTTAACAGCCATTCATATGGGAAATACTTTGGTTTGGGCTCATTGGATTAGCAAAACAAACATAGTTTGCCATAATTAATTTTTAAAAAATGTTTCTTCTTTAGAATAACAATTGTTCAGTTGGAAGAATTAATAATGTAAGTAGTCTTAGAAATGAAATTCAAAGATCTCCCAGGGGCCACATTAGGCAAACACCAATGCGTGTACAATGGTGGCAATGAACTTGACACATTTAGCAATTTTTCACTGTAAGAACATTGCACTAATTAACACAGTAATTAAAAGCAGCATTAAAAGTAAATGTATGGTGTTTGTTAACAGATAGCTGTCAAGTCTCCTTACAGAGGATGTTTGTACAACTGGCTGGCAAAAATTACTTTATGAAGTTGAAACACATTTAAAAAAAAGAATATCATTTTGTAGAAGAGATAATTAGTTTTGAGCAATCAAGAGCTCAAATCTCAGAGAATAGGAGTGAAGATGTGTCTATGAGGACTTTCTAAAAGCAGTTATGTCATAACTGGTTATCACATTTGATCATCTGTATAACCACTGGCATATGCTGCCATCTTTCTTTAATTTCCCAAAATATAGAATATAGGCCACTGGTATTGTCTCTGCCCATTATTGATAAAAGTTGGCAAGGCTCAAGATTTAATGCAGTATATTCTTGTCATGGGCACCAGAAGCAGTATGCTGAACTATGTAAATCAGAGGGGTTTTGAATCCAGGATACTCTATAAGGCCAAAGGTTTGGGGACACCTGACCATCACACTGTAGCACTGCCCCCGTAGGGACTGCTTGATATTACCTCTGTAGGTTCCCCCTGGTTACCAGCATCCTACCATGCTGTAAGGACAAGTCCTTGATTACCTGGGCTCACTCCAATAATCAGTCCCGGGGTATTTGGTTGTTTTGTGGTTTAAAATGGGGGATAGGAGAAGGAAATAGTGGGATACTCCAACTTTAACTGCTCAGAGTGATTGAGGACTCCTATCTTCTCTGCTTTACTATAGATTTGGAACAGCCAAGTTATTGATTCATTCTGCCACTTCGGATGATTGTGGATTAAGCCTCTTATCCTTAAGATGACTTGGTGAACAACTAATTATCTTCAGGACACTCCCCCTGGTATCCTCTTTCTCTTCTTCGGCTGACACCCATCCACTGACTGTCCTACTAGCAGGGGTGGCCCCCCTCAGGTCAGGCCCCTTAACACAAGTCCCTGTACTCACGATACTGTAGTCCCAGGGTCTCCAGTGTCTCCCCTCTCAGTCAGCTCTCCTGGACCTCTGGGTTCAGCTCCTCTCCACCACTCCTCTGGCCCTAAGGATGACTTCCTGCGACCACATGGCACCTCTACAGAGGAGGAGGCAACCGCCCCCTCCCTCCAAGACTGTGCTCTCCAGCCAAAGACCCCGCAGCACATGTGCTCCTGGCTTTTATAAAGTATCCCAGAATGCAGCGAGGCGACCTGCCCTCTGCCAATCACCAGGACTCTATCAAAAGCCTATGCGCCCATTCATCGGGTTTCCTCCGACTGTCCAATATGCCTCCCTATTGGACCAGCATGAAAAAGCCTTCAGACTGAATGAATCACATACTGAGCACAATGAGCAGACCTCAATAATAGATCCTGCTCCCTGATAGGCAGAGAGCAATATAGATTTACCTGCAGCTCCTCTGGTAAACAGACAGAGCACTATACTCTCTCACTAGCACCTACCTAGAAGGGTGCTACAACACCTATATGGTTAGACATCCCATTCAGAAATAATGGGCATAAATAGGAAGCTGCTCAACTCTGCCCCCCCCCCTTTTGTGGTAAGGACTTCTACAAGATTTAGGGTGTATGCCTGAGGGAATGTTTGACCTAAAAACTCCTTATCCTAGTGTGTTAGCATTGTGATTTCAGCCTATTGTCTAGTTGTAAACTTAACTACTGGCTACGATGCTTGAATACTGTTACAAAAAGTGTGATATACTGCTGACATCATACATACTTTCCTTCTAGCAATTTAATAAGTAAATGATATAGTTTATTACTATATTGCTATCGGGGGAAGAAATTGGTTTACCTTTGATTTTCATATGGATTATTTGATGAATGTATGTCTTCTATCAGTGTGAGCATTTTTTGTTAATACAATTAGCAGGAAATCTGAACAGCTCTTGTTGGGAAATACGGAATATAATACCAGTGTGTGGATGCCCCTTTAAATAAGTGAAATCAATCACCTATAATCACAAAAAAACAAACTAAAAGATGGTACTCACAAAACATAAATACATGACACTGAAATGGGAATTTACCTGTTAGGAATTAGTGACAAGGTGATATGTTACAGTCCACCTTGCTCCTCAATGTCTCATGAATAAGCAAATAGTTCAATATTACAGGATAATACAGCTGTACCTCCAGTAATGTTGTGCACCCCACCCAATGCAAAAAATGCAACCAAGGATCATACATTGGTTAAAAAGAACAGAAATAAAGAATGAATTTACACAGACACACCATCAAAGAACATAGGGAAGATGATTTGAGCACACCTGTTGGACACCATTTCTTACAACCAGACCACAATATGGAAGACAATGTTTTCAATCTTAAAAGGGAACTTCCAAACTACCCAGGAAGGAAAAAATGTTTGAACTAAGAATTGTAATTCTATTTGGCACAAAAGATAAAGGACTAAATGTGGACCTAACTACCCAAGTGTATTTACCATTGATGTGTATATTTTCTTTTCCTCAAACCCTGCATACAAGTATAATTTGGAGCATGAAGAAGGGGGCACAGCCCGAACATTTGTCCTGGGAATTTAGAAGTTTGTGCATATAACAAAAATAAATAAAAGTATCATGGATAGTACTTAATAGTTCTTCCTTAATGAAAAATAAAACCTGTATTTACTATACTATTTACTGCTAACATTTGTTTGAACATGTATTTATAACTTACAGGTTCATAACCTACACCTGTCATATAATGGTCAGCTAGGGACCTTTATGTTTTGCTGATACAGTAAAGATAGAAAACACAGATATAGTTGTTGTCATGTCTTCTATTGTCCTAACTAAGAATGGATAAGGATTTGTATAGCATGGATAAAGATGTGTAGGGTTCTAACAATATCAGATGCTTTAGACCACCGCAAGAGCTGATTGTGTACACCATCTACCCACTGGCATAGTCAGGAAGAAAAGTGTGAGGAGTCCAGCAGCATGGCGATATAGGACTGAATAGGTACAGTAATTTGTTCTATACTGTATAATAGCACAAGTATTTCTACAGCCTATGTTTATTCTCAATTGGGTGTACATAAAAAAAAAATGATATATATATATATATATATATATATATATATATACAGTGCCTTGCGAAAGTATTCGGCCTCCTTGAACTTTTCAACCTTTTGCCACATTTCAGGCTTCAAACATAAAGATATAAAACTGTAATTTTTTGTGAAGAATCAACAACAAGTGGGACACAATCATGAAGTGGAACGAAATTTATTGGATATTTCAAACTTTTTTCACAAATAAAAAAATGAAAAATTGGGCGTGCAAAATTATTCAGCCCCCTTAAGTTAAGTTACAGCTGTAAGTCGCTTGGAGTATGTCTCTATCAGTTTTGCGCATCGAGAGATGCCCATTCCTCCTTGCAAAACAGCTCAAGCTCAGTGAGGTTGGATGGAGAGCGTTTGTGAAAAGCAGTTTTCAGTTCTTTCCACAGATTCTCGATTGGATTCAGGTCTGGACTTTGACTTGGCCATTCTAACACCTGGATATGTTTATTTGTGAACCATTCCATTGTAGATTTTGCTTTATGTTTTGAATCATTGTCTTGTTGGAAGACAAATCTCCATCCCAGTCTCAGGTCTTTTGCAGACTCCATCAGGTTTTCTTCCAGAATGGTCCTGTATTTGGCTCCATCCATCTTCCCATCAATTTTAACCATCTTCCCTGTCCCTGCTGAAGAAAAGCAGGCCCAAACTATGATGCTGCCACCACCATGTTTGACAGTGGGGATGGTGTGTTCAGGGTGTTGCTTTTACGCCAAACATAACGTTTTGCATTGTTGCCAAAAAGTTTGATTTTGGTTTCATCTGACCAGAGCACCTTCTTCCACATGTTTGTTGTGTCTCCCAGGTGGCTTGTGGCAAACTTTAAACAACATTTTTTATGGATATCTTTAAGAAATGGCTTTCTTCTTGCCACTCTTCCATAAAGGCCAGATTTGTGCAGTATACGACTGATTGTTGTCCTATGGACAGAGTCTGCCACCTCAGCTGTAGATCTATGCAGTTCATCCAGAGTGATCATGGGCCTCTTGGGTGCATCTCTGATCAGTCTTCTCCTTGTATGAGCTGAAAGTTTAGAAGGACGGCCAGGTCTTCGTAGATTTGCAGTGGTCTGATACTCCTTCCATTTCAATATTATCGCTTGCACAGTGCTCCTTGGGATGTTTAAAGCTTGGGAAATCTTTTTGTATCCAAATCCGGCTTTAAACTTCTCCACAACAGTATCTCGGACCTGCCTGGTGTGTTCCTTGTTCTTCATGATGCTCTCTGCGCTTTAAACTGACCTCTGAGACTATTACAGTGCAGGTGCATTTATACGGAGACTTGATTACACACAGGTGGATTCTATTTATCATCATTAGTCATTTAGGTCAACATTGGATCATTCAGAGATCCTCACTGAACTTCTGGAGAGAGTTTGCTGCACTGAAAGTAAAGGAGCTGAATAATTTTGCACGCCCAATTTTTCAGTTTTTTATTTAACAAAGTTTGAAATATCCAATAAATTTCGTTCCACTTCATGATTGTGTCCTACTTGTTGTTGATTCTTCACAAAAAATTACAGTTTTACATCTTTATGTGTGAAGCCTGAAATGTGGCAAAAGGTCGAAAAGTTCAAGTGGGCCGAATACTTTCGCAAGGCACTGTATATATATATATATATCATATATCGGAAACACGATTCAGCTGGTATTGTCGGCATTCCTGCTGTGCTGCCACTCTCAACGGGTCGGGGAAACCCAAATGAGCTTCTTCAGAGCTCTGAAGAAGGGGAGACAGCCCCAAAATGCGTAAGCTGCTTTTAGAGGTTTGCATCTAACCATGGTCTGCTTCAGTGGACTACGCCCAGTGGACACTTCCGGTGGACTCATTGTTCTATTTCGTGCCTGTTTTTTTATCCACTTTGTGAGTATGATGTGCATACAAATAAATTGTTTCAAAAGGTAATGCGCTAGGCTGGTGCACCCTCTGTATTTTTTTCTCTTTATAGTTTCATTTGGGTTTCCCCAACCCGTTGAGAGTGGCAGCACAGCAGGAACAACGACAATACCAGCTGAATCGTGTTTCCAGTTATTCAAGTCGCATAACAACCCCTCAAGCACAGGAGCATCAATTTTCTTTTTTACATCCTCAGTATCAACCAGTGGGTGACCAGAGCATGGACATATTCCTTGAGGTTACTAATTAATTAGGACTGTGTTGTAATTCACAGCAAGAGTTGACACCTTATTGGAGGTCTCTAATGAATAGGACTACTGGGACGACTTCTGCGATTTCAGAATTAGTTTTACCCCTTAGAGATCTAGCTAAAGGCTACTTGATTTTAGTAGGCCCCGGAAGAACATTCAGGAACTAAAGTTCACATCCGGACATTGCTGGAGCAACCCAGACTGCACTGCTCCCTGCACTTATCATTTTTGTCTGGTTTTCAAGCTTGGTAAATGGTGTTTTCCTTAAAGTTAGAGAAAATGTTTTAGGAATTCTGCGCAAACATTGATCATTTCCTAAGGCTACTGTCAACTGCCCTGCTCATGACTATTCCTAACTAGCAGATACTAAAGTTGGAGGAGTACTTTCAGCAGTCATTTAGTTCTGTTTACCTAGGGGTTCCATGCATGTGCAGATCCCCATGGCAAGCAGTGAATTCTAAAGATGGAAAAAAATAAAAGGACACACATTTCAGAAGCTTACACATGAAAAAAAGTAATTAAACATAATTGAGAAAATGAAGGCTGAATAGAAAAATATGTAAAAAAACAAAAAACAAAACTTAACATTAATGTCTCACTACTCTTATAACATTCTATAAATAAATCCACTAAGTAATATATCAATCTGGTGTGTTTGCATAAAAAAAAAAAAAAAAAAAGAGTAGAAAATCCAATAGGGATGAATATGTTCTCATACCCCTTATATAATAGGAATATATTTCCAAAGTGAATTGTTCGTCTACACCGAACAATTATGGAATAAAAGGAAAGATCAGTACAAATGATTAACCACAATAAAAATTCCAGTTTAATGTTTTTTTTTTTTCATTATTTTTGTAATTTAGTCTTTTCATATTTTTTTTTCTTTTTTCATTTCTTGTGGCTGCTGTTGAATTACAAGTAAAAACATGAATTTAAAATAAGTATTGTAGCAGTATTTTAATTATAAGATTGAGACTACACAGACTTTAATTAAAAGCAGAAATCATGCAAGTGCGGTAACTGAAGAGCTGTATCTAAAGAAAAAAAAAAAAAAGGCGTTCTGGCTAAGAATTAGAAGCATATTGTTCTTCTATGAAGTTGCGTGAACATGCTCAATCTCTATTTCAGAAGATTTTAAATGGGTAAGAAATCCAGAAGAAAACAACTGGTTGCATCACACAATCTTTTTATATGTGCTGCAGGAACATTAACATCGTAAAGCAACAATTCAGTCAGAGTAAATTTGTTAAAATAATTTTTTAGTTGTGAGATGCCTGTGTGGAAGTTCTAAATCAGTTTACTGATGCAGTAAACTGGCTTTAAAGCTAAGCTGAACTTTAGGTTAAATAAGTAAAAAACATTCCAAATTCAAACAAATGCTCATAACGGCCTAGGTATGCATGGACATACAGGATAACACGGGGAGTTTACTGGCTGCAGAAAAAAATGCCTAAAGCCAAAAACAGCAGCTGAAATTTATTTTTAGCATGCATGAGGCCTAAACCTCATTTGCAACATACTGTAGTTGCACAATTAAACAGTGCATTGAGGTCAGCTTGTAAGTTGGCTTTTATGCAGTATGCTGGCAAGAGACAGGCTTTTCTACATTGCATGTGGCTGTAATATGAAAAGAACAAAATGTACGACTTTGCATATCTTTTGTGTTGATGCAACTACAGTACTGAATATTTAGCAGATTTAAACTTAAAGTTGAATTAGGCCCTAATTTCTCTTACATGCCAGAACACTTACAGAGGAGTAATCTTCCTGAAAAAAATGCATTCAAATATGAAAAAAAATGTATGTGTACAGCTATTCTGATTGTTTCCTTAAATTTTCTTTCAACGACTAATAGTAGCCCATGTTGCTGTTGCTATACAAGCATCCAGGTCTAATGCAGCTACAGAGGTGTAAAAATGTTTGAATTTTCTGGGACGATTGAGTAGAATAGATAAGTCAGATACTTTCTCAACAAACTGTCATTCTTCAATTTTCCTGACAATGCACTCCTCCTGATCTGTAAGAAATCCCAATTGATGAAATTCATGAGCAGGGGGGCAGCAAATGGTTGAGAAACCAGGGGATATATAAAATGCATATTATTCTTTTAAACAGATGTTTGACGTCTTCAGTCTAGGAGAATTATACGATTCATATTCATGATTGTCTGGATTGCCAAACTGTACATTCTCCACAAATTGGACAAAGCTAAAAATGTATACTTATGTAACCAAAAATTTATAAATTGGCAATTCTAATTTTATTATCACAATTTTTTTTAATAGGACAATTTTGTCATGGACAAACAGTACTTCACCTAAGTTACAATTTAATCAATATCAACCTCTAATTTAGTATGCAGCACTGGTAGGTAAAATTAGCTTAACATTTTTCCCTGTTGTTATATGAGTAAGCCTTGTCCTTACAAAACTACCCACCATTTTCATGAAAGCAAAACTCTCCCAATTTCACTAATTCCTATTCATGTGGCCATGCCTATCTTTAATGTTGTCTGAGATGGCCACATTTTGCTCACATGGTTTTGCATATCACAAAGCTATTTGATCACCACTTGATGCACACCTAGAAAAAAAAATCTGTTTTTAAGTAAACTGGTCAAGGATAGTTTAAAAGAGCTTTTTAATCATTGGGAGCCATTTAAAGACCAATATACCCTTAGAAAACTCAACTTAATCTTACCCATTGGCTGTATGGAATATACAGTATCTTTGCACCAGATTTTTTGAAATTTCAACAAAGAAAAAAACTCTCAAATTCACTTATCCCTAATAACAAATTACAGAGCTTATGATAATGTAAGGGGGCAAAAAAATTGTATAATTATATTTTAATTTAGTAGGCAGTAATGATTAGAAGTACGTTATACTCTAGTTTTTAGGACTTTATTTCTTAAATGTATGAATCAGAGTAGAGACAAGGTAGTCCACATAAAATCTAGACAGGTGCATTCATGGACTAAATAATACATCTGGCTTTGGCATCCACCAGGTCATTTCCTTCTTTGGATGCTGTACAGCTGTTTGCACAGGTGGTGTATGAGCATAGACATCCTTTTTCAGTGGACAAGTTATCAATGCTTAGAACAACATTTATTTTGTGTATTTTGTAAGTTGGCCTAAAGGGCCCAACGCTTATCTTTTCTTTGAGTGGTATGAAATTTGCCTGAAAAGTATTAAAATGGAAAATAAAATAAAACAAAACAAAAAAATAAATTGCTGTAGATTAAAGATGTTTAGTTAAAGAGACATTCAGGGGAACTCAGTAAATATCTTGTGATTTAGCACTGTCAGGATACAGTACTGTCACAGTCACAGTAAGGGACAGGTACATGAATCTGTCCATGCCTGCACTAAGGTTAGCGTGCTTGAACTAGACCCTCACTCCCCGGCCACTGTGCCCATCACAAACCAACAGGAACATGGTTGACTAGTTTTATACTGGGTGTAAACAGAGTCAGATGGGGAACTGAGAGACTAGTTTCCCCAACAGCCAATCCAAAAATAGTCTGGGGTGCTGACATTGCAGGCTCCCTGGAGAGGTAAATGTATATATATATTAAAAGTCAGCAACTACAGTATTTTTAGCTGCTTACTTTTACTCTATTTTGGATCAATAACCGTTTTCAGTCTAATAGCAGCTTTCAAATCTGTAATCAAAAGTAAAGCAGACCTGATGGGGAACTAGTCTTGCAGTTTCCAGTTATGTTCTGCCCATCCAATGACAAGCCATTTTCAAAATATGGGCATTGCCATATTTGTGTTTGAGTCAGTTAGAGGCTGATTGGCTACTATGCACAGCTGAACCAGATTTTGTACTCGCCAGTTTTAGTAAATCAACCCCACTGTCTTTATGGAGCTGGCTTTGTGCACAGGGGAACAGTAAAGCTGGAACAGAAAAAGGGCTTCCCAAAACTGTTGCTAGGAGGTTGGAAATATACAATTTGTTAAATTGTCTTTGTAGGTCAAACTTTTTTTTCTACTTTTTACCAAAAAACACCTGAAATCAATCATTTAGGGGTACTTTTGGCTAGTAGCACTTGTGATGGTCAGATGACAATAGAGGTGTATTTTATATATTTACTCTATTATCTATTAAGACCCTCCTATGAATCTTTAGAAAATCACATTGAAGATGACCTATACGAATAATTATTTATGGACATGAATTGTGAGATTTCAGCTAAATAGGACCACACAACACCCAATGCTGCGAGCAGATCGAATCATTGTACTCAGGGTCACGCCAGGGATCGGTGAAATAGATTGTGCAGACTGGGCAGGTTCTTTGGAGCTGTTTTTTGCTGTTTGATGCTGTGTTATGCTGTGACAATTTTTATTTATTGTAAGTACATACAAGGAGGGGGGTTTTTAATGAAGAAAAAGTTCAAGCAATATTACGCTTTTTTCTTTTTATCACATAAGAGAGACCTTGTATCCATTGGGGCCTTAGATGAACAAGGATACATTGTTACAAGGCCCTTGATGTTTGGATATTGGGTGAGTGCAATCTCTAATGGGGAGCAGATCTCATTAGGTGTGGTGATAGTATTGATGTGTCCAAACACTCACGGCCCCCTCCTCCTTCCCCCGCTGCTGAGTCAAATAGAATGTGTCTGCGCAGTAGGGAATCTGCTGTGAAGCCGGAAGGCTTCACTGCTGGTTTCTCTTAGAACGAATGGCGGTGGCAGCACCCAGCAGCCAAAAATTGTCTGGGGTGCTGACATCACAGGCTCCCTGGACAGGTAAATGTATATATATTAAAAGTCAGCAGCTACAGTATTTGTAGCTGCTTACTTTTTTTTTTCCCCCAACTGGAACACACCGCTTTAACATCACTCACGAATGGGACTTTATCTTGGTTGATTTTGTTTCACACACTGGATGAGCACTGCTAATGCTTTGATGACTATATAGGATTTAAAGTATAATTGTGTATATAAATAGGAGATCTGTAATCAGTTAAAGTAGCTGTATAAGCCATTCATGTTCTTGGGTTAAGGTAAAACTTTAAGAACTTGCTTACACCTTCAGAATCACAGGAAGCCAGTATAAGATGGGGGTCTTCTTTATTTTGCAATTTGCAACTATTTCAACAAGTTATTTTTTCTTTTTTCTCCAAACTAGTGTCTAGTGTTTGGGCAGCAGCTTACTCTTGGCGCATACTCCAATTCCCATAGTGAACATTTCTGCATGTAATAACAATTTAATGGACGGTTATAGATTGTTACTGACTGAGTTGTGAATTTCTCTAAACTGTAAATGGCTGGCTAAGTATAACGTCCTACTACAGACTATCTAGTAGTATGTTGCCAATGCAGAGGCAGCTGCCATGCAATCAAGGGACTAAAAATCTCACTTGTATTGGAGTCATAACAGAAACCTGCTTTGTTGATGTACTGCTACTTTTAGACAGGATTCACGCACTGTGAAAATAAATTATTTTTTTGTTAGTTTTTTTAAAATCAGTTTTTATGTGCACATCAACATATTTTGTCTAAATAAAACCGAAATTAAATGCGCTTGTTGTGTTGAAATTGCAGCACTACATGTATACAAAAATATTAACTATAAAACTAAAACCGTGCACAAAACCATGTGTATACCCATCTTTGATTGAATATACCTGCGCACAAACTTGTGCATTGAAACCAAGCATTCGGTGCTCCCAGTTTTCCAGACCTCCGGAAATATAAAATCTCTAGGATATAGAGATCAACTGTACTTGCGAAAAGTGGTAAACCCCTCCGGACACACTGTATGTTTCCACTGATTTCTCCTTCTGGAATACAGCCAATATCCAAAAGATGCACAGCTCCCCTCAAGTGTAGTAGGGGAAAAAGCAGATCAGTAGGGGAAATAGAAGATCAGAATAAGATAACGGTCAAACATAATATAGCACTTGTGTGTTGAAGTCAAACATTCGGTGCTCTCAACTTTCAAAACCTTTTCAAAACTTTTCGAAACCACGAAAGTGTAAGCCTCTTACCAGAAATATATGATCTCCATAATATAAAGAAATCAGTGCACTTGTAAAATGGTTAAACCTCACTGAATCAGCTGTATGCTTCCATATGTTCCCCTTCTGGAACATAACCTAGGATGTACAGCTCACATCATGAATGATAGGAAGAAAAGCAACCCAACAAAGTTGATAAAAAATAATTTTCTTTAGCAAGTACCCTAAATTTCACATTCATAATTATTCTACTAAATATTGTGTGTGTTGTAAATTACCTCCAGCATTGCTCCTGTTTTTTTCTTGCTGGAGGCTGCCATTTTTCTAAAGCCCAGAGCGGCTGAACAGCAGTAAGTGGAACTAAACCCATCGATTTAACAGTTTCAAAAACAGTTACATTCCTGGAATGCCAGTATTGCTAACTGTCACGTTTACTTGTGTCCTCAAGCAAACTGTCAAACCATCTAATGGCTGGTGTCATTGCCATTCACATGTGCAGTGCCATGGCAGTTGCAGATAAAACAGAAGCAGCTTCCTTGGCTATGAAGGAAAGGAGGGTTTAATTCCACTTTAAGGCTGTCAGCAGATCGGACTATACAAATCTAGCATTGCCTAAAAATAGAGAGCAACTGAGCATGTGCAGAGCAGGCTAAGACAGTGTGATACTGGGTTTTAAACAGTATAGGCACCAAAATTTAATATTTTAAATAGCTATAACTGCAAAAGGGACCAGCTTGAAGTGATCTAGCAGGACTTTATTTTCTGAATAAAGTTCCTCTTAAATAGGGAAGTGTTTTAGAGGTGGAGAGATTCATATGCCAGAGTGTAGGGAGCACCATCTGTTGGGAGAGTGAAGGATGAAGTCAAAGCAGAGCTCAACCCAAAAGGGGAAGCTCTGCTTGTCTGCCCCCCCCCCCTCCATTTCCACATTTGGCACCTTTTTTGGGGGGGAGGAGCAGGTACTAGCTTTTGACACATACCCACTCCCACTTTTGGCTCAGTTCACCTCGGCGAACTGAGCCAGAAGATTGCCCCCCCTTCCCCACAGCCTTCTGGAACACCTAACAGGTCCAAAAGACTGCGGCCCATTCACAAAGCACAGTGCGCTTCACGCATGCGCAGTGGAAAACTGGCTGTGAAGTCACAAGGCTTCATTGCTGGTTTCCCTTAGTCAAGGTGGCGGCACCAGCACCAGAGAGCCGATTGAATAATCAACTCAGGTGAGGACACCGCTGGATGCCTGGACAGGTAAGTACCCTAAATATTTAAATTCAGCAGCTACAGTATTTGTAGCTGCTGACTCTTATTTTTTTCTGAAGGAGCCTGGGGCTTCTCCCTCAGGCTAAACAAGCAGTTATAACCCTTGCAGTGCAGATGCAACCTCACTTTTATAGATCATTTTGAAGTTCAGCTACGGTCTCTACTCCAAAGAATGGTCCCCAACTGGCAGGGTTGTGTCTGGTAGGGTTATATCCCATCTCAGAACTGGTTGACCAAAAAAAGAAATCCTTTACCAAACAAAAGTATTAGAATTGTGTATTACTGTATCTGTTTCCTATAAGTTTGTCTTTACTACACTTGCAGGGCAGAAATATGAACTGGCCTATATGTGCTGTGGCATATGGCTGAATTATACCACTAGGTCCTGCTTAGGTGTAAACATCATAAGCTAATTAGAAATGCACACGCCCCAGGCCCCAAATATAAAGTCTTCTATTGCAGCTCCATCACAGACCCAAATTAAGCGGCCTAGTCTATATTATGCCACTAGTAAGTCTCTACAGTAGATGCTTAAAAAGGAAAAATGACTTTATTTCCATTTCTTCCATCTTATTTTAAATTCAAAATATGCTGTAGCCACATCATTTATTCATATCTCCATTTATAAATCCACACAGAAAGATATCTAATTATCATTTTTATGTAGTACAGAAAGCTGAAGAGACCATGTATAAAAGTCATAAACATTGCTGAAAACGGCACAGGGAGCAGACATAAGAAGCACATCAAGTAAAACAAGAAGGAAAAAAAAAAATGTCAAAAACATTTCCCTTAGAGAGGGTCAGCGATGGAGTAACATATCAAGCAGACGAATAGGAAGATGATTTTTTCATGCTGCAATGGTCTCGCACTTGAGATTAAAGCAAATGATTGCCAAAATACAAGATATTGCTTTTCCTCGGCAAAGATTTCATCATCTGCAGTTGTGTATGGAAAATATTTAATACCTTGACAAAAATTTGGGAATGCGAAATGAAGTTTTCTTCCTAATGGATGTCATAATAGTCAGCAATAGTTATTAAAAACAGTGCTACTTTATTTCTTAGAAAAACAAATCTAAATATCGGTGAGATGCTTGATATTCTCAAATAGAAGCCTTGGCATGTTGATGCTTCCACACACCATCCCTGCCTACCCTGCTGAGCAAAATGCTCTGGGGACTAGCTTAAAGTGATAATAAAGTCTCATTTTTTTTTGTATTAAAATAATAAATATGTTATACTTACCTCTGTGCAGTCGTTTTGCACAGAGCAGCCCCATTCCTCCTCTTCTTTGGTCCCTCTCCAGCTCTCCTGCCCCCACTCCTCCTGATTGTCCCTACCGCAAGCAGCTTGCTATGGGGGCACCCGAGCCGAGGCTCCATGTGTCTATTCAGACAAAGAGCCGTGACTGGCCCCCGCCCCCTCTCTCTCCTCATTGGTTTACTGACTTTGATTGACAGCAACAGGAGCCAATGGTTACCCCATTAGGCAGCGGGGAAGACAATCCACAGGGCCGGCGGCCGCGATTGCTGCTGGGTACCGGCAATCGCTGACTGTTGAGAGAGAGGGACGGTCTGCTGTTGCAAACACAGCAGACCATTGTTCTCTCTGGAATGAACACAGAGCGCCTGTGATCCTCCTATTTAGGATCACTGGTCTCTGTGTTGATTCTGCAAGCCCATCCCCCCTCACCATTAGAAAACACCCCCTAAGCACACACTTTTATTTTGTTTTATTGCCACTGGGTTAACCCCATGTCTGCCAGGGTCATTATTTCAGTAACAGTGCATATTTTTAGCACTGATTACTTTACTGATGTCACTGGTCCCCCCAAAAGTGTAAAAAATGTCAGTTAGGGGTCCGACCTGTCCGCCGCAATGTCACAGTCCCACTAAAAATTGCAGATTGCCGCCATACCTAGTAAAAAAATAAAAATAAAAATAAATGACATAAATCTTTCCCCTAGTTTGTAGACGCGATAACGTTTGCCCTTACCTCAATACGCTTATTGGGATTTTTTTTTTTTACCATAAATATGTAGCAGAATACAAACTGGCCTAAAATTATGGAAAATT